>NC_058405.1:13741202-14086576 GCF_002201575.2 Neomonachus schauinslandi | reverse complement strand
AAAGAAAGAAAGAAAGAAAGAAAGAAAGAAAGAAAGAAAGAAAGAAAGAAAGAAAGAAAGAAAGAAGGAAAGAAAGTGGGGGAGGAAGGAAGGAAGGGAAGGAGGGAGGGAGGGAGGAAGGAAGAGAGAAAGAAAGAAAGAAAAAGAAAGAAAGAGGGAGGGAGGAAGGAAGGAAAGAGAACAAGGAGTGAGACAGGAGAGATTATTATAAGACTAAACAAAGATTGGAATCAGATTTGGAAATTGGTCTGAAGCAGCTTGAAGGACTAACTTATCTGTCCAGTTTTCACGAACAGACCACATGGTTGCTCCCTATACTGTCACTTTTTTCTCTATGGGTCTGTACCTTCTTTAGATTTTGACTATGAATCCACTGTACCCACCAGTGCAAGTGCTGGGATGAGCCACCCTGGTTGGTAGCTCATTATAATTGTCCCATTGCCCGAAGAGCTGTGCTCTCCGCACCATATAGGATCAGTCAGCCTTCGATGAGTTACCCTGGTGTCACTTGCTAATCCCTGGTCCAGCCAGAGCCACCTGCCCAACACAGGGGACCCAGGGCTGCTTCTTGGCACAGAGCTCTGTATTAGTCAGCTCAGGCTGTCGTAACAAAGTACCACAGGGTGGCAACAGTCAGAGCTGCTTGAACCGGCAGCCAACTCTCAGGGCGTAAACACCATCACCTACACGCCCAGTGCAATGTTCAACCCCATTACAGTTCCATTAAGCGGGTGTATTTTGACTGAATCGAATGCAGTCGAATTGTCCAAGATCAGAATGCCTCGTATCAATTACAGGTAGTACCAGGCTCAATAAATTTCCCTGACAAGTTGCTTTATGATTTCCATTCTACCCCAGGAGACAAAGGCAACTATTGTTTTTTTAAAGTCCCCATTCCCAGGTTGTAGTTGTCTCCCTTAAAGTTTTTGAGGTCTAAGTCATAATTTTCTAAATTATTTATGATTGTGTTCTTCAGAAAAGACCAAGAAAAGTTGACAAGTCTTGTGAAGTCAAGATAAATGACACCTTGTGCTCTCTTTCATCTGTAAGATCCATTCCTCTGTCAAAGGAGTAATTTAGATGGCTGTGATTTGTTCCTCAAAAAATTATTTTGATTTTGCCAGCACCCTCTTCTTGGGCGTGGTGGTCAGCAGGTTGTATTTGTTCGAACATCTTTCTGAGTAAACTCGAAACAGGACAAGGGGCAAGGTCGTAGTCAGTAAAGCAAAGTGGGCTTTATATTTGCCTTTCTTCAAATACTGCTCTGAGGTAGAGCGCGGGTCACCTCTGTGGGTGCTTAGGGAGGTTTTCAAATTAAAAGAAAAAGTTGTTTGCCACATCACTGGGTCTTAGATTACAGTAAATGGAGGTAAAGCACAAGAACCTCTATGTGGTTGTCTCTTGGATGAAAGCAGGTTGTTTGGATTGGTTTGCATTTGGTAGGGTATACTTTTCTCTCCCAATAAATATGAAATAAAATGTCTGATAAGAAATAACCATTAAAAAAGGAGGTAAGTGAGTCAGATTTCTGTTGATTATATTTTGGTGGGCTTTGTGTTCCCCCCATAGCATATGTGATGTATCTGGCTGGATCAAAAACCTCTCCATTGAACAGGATGTGAATGCCTCTTCTTCCTATACTGGTCATAAATGTTCCTTGGCATTTGAAATTTCAGTAAGGCGTCTGCGTGTGTGTGTGTGTGTGTGTGTGTGTGTGTACAATTGACTCTTGAACAACGTGGGGGTTCAGCCCCACATTGGGCTCCATCCTGGGTATGGAGCCTACTTAAAAAAAATAAAAGTCCAAATATAAGTGGACCCATGAAGTTCAAATCTGTGTTGTCCAAGGGTCAACTCTGTATATACATGAATATGTATGTATGTATGTATATACATCAGACATTTTTTGTCGTTTAAGAAAAATTAAAGTGAAAGAGCAGGTTACATGTCATTTTCATTCTCTGTGCTGTATTTCTTTTTAAAAGAGATTTATTTTCAGGATATTATTAGCAGCTCTGTGCCTATATCACTTTGTGCTCAATTTTCTTATATATCTTATGACATTGTGTTGTAAATATTTGATTACATCTTTTTTCTCTCCTCAAGAACTTGAGTCGTGCTAGATTCACATAAATCTCATTTCAAATTTAAGTGAATATTGTACTTGATCAAAACGTTTATTTATTTATTGTTTCATGCTGAGTTCTTTAATGTGGAGAAATATTTTTAGGACTTAGGCCTATACTATTTGGTGATACTCCTAGTTGTAATACATCATTGTAGTATTCTCATGAAGAAAAACCAGTTAAAAGCAAGATTGGCTATCTGACTTCAAAAGCAATACGAAGAAGTGACAATGATATAGAGTTGTTCTGATTCCGATTTCAATTTATCTCATTAACTGTGCACCTATTAACCATCACACTGTGCACTTCGTTATTTGTTTTTCTTAACAATTCAGCTATTTGTGCAGCCTATGCAGCCTTTGGCAAAAGGAACAAAGAATGCAGAATTTCAAACAGGTGCTTTTGCTACCTATAAAACGATTTATTGAAATGTCAACCCTGAACTCACCCTCCTGAGTGTGGAGATGATAGGAAAATTGCATCAATTTCCTCAAATGGTCATAGAACAAAGGGGTCACTCCTGTAGGGACCAGAGGAGGCAGCTCCCTGGCTCTGCTTTCTTAATCATCACGCCCTCAGCCCTCGGGCTGACCTTAGCAAAGTTCTCCTATGCTTGTTATTTCCTTTCCACACGGAGATATAGAATCTCCAGATACCATCCTGCTTCCCTGGATGGGGCCGGGACTTCTCTTGGGGTTCTGAGTATCTTAGTAGTAGCTGCAGGACGCTAGCATCCCAGCGTCTTCATATGACAGTCACAAGTTGACTGAGGACTGAACTAGTTAATTAATTAATGATGAGAAACATAAGCATCACTTTGAAAGCCCACTGCAGCATCCCTGCCTGCCTCACCGCAAAAGCCTGGACCAGGGAATCCTCCCTACCCCGCACACCAGTGACTACACAGATACTTAACGTGAGAGGATTGCACAGCCAGATGCACACGTGCATATTTGGATGCCTTTATTTGGGAGCTTTATCCCCCCTACTCCATCCCTTCCATCACCCACACCCACTTCAGCGTTCAAACCCCAGCCCACCTGAGCAATTGCTGCAAGGCAGAGCCAAAGACACTTCCCCCTTAGCCCTTGTTGCTGCTTCCCTGTCTTTGTCGGGCGCTTCCTTTTTATTTTCCTACGAGGACTCAACTCGAAATGCTGCTGTTTCTTAGCCTCCTGCCCCCACAGACACCTTCTTTTAGGGAGGTCACCCACTGGTCACTGTGGCAACCACACTGCATGCAGCAGATTGTTCTCTGCCATTTCTTTCTTTGAGCTAGACATCACACATTCATTCATCAAACATTTAAGGCTCTGGTATGGACTAAGATACAATAATGGGATCAAAAGGTCCAAGAGAACAGGTCCTGGCCTTGAGAACATTATAGAATCTGTCGGGAGAATTTGGGCATAAGAAACAGTGTGCCCGAGACCCCAGAGGCCCTATTCCAAACCGAAAAGCAGAAGTGGTAGAAGCATGGGAAGGACTGCAAGTGGGGGGAAGGGGATACAGCTCTGGGTTGTAAGGGAAGAGCCTCTGAGCCCATCCAGCAAAACGCTCCAGGACAGCCTTGTCCGCTGGAGATGCCAGTGTCTATGGATGGGAGATTTGCTAGGAAAAACCTTGTACCCATCCTCTAGCATCTCTTTCTGGACCCAAGCAGGCTACCACACAGTCCTTGGTCACTGCGTGGTATCCATGAATCTTGTCACCTCATTATTGCATGAGTCAGCCACACCGTCCCCTAACCCAAAAGATATCACATTGCATTAGAACCCCTGCAGTATGGATACCTGTAGACAGGCACTCCTCCCATACATTTGTAGGCTATATGAGATGGCAGGACTCTGCTGAAAGGGTAGGGAGAATGAGTTCAGATTAAATGTTATTAGAAGCCAAGCTTAGTTCATCCCCTACCCAGGGATGAACTAAGACACTTTAGTGCATTCCAATCTGGGGACATAGGGGAGAGGACACTTGTATTACACAAGTACAGTGAGATGTGTTTCCACAGAGGTGTAGACAGTATGCTAGCACAGCTGAGGAAGGTTCTAGCACCACCATATTCCTAAGAGATTAGACCAAAGCTCTTGGTCATGTCTGCATGGGTCCCCACAGCCAACTTGTGAAGACTGTTACACTAGTAACAGTTACATCTAGTAACAGATGTTACACTGTAACATCTGTTACACTAGTAACAGATGGTGGGTTGACCCACCATCTTGGTGCAACTGTCCCCTCCTTCAAACCTGGGCGTAATTTTCTACCCACTACAGGGATATTTAAACTTCCAGTAGACTTTATACTTCAGAAAAGTCATTTCTAGAATCCCAGGCATGATGAGAAATAATAGAGAAGTGTTGGGAGCACATAGGTAGGTGGTAGGGGATGGAGAGTGTGATGGCTTTAGAGCTACATAAACGTGATTTGGAATATAGGTTTCACCACTCGTTAGCTGTATGACTTGGGATAAAGTATTTAAATTTTCTGGGCCTCAGTTTTTAAATCTTTAAAATGGGAGGAAATTACTTACCATCATTAGGTTGTTTTTCCTAAAAATCACCAAAATGTTGCCGTATAGGTAGCTGCTGACTTTGCTTAGTTGAGATAGTGGCTCTGCTTCTATGGGTTTTCCACAATTAGGGCTCCAATAAGAATAATAACACTTGATTATATATATTTTGTTTAGATTTGTTATATGTATGAATGTTAGAAATGGAACTAGTCCCCCCCCAAATAAGCTTTACACTGATTAAGAATGACACTGTTTTCAACCAATCCCCTTTGTCGAATCTGGGAAAACAGGGTAGCCTGTTCTTTTTCTCTCATCCTCACAGTCAAATACTTGACAATACTTTCTCTCCACCTAGGCTTCCTTTGCTCTAGGTTCTTGTGAGCTCTTAGTTTCTGTTATTCTGCCTGCTGCCCGCCACAAACCATTCTCCACCCTGCTGCTAGTAGACTTATTTTCCAAAAAAGCAGAACTGATCATATCACTAACCATATTACACCCTTCATTGGCCTTATTGCCTTAAATTCAAGTCCATACTTCTTGGATGGGCATGCAAGGCCCTCAATTAACCTAGATTCTTTTTAGTATCATCCATGTTCCACCATGGACTAGGTGCTGATAAAGAATTAATTTTCTAATATGTTTTCTTCACAGTAGACTACTTCTTCAAAGAAAATCCAACTTAAAGCCTGATATGAAAATGAATGAAACAGGCTGTCTCAGTGGAGTTCTGGGTATGGGGTGGGACATTCATACCCATTCCCTTCCTTTGCTTTCTCCTGCACTGAGAGATTCTGTGTCACCCATGTTTTAAACCACTCCAAGTCTGGAGTTGCTGAACATGTCGGTCATTTACTGACTAGTTCTTGTTGTGTCATGCTTCATCTAGAAACCTCTTTTCCTCCTTTCTCTTCTACAGCGTCCCTGTGAAAAATACCTCCTCTTCCTCTGGTATTCAGTTCAGCTTCAAAATTCACCACCGCCCCCAACCCCCGGCCCCACCACCCCATGCAAAGCCTATGCTGACTACTTGGGCAAAATCAAGGGGCTGTTTGAATGTAATTGCTTGGATATACTCTTTTTTTTTTTTTTTTAAGATTTTATTTATTTATTTGACAGAGAGCACAAGTAGGCAGAGTGGCAGGCAGAGGGAGAGGGAGAAGCAGGCTCTCTGCTGAGCAGGGAGCTGGACGTGGGGCTCAATCCCAGGACCCCAGGATCATGACCTGAGCCGAAGGCAGCCGCTTAACCAACTGAGCCACCCAGGCACCCCTGCTTGGATATATTCTTATCTATCCCATAGACTGAGCTGCTGGAGACACCAGTGAAATGCATTATTGGTCTTTGTGTGTGGACCATCGTGGGAGTCTCATAAATAAATAAAACAAAATCCATAAACATATTCATTATTTTCTTCTCCAAAAACATTAATTAATACACAGAGCTCAATCTGGCTAATGAGGATACATGTCACCATGCAGACATATATGTATTTGTAAATGAATATATGACTCTTTCTATTCACAAATACATTTTAAACTTCCTGAAATTGTGTTTGTGCACAAATATTTAGGTGGCATAGTAACAACTTTTAAAAGCATGCAATCTTCATATCATTTATTTTCTCTTCATATTTACCATGCTCAGTAAAACCTTGCCTTCTGAAAGTGAATGTTTTATTCCTCTTCTATGTTTCGTCCATCCTTTGTTCCTGTGTAGTTAGGTTTAAAGATTTGTAGAAACAGTGATTCTGTGGTATGTGCGGAATTCTCAGGAGAACTCCAGCTGTAAATTGGACAAATGAGGACAATGATTTTGACTCCAGAGGCCACCAGTGACCCTTAAAGAACTGAATGCAGTGCACTGCACATAGACCCTAGAGCCTTGGTACCTGGATTTTAGATCCGATACAAAAGAGACTTCCTAATAGCAAATTTTGTTCATTAGGCTAAAGTGCTTAAGGTGAATTCATGGTGGAAAGCTCATTAAAGGCCAATAAAGAAAGAGGCTCTTGTATTGATATTTTTAAATAAATGATGGGTTTATTTCTTTTGTCTTGACCATAATGCAACCCTGCATTAGTTGATCGATTTTTTTCCCATGTCTTTTGTTACTACCGAATGAAAATAATTCCAGAAAAGCACCTTATTAACATTATTAAAAAAAAATCCTTGACACACTTTCAGAAGCAACTTTATATTCTCCCATTCCTTTTTATAAGCCTGAAATTAAATTACTTTCAGGGATTCTATGGGAGGCTTTTCCCTGCACGCATGGAATGGAAGTGATTTCATGAAGGTTCGTTTCATGCAACTAAGGTTTATTTACATCACTTGTGCTCTCCTCTGTGCCGTGTATATTTAAAGTATCTGCTTATCCTTCTTAACATTGACAGTGCATTAGTGAGGGGAGCATATAATATATCGTTTACGATATTTAAATGTCAAACACTTGTTCATCCAGCTAGAGTCCAGCTATATATAACTGCTCCCATTAAATCTGTCTTATCTGTGCCTCAGTTGGAAATGTCAATTAAAGTAGGAATCTAATCTCATTAGAAAAGCTCAGTGACAATGCCATGATATCTACATTTATCTGTCAAATTGTGTTTCTCCCCCACATTTTGATGTTTTAATTAAACCTTGGTATGCCTTGGTGGAATTTTTACTGATGGAGACAATCCTCTAAAGCAGTCTCCTTTTCCTCCTTAATGTTCATTAAGGCATTGTGGAATCATGAATACTAGCGGTGTTAGCTCATCATTGGTATAGTACATTCATAATTCATCTATTGTCATTTTGGTCCAAGCAAGTGCTTGTGAAAGCAGAGGGGAAACAAGATTGTAGCCATTTGTACTAATAGATGTTGGTTAATTTGGCTAAGTCATTGCATTGTTGTGAAACAATCTTCAGTCTTTGGGAAATACTCTCATCATCTGTTTAATTTCTGTTGGTGTTATTGGACTATTGTTTGCTTGCCCAAGAAAGAGTCTTATGTTTTTCGGTAAGGGGAAGATCTTCAGTAATGATAATAACAACAAAACCTAAACAATTCCTAAGTCATTTAGCATAACAGAACAAAATTACTACTATTTTCAGTTGTATAAAAACTGGTATAAGAATTACCAACCATGGAGAATCTGAAAACAAGTGACATGTGGGTGGATGGATTTGAAGGCTGTGTTGTTTTTTTTTTAAGATTTTATTTATTTATTTGACAGAGAGAGAGAGAGCACAAGTAGGCAGAGTGGCAGGCAGAGGGAGAGGGAGAAGCAGGCTCTCTGCTGAGCAGGGAGCTGGATGTGGGGCTCGATCCCAGGACCCCAGGGTCATGACCTGAGCTAAAGGCAGCCTCTTAAACCGACTGAGCCACCCAGGCGCCCCTATGTTTGTTTCTTTTAAAAATAAGTAGGTATTTCTGTTCCACATTACTATACATACCTCTCTGATTGGAATGATCTTTGTGTACTGGGGAATCGGAAAGGTTATGTTGACCGCTAAGTCACTTTTTGCAAGTCTGCTAATATTTACTTATATAGAAATAGTTGAGCAGTTTAATTCTGGAGAAAGTAGATTCAGATGGCACAGATTAAACACTGAATTTACGCATACATTTGTTGCCCCAATAACTAAACTATTTTGGTCAGACTAAACATTTCTATATTTTTTGTCATATAATTTCTAGGAACCTGGGTAAAATAATTATCTTTTCTCTTCATCTCTCTTTTGTATTTTGATTTTTTTTAAATGTGCCTTTTCACTGGTTTCTATGTGGATGCTCCAAAAGATAGTCTGTTTTAAAATACATTTCCATGTATCCAGAGCTACCAAGGGCGGGGGCAAAAGGAGATGTCTAATTTTTGAACTGTTTTAAGTAGCTGAATTAAATGTCGGCATTAATATTTGATACCATCCAACACTTTTGAAATGAAGTCTTCATTTGCAGTCAGAAATGTAAGTGGCATCAGGACTGGGAAGTGTATGTGTATAATTAGAAGCTTCTTGAAAACTCAAGCCTAAGAACAGAGTTCTCAGTTTGCACATATGGGGGTGTGAGGGCGGCGTGTGACGAGGGCCAGTTGATCCTAGAAATAAATTCCTTTGCCACGGTAGCCTGTTGCTTGATAAAGGACAAAACTTTGAATGCCTCCTGGATTTCAAGTATTCCCATTGTGTTGTCATCTGCACTTAAATATCCTTTCATATTCTTGACACTTGAACTGACAGCCCTAACCTGTTATCACTTGGTAGTGCAGCTCCATGACATGAAACGTAGAGCTAATTACAATGCACTTCACAGTGGTAGATGACAGCAAGAATGCCCTCAGAAGACCCATCCAAGCAAGAAGTTACTAGGTGCATTTGAAAGCTGCTTGCCAGGGCAGTCATAGTAGAAAAATGCTCTGTGCGTGTGCGTGTGTGTGTGTACACGTATATACATATATACACATACACAAGCATACCTGCACAGCATTTGTATTTCGTTCTTTAGCCTTCAGCAAAGACATACGGGTGAAAAAAAAAATGATCAATACGTAAAAGGAGTATTCAGCACACAGCACACGGAAGCGATCTACTTCACCGGGGCTGGTTCTTCTAATCTGACAGTCCTCTATTTTTAATGGTTAAGTATCATCTCACTGTTATTCTCTCGGCCACGATTCCAAAACCAACCAATGAAAAGTGATGATGCGCGTCAGACCAGTCATTTTGGCACTAAGTAGACCAGAAATTGATGATTTTACTTAAGTCCAAAGGATCATATGCAGATAGTTTCTTTCTCTTATTCCTTCATCCTTGCTTTTGCTTTTTTGTCATGAAAAAGAGGGAAATAGGGTGGCTGGTGGTGGTTGTCGAAGGAGTGTTAATTCCTACACAACCAGCACAGAGATTGTGTTTTGTGCTTTACTCAAGTTTATCTCACACACACACGTTCATGTTTCCAATCAGTCATTGATGCGGTGGGCTCCATACTACCACGGGCAGTATGTGTGTTAAGATACAACGAATAGAATAAACACGACAGGAATTCACTAATTCGATTAACATATGCTGAGCATCCACAATACTTAAGGCACCATGCAGTTGAGATCTTCCATTCTGTAGGAATGTGACATGCGTGAATCATATCCCCCCACCTAACCGTCTATCTATCCCTTAAAAAGGAAAAGAAATCGAATTAGACGTCCAATAGATAAAGCAGCATCCCTTCTACACAGATACCCCATGGGAAAGATCACAACAACCGCATTTCATTTCCATTTTCCCTCCTCTGCCCAGAATAACTCCCCAGAACTTCCGAGGAGCTGAGAAACATGGTCTACATCCATGTTTCCCCACCAGATCGTAAGGACCAGAGAGGAACTCAGAGAATGAGATGTTCATTTTAGGTGCTCGGTTAATGACAGTGGCAGATGAAATTGCAGATATATAGATAGCATCGGGGTTATATTTTAAAACTGAAAATAATTTCATTTTTGGAGTGTACAACTGTGCTCACCTAAGTTATTACTTTCCCATTGGAAAAGTAACCCATCATTAAAATTTCATACAAGGAAGAAGGCATTTGCCTGCAGTTACACACAACCCATCATCACACTTTCTCATTACCATACACGTCTCCTCCAATTTGGGGTCTCATTTTCCTTCAGACGCAGCTTGAAAAGCTTCCTCTTTACCTATTTATTCAAGCAAATGATGACCTTTTGAGCCAAGAAAATAACTGTCACAAGTGAAAAGATATTTTTATTGATGTGAAGACCAGATTGTGGTTTAGCCCACAGCAATGCATTTATTCCCCTTTAATAATTATGGTTTATTACCTGTGTAAATAGTGCTGAAATGGTGCTGAGTACATACAGCTCAGAGGCCAGAAGCCATCTAAAAAATGTCTTGAGTTATTGTAGTTTCTTACTGAAGGCAAGGTAACTGAACCTCTTCGGGTTTAATGTGCTATCCTAGGTTGGCTGGGCATATCTGAGAAGGATTGATGGTCATTTATTTTTATTGCTGTTGTTGTTGTTTTAATTTAGTACATCTAATAACTTCCATTCCTAAGACACTGAATGCACAAGACAGCCCCTTCCATCAAGAAGCTTGTGATCTGGAGGGGAAAGATGGCAGAGGTGTAGGGGACCCTATTTCAACTGGTCCCCGGAATTGAGCTGGATATCTACCAGACCACTCTGAGCACCCACGAAACCAGCCTGAGATGTAAGAAGATCTGGATCTCTACAAACAGAGTATCGCAGGTGGTTGGTTTTGAGGTACGAAGCGGGGAGCCGTGATTCCGCGGGCAGATATCGGAGGATAAACGACGGCGGGAGGGTGCCTGGCCGTGGGGATCCTACACCGCCGGTGAGTGACAGCCTCGCGCGCTGCGGACGGGCACAGACTCGCAGACCGGTAGCATTGGGAAAGGACTTTAGGGCAGCCCCCGGGGTGGAAAACCAGACCCGTGGGGTCGCGCGCACGCGAACTGTAGCCTACGAGATGGAAACCCGGTGTGCCAGGGTCGCGCCGGTGAACTGCAACCCCCGGGGGTGGGAACCCCAAGCGGTGGAGTTGCCCGTGCGCGAACTGGGAGCTGCTGGCGGTTTTAGAAGCACAAAAGGCAGAGACGTGCCCCCACCTGGAGGCAGGACTGGGAGTGCTGCGGAGGTGCGCACAACCCAGGAAGCTGCAGTTTATAGCAGCACGGACAGAAACGGAGACAGTGTGGCCTGCAGAGCTCACTGAAGAACAGACTGCGGTCTCTCTGCTCTGAGGCAGAGGGTTGGAAACGGTCTCTTCTGCTCTGACTCATGGAAGAGATGCGGAAAGCCGCCAGGGAAAGGCACCAGAGAACAAAAGCCCCAAAGACTGATTCCCACTGAGCCCATCCCCCGCCACAGGGGCCCAGGGCAACTCCGCCCAAACAGGGTTGCCTGAGTAACAGCGCGGCAGGCCCCTCCCGCAGAAGACAGGCTGGGAAAACAAGAGGCCAGCAACCCTAAGGTCCCAAGAAAACAGGTGCATCTTGCTTGGGTTCTGGTCAATAATTTAGACTCTATACATTCCCTCAAATACCCACCAACAGAATGACTAGGAGGAGGAGCCCCCCAAACAGAAAAGACTCAGAGATTATGACTTATGCTGCAGATTTACAAATGGATGCAGATATAACCAAGATGTCGGAGATGGAACTCAGGCTAGCAATTGTGAAGACAATGGCTAGAATGGAGAAATCAATTAATGGCAACATAGAGTCTCTAAGGGCAGAAATAAAAGGGGAATTGGCAGAACTTAAAAATGCTATCAATGAGATCCAATCCAATCTAGATAACCTAACAGCTAGGGTAACTGAGGCAGAAGAGAGAATAAGCAATCTGGAAGACAGTATAATAGATAAAAAGGGAAAAGAGGAGGCCAGGGAAAAACAACTCAGAATCCATGAAAATAGAATCAGAGAAATAAGTGACACCATGAGGCGTTCCAATGTCAGAATAATTGGAATCCCGGAGGGAGTGGAGAGAGAGAGGGCTAGAAGATGTATTTGAGCAAATCGTAGCTGAGAACTTTCCTAATCTGGGGAATGAAACAAACATTCGAGTCTTAGAGTCAGAGAGGACCCCTCCCAAGATCAAGGAAAACAGGCCAACACCCCGGCATGTAATAGTAAAACTTGCGAATCTTAGAACCAAGGAAACCATCTTAAGGGCAGTTAGGGGGAAGAGATTGCTTACGTACAGAGGGAGGAACATCAGAATAACATCAGACCTATCCACAGAGGCCTGGCAAGCCAGAAAGGCCTGGCAAGACATATTCAGGGTACTAAATGAGAAGAACATGCAGCCAAGAATACTTTATCCGGCAAGGCTTTCATTTAGAATGGATGGAGAGATGCAGAGCTTCCATGACCGGCAGAAGTTGAAAGACTATGTGACCACTAAGCCAGCCCTGCAAGAAATATTAAGGGGGGTTCTATAAAAGGAGAAAGACCCCAAGAGTGATATACAACAGAAATTTACAGGGATAATCTATAAAAACAACGTCTTCACAGGCAACATGATGACAATTAATTCATATCTTTCAATAATCACTCTCAATGTGAATGGCCTAAACGCTCCCATAAAACGGCACAGGGTTGCAGATTGGATAAAAAGACAGGACCCATCCATATGCTGTCTACAAGAGACTCATTTTGAACCTAAGGATACATCCAGACTGAAAGTGAAGGGATGGAGATCCATCTTCCATAACAGCGGACCTCAAAAGAAAGCTGGGGTAGCAATTCTTATATCAAACAAATTAGATTTTAAACTAAAGTCTGTAATAAGAGACACAGAAGGACACTATATCATTCTTAAAGGGTCTATCCAACAAGAAGATCTAACAATTGTAAATATCTATGCCCCCAACATGGGAGCAGCCATGTACATAAGCCAACTGTTAACCAAAATAAAGAGTCGTATTGATAACAATACGTTAATTGTAGGAGACCTCAATACTCCACTCTCAGCAATGGACAGATCATCTAAGCAGAAAATCAACAAGGAAACAAGAGCTTTGAATGATACATTGGACCAGATGGACCTCATAGATATTTACAGAACATTCCACCCTAAAACAACAGAATACTCATTCTTCTCAAACGCACATGGAACTTTCTCCAGAATAGACCATATACTGGGCCACAAATCAGGTCTCAACCGATACTAAAAGATTGAGATTATTCCCTGCATATTCTCAGACCATAATGCTCTAAAACTGGAACTCAATCACAAGAAAAAATTTGGCAGAAAATCAAACACTTGGAAGCTAAAGACCACTCTGCTCAAGAATGTTTGAGTCAACCAAGAAATCAAAGAAGAACTTAAACAATTCATGGAAATCAATGAGAACGAAAACACATCGGTCCAAAACCTATGGGATACTACAAAGGTGGTCCTAAGGGGGAAATACATAGCCATCCAAGCGTCACTCAAAAAAATAGAAAAATCCCGAATTCACCAACTAACTCTACACCTTAAAGAACTAGAGAAAAAGCAACAAACAACGCCTAAGCCACGCATTAGAAGAGAAATAATTAAAATTAGAGCAGAAATCAATGAATTAGAAAGCAGAAACACAGTAGATCAGATCAACGAAACTAGAAGCTGGTTCTTTGAAAGAATTAATAAGATTGATAAACCACTGGCCAGACTTACCCAAAAGAAGAGAGAAAGGACCCAAATTAATAAAATTATGAATGAAAGGGGAGAGATCACGACTAACACCAAGGAAATAGAAACAATTATTAGAAATTATTATCAACAACTATATGCCAATAAACTGAGCAATCTGGATGAAATGGAGGCCTTCCTGGAAACCTATAAGCTGCCAAGACTGAAACAGGAAGAAATTGACAACCTGAATAGGCCAATAACCAGTAACGAGATTGAAGCAGTGATCACACACCTCCCAAAAAACAAGAGTCCAGGGCCTGGTGGATTCCCTGGGGAATTCTACCAAACATTCAAAGAAGAAATAATACCTATTCTACTGAAGCTGTTTCAAAAAATAGAAACAGAAGGAAAACTTCCAAACTCATTCTATGAGGCCAGCATTACCTTAATCCCCAAACCAGGCAAAGACCCCATCAAAAAGGAGAATTTCAGACCAATATCCCTGATGAATGTGGATTCCAAAATCCTCAACAAAATCCTAGCTAATAGGATCCAACAATACATCAAAAGGATCATCCACCACGACCAAGTGGGATTTATCCCCAGGATGCAAGGGTGGTTCAACATTCGCAAATCAATCAATGTGATAGAACACATTAATAAGAGGAGGGAGAAGAACCATATGGTCCTCTCAACTGATGCAGAAAAAGCATTTGACAGAATACAACATCCTTTCCTGATTAAAACTCTCCAGAGTATAGGGATAGAGGGAACATTCCTCAAGCTCATAAAATCCATCTATGCAAAACCCACAGCGAATATCATCCTCAGTGGGGAAAAGCTGAGAGCCTTTCCCTTACGATCAGGAACACGTCAAGGGTGCCCACTCTCACCACTGTTGTTCAACATAGTACTAGAAGTCCTAGCAACAGCAATCAGACAACAAAAAGAAATAAAAGGTATTCAAATTGGCAAAGAAGAAGTCAAACTCTCTCTTTTCGCAGACGACATGATACTTTATGTGGAAAACCCAAAAGACTCTGCCCCCAAATTACTAGAACTCATCCAGCAATTCAGTAATGTGGCAGGATACAAAATCAATGCACAGAAATCAGTTGCTTTCTTATACACTAACAACGCAACTGTAGAAAGAGAAATTAAAGAAACATTTCCATTTATAATAGCACCAAAAACCATAAGATACCTCGGAATAAACCTAACCAAAGAGGTAAAGGATCTATACTCTAGGAACTACAAAACACTCATGAAAGAAATTGAAGAAGACACAAAAAGATGGAAAAATATTCCATGCTCATGGATCGGAAGAATAAACATTGTTAAAATGTCTATGCTGCCCAGAGCAATCTATACCTTCAATGCCATCCCGATCAAAATTCCAATGACATTTTTCAAAGTGCTGGAACAAACAATCCTAAAATTTGTATGGAATCAGAAAAGACCCCGAATCACCAAGGAGATGTTGAAAAAGAAAAACAAAGCTGGGGGCATCACGTTGCCTGATTTAAAGCTATATTACAAATCAGTGATCACCAAGACAGCATGGTACTGGCACAAAAACAGACATACAGACCAATGGAACAGAATAGAGAACCCAGGTATGGACCCTCAACTCTATGGTCAAATAATCTTTGACAAAGCAGGAAAAAACATGCAATGGAAAAAAGACAGTCTCTTCAATAAATGGTGCTGGGAAAATTGGACAGCCACATGCAGAAGAATGAAACTTGACCATTCTCTAACACCACTCACAAAGATAAACTCAAAGTGGATGAAAGACCTCAATGTGAGACAGGAATCCATCAAAATCCTAGAGGAGAACATAGGCAGTAACCTCTTTGACATCGCCCACAGCAGCTTCTTCCAAGATACATCTCCAAAAGCTAGTGAAACAAAAGCAAAAATGAACTTTTGGGACTTCATCAAGATAAAAAGCTTCTGCACAGCAAAGGAAACAGTCAACAAAACAAAGAGGCAACCCACAGAATGGGACAAGATATTTGCAAATGACACTACAGATAAAGGGCTGGTATCCAAGATCTATAAAGAACTTCTCAAACTCAACACCCAAAAAACAAATAATCAAGTCAAAAATTGGGCAGAAGAGATGAACAGACACTTCTCTGAAGAAGACATACAAATGGCTAACAGACACATGAAAAAATGTTCATCATCATTAGCCATCAGGGAAATCCAAATCAAAACCACACTGAGATACCACCTTACACCAGTTAGAATGGCCAAAATGGACAGGGAAAGAAACAACAAAGGTTGGAGAGGTTGTGGAGAAAGGGGAACCCTCTTACACTCTTGGTGGGAATGCAAGTTGGTACAGCCACTTTGGAAAACAGTGTGGAGGTTCCGCAAAAATTTAAAAATAGAGCTACCCTATGACCCAGCAATTGCACTCCTGGGTATTTACCCCAAAGACACAGATGGAGTGAAAAGAAGGGCCATATGCACCCCAATGTTCATAGCAGCAATGTCCGCAATAGCCAAACTGTGGAAAGAGCCGAGATGCCCTTCAACGGATGAATGGATAAAGAAGATGTGGTCCATATATACAATGGAATATTACTCAGCCATCAGAAAAGATGAATACCCAACTTTTACATCAACATGGATGGGACTGGAGGAGATTATGCTAAGTGAAAGAAGTCAAGCAGAGAAAGTCAATTATCATATGGTTTCACTTATTTGTGGAACATAAGGAATAACATGGAGGACATTAGGAGAAGGAAGGGAAAAATGGGGAGGGGGAATTGGAGGGAGAGATGAACCATGAGAGACTATGGACCTGAGAAACAAACAGGGTTCTAGAGGGGAGGGGGGATGGGGGATTGGTTAGCCCGGTGATGGGTATTAAGGAGGGCATGTAACGCATGGAGCACTGGGTGTTATACGAAAACAATGGATCGTGGATCACCACATCAAAAACCAATGATGTATTGTATGGTGACTAATATAATATAATAAAATTAAAAACTACAAAAAAATAAAAATAAAATAAAATAAAGAAGCTTGTGATCTGTGCAACTATATAATAAAATAGAAAAGGCTCCTTGATAAAACAAGCACGCTTACAGTCAAGGAAAGTTAAAATGCCATATGTTTGTTCCAGTCCTCTAATCTCTGTCCCTGTGTAAAATTATAGCTCTGGAGCTTGATTTTTCCATTGTGGAAACAGACTTAGAAGTTAACTCTATCTAACACTGGTGTTGAGGAATGGGATTCACGGCCATATGCCATAAATACATTTTATTTGGCATCTATTGTCTATAGTTACTTTTTACACTGTTCCCCGTTGTGGAGTCCAATGCATGTGATAATCAGATATATTAAAATGTGGATTTGGGTATTTAATATTCACGAGAGATAAACGTGCAATTTAATTTATGCATACTTGCTGCTCCCTTTCCTCCAGGCTCTCTTTTCTCCTTTTCGTTAAAGAAACACTGAGCAAGTATCAAATAGATTCAGAAACAGCCAAAAGAAACTTTATTTTTTTTATAAATATGATGGTAAAAATGTTCATTTTGTGAATAATTTTAGTATAACAATTACACAAAATAATTCCGTTTAAAGAATAATCTGTTCAGGGAGACAAATTAACACCCTCCACCCCCAGTGAATACATTATTTTTATCCATCGTAGAATATGTGTTTGGTTTCAAGGCAGGCTATTAAAAGTTTCCGTGGGGTGGGAACTTCTGAGTTTGGGGTGGGTTTTCATGCTGTAACACATGGTGTCTTCTTTTTTTGTGTGATTTGGTCACAGTTGGATGAAAGTCAATTACTTTGAATTTGGGCAACTTGTGTTTGTAACACATCTAGACAGGGTGCATTTAAAGAATGACTACAATATGCAGAATGTCTCTAAACATGCCCACAGTTGAGCTCACTTTGGTATTTGAGATTTGTAGGAAATGAAGGGCAGAAATGATTATATATTTCCAACTCACGTATCAGCCAATCTCTGAAAAATCTGAAGCACTTTCAATCTCTAAAATGATCCAGTAGCGTGCATGTCAATCCAAGAGGCAGTTCACAGGGATGACCTGGCATTATCTAAATATCATCCCTGAGGAGGAGGGTGGGCAGGCCCAGTGGTGGCACTGGGAATAGAGTAGTAAAAGCTGTGTGTGTGTGTGTGTGTGTGTGTGTGTGTGTGTGTTTGTGTGATATCTAGGGTTGAGACCCTCCATTTTTTTTAGGGACATGGACAATAAACAAAGAGGAGAAAGCCAGTGAGGCACAATGGGTGGCATAGTGCAATGTCTCACAAAAAATTGGCTAAGACAATGAATGAGATAGTCAAACACGGCTTTAGTCCTTATTTGTACCATTTGGATACTAGATCTGTGAAAGGAATTGACTTTGTCCAGCGCAAATCTTATCAACCAAAACCTTTCAAACTTCCGCCTGGTGCTACTGAGCTAGGCTGTGGGAGCGTGGCTGGATGCTGTGCTTTTATGCACAAATAAAATTTGTTTTTATTTTTTAATGGATTTTTGTGATTTGTGATTTATGTGATTTCACCCAGCTGGTGGCATGAAGAGGTAGGATTAGTTTAGTGTGGATCCAAAAGATGCTAGATCAAAGGCACTTTCTTCCTTCTGTTTTTAATTGCTACCCCCACATTTTCAGGTCTTGAAGGACACTACTGAAGGAATAATAGAGAAGAAACATTCACTCGATAGAGAAGTTTATTCTAACCTGATCAGCTGTCAGATTTACAACCTCTGAATTTAAGTGTGTTTTTGTTAATGACTTTTTTCTTGAACTTATGAATCTGTCAGTTATGTAGGAATTCTCTCTACTCTTCGGAGACCTGTTTCGTGTGATGAAATAGATTCATATCTTCATTAAATAAGCTGCCCATCACCATGCAAAGGGTCCCACCAGTCCCTGGCATGTATCTTTTGTTAGCCACGGTGGTCAGCTTATGACAGACCAAGGATGCTTTGCCAATTCTTATTTACCCAAGGACTCCCCAATTTAAGCATCCTTCCACTGCCACCTGTTTATCTGAATCTGAGTTATGCTTTAAAATCCAGGTGAAATTAGGGCATCTGGGTGGCTCAGTCTGTTAAGCATCTGACTCTTGATTTCGGCTCAGGTCATGGTCTCAGGGTTGTGAGATCGAGCCCCGCATTGGGCTCCACACTGGGTGTGAAGCCTGCTTAAGATTCTCTCTCTCACTCTGTCTCTGCCCCTTTCCCCCTCACTCACACACACTCTCTCTCTCAAGAATAAAATAAAAAATAAAAATAAAATAAAATCCAGCTGAAATCTTGTCCTCCTCGAAGGCTTCCTTATCACCCTAGTCCAAGGAGTCGCAGTTTATAAAGCACCTGTTCTCTCCACGTCCTGTCCTAGGTCCTTGTACTTCCTGCGAGAAAGCCGGTGATGAAACAATGTAGGGCAGTGCTATTGATGTGTGCTTCACCTGTGAGTCCTGGTGTCATACTGTGTAAAATGGGGATCATCAAAATACAGTCTTTTACAACCCTTCAGGGTTGCTCTGAGGGTTACATAAAATGGCATCCTTAAGGGTCAGCTCAGCACACGTAGTTGGCACCAAGCAAATGATTATCACTGCCAATCCTCATAGGGGTCCAGGAAGGTAGGTATCACTGATCTCTTTGGCCGCTAATAAGTGTTGGAACTAGAATTTAGAATCATATTTGTGGGACAATAAAGTCCAGGCTCCTCTTTGTTTCTCATGTCTTGCCCTCATCTAAGTTCCTAAAATACTGATCTCTAGCAAATTCAGCTTTATTATAAACTGTATTCTGGTGTGGTTTATGTATATGCCTTATATCCCCAATTGTGTTGCCACTGTCGTAATGACAGGCACAGTTTTGTGGTTTATACTTATGAAAGGGTCTCCAAGAAATGGGTTAATTGTTGTTTAGTCATCAGGATCATCAGTTGTATTCATGGGTTTGTGTTTTGTTTTGGTTGGTCTTTTGTACTCGACTGTGTGGTTGGTTGATACGTAGAAATTACTATGCCTACTTATGTATGAAGGAAATACAGTACAAACTTTGGCTCATCTTCCTCCTAGAAAGAGGAAGACTGATTCCTTGGTTATTCTTCCTTTACTCAGCATCTTAAAGTTTGTCAATCAGTGTTTGTTGAGAAATATACTATTAACTTCAAATGATACTGGCCACAGGCACTTCCTTTTTTATGATAATATGCAGCATCCCTGTTTTGATTTTGTATCAATATCAAAAATTTAGTTATATTATAGACCGGTTGCCAAGTTGAAGATTCACAGGAGAGCGGGTATTAGCAGGGGAAATTGGCCCATTTTGAGAAAGGCCCTAGAGGTCCTTTAATTGCTCATGTTTTGAATTATAATGAAGAAAACCATGATGGTTACCATGGACAGAAATCACCTCATACACGCTGAACATTGCTACATGACAGATTTGAGATTTGACTCAGTCCTTACCAAGGGAGCTTCATGCCATCCCATGGATTAGATATAATAGTGTAAATGAATCTTCAAATTAAGCAAAATAGAAACTTAAAGGGAAAAAAATTATCTTAAAAAAAACTGGAAACACAGAATCGATGGACTCCAAACCTTAGGCAAAAGTACACAGATACTTGAGCATTTGGTTTCATTACTCAGGTTATAATTTATATGCAGACGTAGTATGCTGTGTATGATTTACTATTCAAAATGCAATCAAGTCATCTTTGTTTGATAGATTGGTATTTTGAGTTTTCATAACAAAAGCTTTTCGAGACACTGTTGCCTGAATCCCTTCCGACTTGGCATTTGAAACCAGATAATAGGCTATCTTATAAATGCAACATACATATCTCTAGTGTGCTCCCTAAGACCTTCATGGATCATCAGAAATGGAAGTCCTCTCCCATGCCAGGAGGGAATACTGAGAAAATACTCTTGGCTCTGCATCTTGTGATGCTTACCTCTATTTAAGTAGACAGAGATTACCCTCTAAGCAGTGGCAAGGACTTCTGAAATTGTTGAAACACATTTTTGGATCACTTTTCAAAGTGCCTCTGTGCAGAGACCATTACTCTGCATGAAAACTCCTCAGGGATAGGGAAATAAGAAAATACATTTCGAACACATGGGAAGGTTTGGCCCCTTGTGGAATGAATGCCTGCAAGAGATATTAAGAAAAAAATCTGACTCTGGTTTTTATTCTTCTTACTGCCACTCTTCAGCTATGGTAGGTTTCAGATTTTTCAACTCCCAAGTTGGAAATGAATGCCTACCTAAGAGATTATTATAGGGAAGCACAAAATGTAGTCTAACACAGTCCTGGGCATACAGCAGGTCCTCTGTAATTTCCAGTTTCCTCTCTGTCCCATGAAGAATACAATCACATTGGTTGACTCTTACTGTGTCTGCCCAACAGCAAATACTACATCAGAAAGTAATACATCAACACACATGACTAGTAGTCTTTAATGGATCTGCTTCATTTCACATCTCAGCAAAATGTTTATTTCAAATTAATGTGTCCTGACATAAGGAGGGGGTGTTTTCAGCCAAAATATTTAATTTGCAGCTGTCTCATAATTGATAAGTTGTCAGAGGGCCGTGTGTCAATGATTGCTCTGGTTACAAGCTACTGAAGATGAAGGACCAGAAGGGGGTGTTAAACGTGGGACTCGTAGCCACCTTCCGCCTGGCTCTGCCCTTGCTCACTCCAACTCCACAGGCTCACACCTGGCTGGCCAGTGAAGGAAACCTGCTGTATCTTTTCTTCCTACTGGTAGTCCTAGAGAGAGAAGAGAAGGAAGAGGCAATCGGTTGGAATTGACATAAGCATGATTCCAGTTTTTGACTCTGTAAGCCGGCAAAACTGGCCTCACACCTTTTGAGTTGGCCAGCCAGCTCAGGCAGCTCTGCTTCACATTCCTTTCTTACTTTTCTTTCTCCTTTCCTGTTCTCTCCCTTTTGCGCTCTTTATTTCTTTTCTCTTGCCTCTTCCATTTCTCATCCTGTATCATTGGAACGACCTGATCCACCAAGTCAGCACAGAGACGATTTTAAAGAAAAATAGCAAATTTGGTGGTTGTGTGTCCTAACGACATTAACTCCTACTTGAGTATCCGCTCTTAACTGACTTCTCATCAAGGGACTGTTTCATCTCATTTAGCTCTTACCCTAATTCATCACCATTAGCTAAGGCATTAATATTCTGACTAGACAGAAGGAAAAACGGATGGCAGAAGTCAAAGGATGCATCTTCAAAGTCACTCAACGACGTGCAAGTAAGAAGCAGCATTCAGACTTGGGGGAGTTTACCTCCACCGCCCTACCTGAGCTAATCATGTCTAGTGTGACGAAGAGAAAGACTTAACACAGGGCAGAAGATTGATCATTCAGTAATCAGCTAAAAATCGAAATTTTCAGATTCATTCAAACAACAAATATTTCCAGGAAAGAAATACCTTCTTCCTGTCTGGAGAATCATGTAGCCTTGGGGGCCTGGCCGATTTCACAGTATATTCAAGGACACTTGCCACTATTGAGACAACTACAGATTCCCGAATCTGTGGGGAACTTTAATCACAGATTGTTTTCAGGGAGCTTGCGCAAATCCTGAAGATGGAAATAATTAAACCCCATTAAGATTCCATACTGAATGATTCAGCAGCAACTATTTCTATATGAATATTAATAAGATTTCATGGAATAACAGATGTTCATTTTTCACTTCTTTTTCTTGCATAGCTATTATTGGTCAAATTACGAAACAGAAATGTGTATTTTTTCCATTCACTTATTTACTAATTTTGGTCTCCTATTAATTCTTTTGTGTCTTATTTATCTGTTGTTTTGTATGCAGAATTATGCAAATCCAATTACTACTCTAAAAAATTACTGTGTAGGAGAAAATACGTTGTGGTCAGACTGCTGCATTTTCTGATGTGCTATTTGAGGGACGTGGTGTGGCGTGTATTTTACCAAGCTTGTGCTGGAATTTTTGCTTGGAAAGGCCATTTGTGGCCAGATGATAATTCCCATTGGAAAAATTAAGTTTCCTACTCAGGTACAATGACTCCCTAGTATTGATGTCCACCTACAATCCTGATTTACAATTTCATTTTGGTTCTCTAAGATGAAATTTACCCTTCATCTGGTACCTCACTTTTATGTAGATAAGGCTGTTTTCTCTATGCTACAGGTGGCAGACAAGAAAGCTTATTGTTCTGCTTCACCTGTTTTTAATAAAAATGTGAGAACAGATTCCAACCTCATCATTGAAGATAGGACAACCTTCTCTAAGGCCAAAAATATATGTGACTTTGTTCTTCCATTTAAAAAAATTTAGCCAGATTTGGGCACCTGGGTGGCTCCGTTGGTTAAGCATCTGCCTTCGGCTCAGGTCATGATCCCAGGGTCCTGGGATCAAGCCCCCTTTGGGCTCCTTGCTCAGCGGGGAGTCTGCTTCTCCCTCTCCCTCTGCCCCTTCCCCCACTCCTGCTCTCTCTCTCTCTCTCAAAGTAAATAAATAAAATCTTAAAAAAAAATTAGCCAGATTCTTTAGAGTTGCATTGGAGTTACTGCATAATCCAAAGTATTTCAGCTATTTATTCTTGTGGTAAAATGATGATTGGCTATAAGCATAAATTGGAGGAAATTAGGCAGAGCGAGTGGGAGACCATTCCTCACAAAGGTTAAAGCCAGAAAGGACTGCTTTCATATTCACATTCTCAACCTCTGAACATCTTTCATTTGGAAATTGGCTTTAGCCCTGTCACAGAGACTCATCTTTAAATTAAAGTTACACAGGCCCAGATTTGACCCTTACTACGCATTCACTGCTGCCCTCAGCAGCCATTTATAACCTACAGATCTGAAACTCTGAAAGCAACTAAGCTCAAGCAGTAATATCCTTCTCCTATCTGCAGGCAGTCGTGTCTTCTTTCCCTATTCACAGTTTTTAAACCTTATAGAGAAAAAAAAAAACCTTGTATATCAAAATAAGGAATCCATACACACACTCATATGCGTACGTGTCTGCACAGAAACACAGACATGTAGAGGCTCTGGGTTGGAGGTATCCTGAAAAATATTTTGGTTCAAAGTTCCAGCTGTTTGGGGGCACCTGGGTAGCTCAGTTGGTTAAGTGTCTGCCTTCGGCTCAGGTCATGATCTTGGAGTCCCAGGATCGAGTCCCGCATCGGGCTCCCTGCTCGGCAGGGAGTCTGCTTCTTCCTCTGACCCTCACCCCACTTGCGCTCTCTCTCTCTCTCTCAAATAAATAAAATCTTAAAAAAAACAAAGTCCCAGCGTCCCAGCTGTTTGATGTTTGAGAACACCCATTTCATCTAAAGATACTATTATCATGTTTAAAAAAAATTATTTTTTATTATTTTTAATTTTTAAAAATGTAACCTTCTTTCTTAGGTTGGCCAGGAAAAAATAATCGCGCTCTTTAGATTCTACTCATTGGCCCTAGTTTACTTCTTTGAGACAAAATATTGAAGACTGTTTTCATGTACCACTTGCATCTCCTCTAGGTCACACCTCCCTGGTTCTTCTGAATATGGGACATCTTCAGATTCTTTACTTTGTCACGGGCAGTCCCATTTGAAGGTGTTCTGGTTCCATGACCCTTCAAAAAGTTTGACAGCCACTCTCACACACCACAGGCAGGAATGAGAAATAAGCATAGAATTTCTGAGGACAATTTGGCAATATGCAACAAAAGTTTTTAAAATATACTTACTCTTTGATGCATCAATTCCTCTAGAGGAATTTAGTGTAAAGAAATCCTTATACCAGTTAGAATGGCAAAAATTAAGACAGGAAACAACAAATGTTGGTGAGGATGTAGAGAAAGGGGAACCCTCTTCCACTGTTGGTGGGAATGCAAGTTGGTACAGCCACTCTTGAAAACGGTATGGCGGTTCCTTAAGACATTAAAAACAGAGCTACCCTATGACCCAGCAATTGCACTACTGGGTATTTACCCCAAAAATACAGACATAGTGAAAAGAAGGGGCACATGCGCCCCAATGTTTATAGCAGCAATGTCCACAATAGCCAAACTATGAATGGATAAAGAAGATGTGGTTCATATATACATTGGAATATTACTCAGCCATCAGAAAAGATGAATACCTACCATTTGCATCAAAATGCATGGAACTGGAGGGGATTATGCTAAGTGAAATAAGTCAAGCAGAGAAAGACAATTATATGGTTTCACTCATATGTGGAATATAAGGAATAGTGCAGAGGACCATTGGGGAAGAGAGGGAAAACTGAATGGGAAGAAATCAGAGAGGGAGACAAACCACGAAAGACTCTGGACTCCGGGAAACAAACTGAGGGTTTCAGAGGGGAGGGGGGAGGGGAGATGGGGTAACAGGGTGATGGGTATTAAGGAGGGCATGTGTTGTGATGAGCACTGGGTGTTATAAGCAACTAATGCATCATTGAACACTACATCAAAAATGAATGATGTAGGGGAGGGGGGTGGGAGGATGGGTTAGCCTGGTGGTGGGTATTGAGGAGGGCACATTCTGCATGGAGCACTGGGTGTTATGCACAAACAATGAATCATGGAACACTTCATCTAAAACTAATGATGTAGGGGCGCCTGGGTGGCTCAGTTGGTTAAGCGACTGCCTTCGGCTCAGGTCATGATCCTGGAGTCCCGGGATCGAGTCCCGCATCGGGCTCCCTGCTCGGCAGGGAGTCTGCTTCTCCCTCTGACCCTCCTCCCTCTCATGTCTCTCATTCTCTCTCTCTCAAATAAATAAAATCTTTAAAAAAAAAAAACAAAAAACTAATGATGTAATGTATGGGGATTAACATAAGAATAAAAAATAAATTAATTAATTAATTTAAAAAAATGAATGATGTACTATATGCTGGCTAATTGAACATAATAAAAAAATAAATAAAAAAAGATTGAGATGTACAAGGTTGATATACAGTGATGTACAATGCAACATTAATAATAGTAATGATAAATAATAATCATGAAAACCTGGGAAAATCTAAATAATAAGTGAATTAAATAATTGCAGGCTTCTGGCACCAAATGGTAGAATTTATGTTCAGGTCTTCTTCCTTCAATATCATTTATTGAAATATAGTAGTATAAATTCATAACAGTAAGGAGAACTATACAGGGAGAGGAGTCTCTGAGTGGAGGAAAGAATTTAACACTTTCTAAAAACGTATCAGTCAGGGTCCAACCAGAGAAATAGGAGATATATAGTAAGAGATTTATTGCAGAGAATCGGCTTACAGGACTGTGGAGTCTCACTGGGTAGGTGCGCAATCCACCGTCCAGGCTCAGGAAGGGTAGACTGGATCTCAGGTATGTGCTGAAGCAGCTGTCAACAGGTAGATTACCTCCTTTCTCAAGGAAGCCTCAACTCTGCCCTAAGGCCTTTGGATTAATTGAAGCAGGCCTACTCAGATTAGCTGGGATAATCTCCCTCATTTAAAGTCAACTGACTGGGGACTTTTAATTTCATCTACAAATACCTTCACAGCAGCTGCTAGATTAGTCTTTGATTGAATAACTGGGAACTGTAGTCTCACCCAATTGATACATAAAACGATGACTCTAGAAGACACAAATGGATGAAAGAATGTATGGGATAAATCAGAGAGGAGGAGGGCCCAGCATATGTTATACACTGACGGGATCAGGGTCAGGGGAGGGACCTGATGAGCTTGACAGAACCCCAGGGACGGGTTTTAGGGCAGACTGGGAAGTGAGGCGGAAGAGTGGATACCTACTGAAGGTCAGATGACCTCCTCTCATCTTTCTTCCTTGGGTTCTTGCACAGTGACATACAACTAACCTTTAAACCAAGGCAAAAAATGGGAGAGTTTTTCTCTAAGGAAGCAGAACTAACACCTGGGAAGAATGAGGACAGCCAATGTGGGCACTGCCAGATGAGAGTAAAGCCTGCCTCACTGAGCGTGTAGACGAGGCACTTAGCCTGACAATGAGTTCAGGATCTGCCCGCACTAAAACGAAACAGTGAGCAAAGTGCAGTCCACACACGCAGACACAGCTCTCAGGCCGCCCCTCTGTTTTCTCTCCCTTAAATATAAATGGCCAGCCAGAATCCTCAGACACTTGAGGAAGAAGACAGCAGTTTTTTAAAAAAGAAATAGCAGGGAGGCCTGGGTGGCTCAATCAGTTAAGTGTCTGCCTTCAGTTCAGCTCATGATCTCAGGGTCCTGGGAGTGAGTCCTGAGTCTATTGAGTCCTGAGTCGGCTCCCTGCTCAGAGGGGAGTCTGCTTCTCCCTCTCCCTCTGCCGCTCCCCCTGCTTGTGTTCTCTCTCTATCTCTCTCTAGCAAATAAATAAAATCTTAAAAAAAAAAAAGAGCACATGGAAAAACTGCTCCAGAGAAAGAAAATTCAAGAACAAGAATAAGATGTTATGAACAAGAGAAAGAGACAAAAAAAGTATGTATATATATATATATATATATATATATATATATATATATAATGTGTGTGTGTGTGTGTGTGTGTGAGAAAGAGAGAGAGAAAAGAAGGAAAAAAAAAATCCCCAAATAGTAAAATTTTAACAGTAGGAAAATATGAGGAAATATTACAGACATTGAAATCAATCTCTGCCCTTGAACATATGACAATTGAAAGTCCCACTAAACAAAAAGAGAAAATATAGCAGGAGAAACTAAAGACAATGCAAGAACATTCTGAGAACTAAGGAGAGGCAAGATCCTTCCAATTAAAAGTTTTCACTGGGTGTTGAAGAGGATGAAGGAGATAACACCCACAGTTAGACACATCGATGTGAACTTTTAGAACACCAAGAGGAAAGAGAATATCCTAAAAGTTCCCAGATAGAGAGAAATTTTTTAAATTACAGGTAAACTCTGTGTATGCCTGGGTGGCTCAGTCGGTTAAGCGTCTGCCTTTAGCTCAGGTCATGATCAGCTCAGGGTCCTGGGATCGAGTCCCAGGTCCCACATTGGGCTCCCTGCTCAGCAGGGAGTCTGCTTCTCTGCCCCTCCTCTGGTTTGTGCTCTCTCTCTTGCTTGCTCACTCTCTCTCATAAATAAATAAAATCTTAAAAAATTAAAAAAAACTCACAAAACTACAGGTAAACTCTGAAGGAGTTTGAAGACAATGGTACAATGTCTTTAAATTTAAACTATAAGGGAAAATAGTTTTGATCATGAATTCTACCAGGTAATGGTTACCTTTGCGTGGTGAATTGCTGGATTATTTTATTTGGTTTTGGAGCATTTTTATTATACCTCTGATATTCTCCAGAGACTGGTATAATATGTTTTTATATATTTTTAAGTGTGCATCACAGAAACAAACACAAAAGACCATATGTAGTGTAATCAGTGCTTAACAGTGCAAGTTTGTTACATAACTCATTTAAAATACGTTATTTCTACTGAGCAGTGAACTGAGATTGCATTAGCCTCTTTGGTGACAGTAGTTTTTGCTGGATCCTTTTGAATGCGTTGGCAGTCTAAGCCCCTAAACTATTTTTCATTTGTATGTCCCTAAGGCATATCTCCCTTGCTCAGAACCTCAGCATTTATTTCTTATTTGTTTGTTGGTAGCAATGTCCAAGGCTTTGCATTATCCCTTTTCAATTTTTTGTATTCTGGATCGTTGTCACCATTTTTGTGGATGCTGATTTTTATCTTAATATACGAAACCTAAACTAATAAATCTGTTAGTCCTAAAGGGAAAAGAAACAGCTTGAATCCTTTGCTTGTCATCTTATGGTATCTGGGTCTGTGTAGGAGAGGAGGAAAAATTATCCAATGTAAGGAATAAGAGGACTTAATTCCTCCTGGTTCCAAAGGGACTGCTTGTCGCACTGGAAAAGGTCATTTGCAAAATTGTTTCCTTTTGGCCCAAAATAGATGACACACTTCCCCTGGAGCAAATGATTCACTCTCATTTCATTGGGTTTAATCATTAGGCTAGATAATGACTTAATAGTGTAAACTCCTTACTCCTGTGAGGCAAGGACATTGGGACATCTGGGTATCATTTAGTTCACCCAAAGAAACAGTGGGGCTAGTGGAAATTCACATCCTGCGATGACCTGGTCACAACTTTAGGGTGAATGCTTTATCCACAGAGTTGGTTTGATCGTCATAATAAGCAGAACAATTTTATTTGGGCTGATTTTGGGGAGAAGAAAAATGGTGGATAATAATCAGCTATTTTAAATAGTTGGGTTGACCTATCAATCAAAATTACCATCTAACAAAAGAAGTACTATACTTACCAAAGTCATAACATTTCTATCCAGACAACTGGCATGGCGTATTATTAAAACCAGCCTTTCACTTTGTTTTCATTTCTTCTAAGACACTATACACAATTTGAGACAGGTGAAATGTTAATTACTGGTCTGAAGATGGAGAGAATGACTAATCGAATAGTGTGGTAGCTCATTGAGATTTTACATTATGTATAGACAATTCCTAATGATGGTGTTTAAGAATAAAAATAGAAGAGGCTGGATTTTAAATAACTATTGAAAGTGGATAAATATACATGCTTAACTTGCCTTAGACTCTTTTTTTTCTGGGCACAAAAATAAAATTTAACACTATCGAACTCACAAAGGTGGGAAGAAAAGACAATCAAAATTTAATACTCAGAACACTTTACTGGATCCTGGGCACTTGATGGGCTTAAAGAAGTGTCCCCATAACCAAACTGTTTATCATTGAATGAGGAGGACAAGAAAGATGCAAGAATTACCTATAAGCAAAGGGAGGTGAAAAAACAATGCACAGACAATGGATGTCAGGACAGGCTGGATCAAGGTGATCATTGGGCGTCACAAGCAGATGGAGGGAGAGAGGGTGTGAAGAGGCAGAGGATGAGAGGAGCACGTATGGCTGTGCAAATATCTATGGGATTAAATATTTAGGTGAAGTCAGTTGGAGGCAATATTTGTTGTTTGTTCCGTTTTAGTTGTGGGGAGGAACCATAGATGTAGAAAACACCATTAAAGAACACACAATCCATTCCACATAGGTTGAAGCTGTCCGCAGTCATCCCAGTAAGATAATACAGAAGCAATCTGGTTTATTTATAGAGACTTCCCTGTCTTTCCGAGAAACCATTCTGGTGGTTCCATTGTTTAAAGTAGCCCTCTGGGGACAATATTTCTGGGTAGTCCATTGGCACTTTTTAAAGGAAATCTCAGTGAGTATTTAATGAATACCCAATTCAGTGCATATACCCAATGAGTTCACCAATGAACCCAATCAGTAATATTACTCAATAGAACATATTCCTACCTTACTTTTAAAGTAACTTTTAAAGCACCTGTCATTTTCTGGTGCATCCTAATTAAAAATGGAAAATGAAAAATTACTGGGGTGCAATGAGGATTGCCCACTCCTTTCTGGATGATACCACTTGGGCATCAGCACAACTGTATCAAATCTTCTGCCCACGTCTCTATTGAAAACCTACAAAACAAATCTCTTGCTTCTGTATACAGAAAAAAGAAATGTTGAGGGACTCCATCTTTTCATTTCAGAAAATATACAAGAGAAATAAAACTAATATAATTGGATCTCTTTAAAGAGTTTTTAAATATCCTCCATGAAATACCATGAGTATTCAAGTTCACAAGGCGTATTGGCTGGATCTGGAGCAAAGCAAGTGAAAGGGGAAAGAGTAAGTGACCTGGGCAACTCAATGAAACCTCAGTTTCCAGAGCAGAAATAATACCCTGATCAGTGTTTTTATAAAAATTAACAAAACATAAGGTGCTATTATTATTGTTATTTTCTGCTCTGTAACTTTGAGCTAGCCCATCCAACTAGTCCAAGACTTCTTTGTTTAATAATATGATTGAACTATAGGCTCTCCAAGGCCTAGTCTCTTCCAGGTTTTAAATATTCATGTATCTTGGACATATTTGCTCTCCAAATTGCTTCCATTAATGATAAAATCAAATTCTAAAACTGGGCATAACCTCTGTTATCAGGAAGAGTTTCTGCTTCCAAATAGCAAACTATGTGTATCTATGAGATGGCTTCCACTAAAGATGAACTTTTCTAAATGTTCTATTGAATTAGTATTACCCATCAATTGATGCTTTTACTTAGCTTGCTTAGGAACTGTATTTAACAAATGGCACCGAGAACTTCTAGCGTCAACCCGTGAAGCGGCTCAGCTCCTCTGCGTTAGTTAAGGTTGTAAGAAGAGTAACCAACCTGTCAGTTTCTGGTGCATCCTAATTAAAAATGGAAAATGAAAATAATGTTGTGCACTCATCAGAGGCACTTAGCCTGATTGAGCACTTGCTTTTTGTTCAGCTAAAATTGCTGCAAATATTTTCACATGTCTAAAGTGGGGATAACAAAGAAAATGCAGCAAATTCACAGGCATCAATGTTACCGCTACTTACTGACAATCTCTGTATTATGCTTGTTTCCTGGATTTGTTGGGATTACTGATTTCACTAGCACTTAACAAAGGGTACTAGATATCTTCCGTTATAAAAGAATTTGTCTTAAACATGTTGGTATTAGTCATTGCTCTCAAAATAGTTCTAAGTAGGCACTTCTGATTGGCCGCAAATATCTCAGGCAACTCTACAACCTTCCCTAGAACAAATAGAGATGATATCAGCCCACATCAAGCCCTGTCTCCAGTCAATGTTACACAGATCAGATGGGACTCTGTTGTGACGTTCTCCAGAATAAATCCCAACCTGGAAGTCTTTTGGTTCTCCATACACAATCTGGATCTAATCTGGATCATTTGTAGGACTCATTCCCCAATTAGCTTGCTGAGGGCAAACATTAGCAGTTAGATCAGTTAGGTTGATATGGATGCTTCAAGTAGGAAGATAATTAAAGATTAATAAATTATAATTTGGTCAAGAACAAAGACCAGAAATGACAAGTATTGAATCTATCTAGAAGCAGTATGTCTAACATTCTATATTGGAATGAAGATGTTTCTCTTGCGCTGATTTCTCCAGAGCCTGGGCTGAAGAGCAGGGTGAGGAAGAGTCAACTTCTTGGGGCTTAGGAGAGAGGGAGCCAGGTATGAGGGAGCAGGATGGAAACTAGGAAAACTGGGACACCAGCCACAGGGAGATTTGAGTCTACAGGGGACTAGAAGAGCAAGAAATTCCCTCAAGTTCCTAAATGTCTGAAACTGCAAATAAGCTTAGTGGGTAACCTGAGGTCTCTATCAGGGATGAGAAAGGAGCTATTAAGGGTCCAAATGGCCCAGGATCCCTTGGGTGTGCTATCTGGTCTCTTCTGAGAAACAGTGCAAATAATTTTAAGAGATTCTATTAGGGCATTTTTAAAAATAGGCTTTATTTTTTTAGAGCGATTTTAGGTTCACAGCAAAATTGAGCAGAAAGTACAGAGATTTCCCATATACCCTCTGCCCCACCACACCATCCTCCTCCACCATCAGCGTCCCGCACCAGCATGGTACATTCATTACAACCACTGACCTTACAATGATTTGTCATTACCCCCGAAGTCCAGTTTATGTTAAAGTTCACTCTTGATGATTCTGTGAGTTTGGATGAATGTATTAATGTCAATACCCACCATTATTGTATCATACAGAACAGTTTCACTTCCCTAAAAACCCCCTTCTCTGCCTGTTCATCCCTCCTTTTCCCTTAACTTTAGGACTTTTAAAATTGCCTCTGAATCAGTATAAGAATCACTTTTAGAAAGGTAAGAACAGCCAAAAGAATGAGTCAGATGAACTCTTCTGTTAATGGGATTCTTAGTCACATTCTTCCACATGATACCATTTGGTACATTTTAGCATAGTTGCCTTCCTGAGAGTATTTACATCAGATGTTACATAAGGATGCTGCAAAAAGACACGGGAGCTCACTGGGCCATCAGTGTTCCACCCTTACATCCAGACACTGATGGTCTTTCCACCAGCCCACATGTGATACTCGAAGGCAGGTGGCTTCTGGCTCAAGCCTCCAAGTCCGGTCATGACTCACATCCTCAGGGAGCTGCTGTGTTCATTCTTTCCCCAAAGCAAGTCCTTGCCTGTGGTGCACAAGAAACCTAATAGACAGGCAGGAAAGCAGCCTGCTCAGGCTCCAGAACTTCCCCCAGGCCTCGACCTACCCACAGTCTTGGCACTCAGCACGTCTGCACAGGCGACAGAGGTCTCATGGAATCTCCAGCTGTAGGTCCCATCATCAAGCTCTTGCTTCTCTCACCCAAAGGACAATGACAGGGACAGATACTTCTCGCTGGTCCTTACCCTGTTTTCTTCTTTCCCTTCTAGATATATGGCTTGTTCTTTCCCTCCTATTTCTGGCTTGTTCTCGACTTTTAGATTGTAAGCCCAGGCTCATGTAGGAGTCTTTTCTTTCAGCATGATCCATTGCCTCCTTTCTTTGAGGCACTTCCTGCAAAATATAATAATCTCGAATTGTCTTTTTTATTCTTTTTTTTTAAAGATTTATTTATTTATTTGAGAGAGCGAGAATGAGAAAGAGAGAGAGAGAGAGTACATGAGTGGGGGAGGGTCAGAGGGAGAAGCAGGCTCCTCGCTGAGCAGGGAGCCCGATGCGGGACTCGATCCCGGGACTCCGGGATCATGACCTGAGCCGAAGGCAGTCGCTTAACCAACTGAGCCACCCAGGTGCCCTTGTCTTTTTTATTCTTTACAAATAAAGAGACTGACTTCTTTTTCATATCTCCATCCCCTAAGAGCAGCAAGGAAATAGGTATGTTCTCTTTGCCCAGGATCAGATGCACGGAAAATGAGCAGGCGGCCCCCAGAAGCTGTGTTTGGGGTCATGTGTAATACACCAAGATGGACAGAGGAGCAGGCAGAGCTGTTAGTAGCCTGGGTCTCTGAACAAAAAGTCATGGAAAAAAAAAATCTCTGGAAGCTAAGACATTACTGGAAATGGAACAGCAGGGAATCTGCATTTTCAAGTCTCCACATGGCGTTGTGATGGATCCAGACAGGCCTGCACCCTGCAGTTTACAGGAGGGCCCCTGCAGATTACTGGCCGTGGTTCATGGTGGCGGGGCCTCCTTCTGCTTTCTACGCGCACTGGGAGCCAGACATACTGACATTTTCTTCTTGGCACTGTGTGTGCTCAGTTCATGTAGGGATGCCCTGACAATCCCAGGGCTCACGTACATGTAGGAAAAATGTAGGAAGGTTCTAGGATGTGTTGATTTCTCTCTCTTCTTCTTTTCCCCCATAAAGAGCCAAGCTAAGCATGCAGTGAGAAACAAAGGAAAAGTATTCACTGTCAGTCCTCTGAATGAAAAGAAGTTACTAGTGAACCATCTCAGGCCTTGCATTGATCATTAATGATCTAAATGAAGAACTAGAGTGCGTGAGGTTTGCTGATGGTATAATCAGCTCCAGTCAATAAGAGTTGCAAAGGAATAAGGGCATTCCAGATGGGCCAGAAAGTTAGGAAATCTAATGAAATAACTGCTGGGGATATTGGATTTGTGAACCCTTCAGGCAGCCTTCAGAAAAACACTAAGTGCTGGTGTCATGAGTTTAAGAAAACAGCGGCCAGAAATCATTCTGGGACTCTTGTTTACATGTTCGCTACTTCACAGTATGTTTGTGGAAAATGAATAAACATGGCACTCAGAAGCCACTTTACTTTTTTTGCCATAATTATCTGAGAGCAGCTAATGACTTCGGATTAGGTTTCTGAGAAACATGAGACCACGTGCAAGTCTGGACCTCATATTTTAGCGTGTAACATGGAATTACGGAATTTTCAGCATGCGCATTCTGACTTTGCAAGGCACGGGCAGGCCAGGTTGAGAATGCATCATTCTCCTCCTCTCTGTCAGACGAATTGTCTCAATGAGGAAGGTCAGGAGAATATTGATGCATGATATCAATAATATTCAATTTGCTTAACACATCCTTCACTTGCTTCCTCATTGCCCATTCTACTCTCTTCTCTCTTTCCCTTCCTTGTTTGGTCCCTGCTGTCTCCACACACGTAGGTCAGGCTTTTATTTAACTAAGCAGCCCTTATGCACAGCCTTAAGTCTGATTCTCTCCAAGGAGATGTGGGTCTCTAGAGCAAGAAGGGCCCAGTGATGAGGGATCCCAGGATCCTGGACAGACCAGACCAGTTTGAGCTGGAGGAATGTGATTGTTTCTTTCAACTCCTCTGTGGAGCAGCTGTCTAGGACAACAAATTAAGGGAGGAGATACAAAATGATAGGCCTGTCAATGCAGGACAAGGGAATAGAAAGGCAGCATCACAAAGTAGATGCTTTTCAGTGGTTGATAGGATGAGGGAAAGGATAGGAGAAAAAAATGACGTGTGGCTACCCCTCCCCCCATTCCTAAGCACCACTTCCCCACTGCCCCACCCCCATAGCATCTTCCTCTCACGTTCTGTCTTTCTCACACTCACACACACAAGCACACATGCACATGACCCTGGTTTCTCTCAGTGTAGGAATTCTTACTTGTCTGTATATCCCTGGAGGCTTTCCCATGGACAAGTGCTGTGGACTGAATGTTTGCCCTTCCCCAAAATTCATGTGTTGAAGCTCTAATCTTCAATGTGATGGTATTTGGAAGAGAGGCTTTTGAAGATAATTAGGCCGTGAGTGTTAAACCCTCAAGTATGGAATTAGCGCCCTTATAAGAAGAGATGGAAGAGACATGATTTCATGCAAGGATATAGCAAGGAGGTGGCCTTCTGTAAACTAGGAAAAGGGTCCTCACCAAAACCGTGACCATGCTGGAGACCGATCTCAGACTTTCAGCCTCCGCAATTGTGAGAAGTAAGTGTTTGTTGTTTAAGCCACCCGGTCCATGGTATTTGTTACAGCAGCCTGAGCAAAGACTGTAAGCAATCATTAAGTGTCAAGTAGATTACTCAAGGTGAACCATTTTAAGATAGTGTTTAATTTTAATATCTACACAAAGTGGTAAATTGAAATAGAAAGCTCCATCTTCCTTATGATGATTACCATTTTGTAACTTGGAAAAGATGTAAAGAAAATATTTCATAGTCAAACAAAAGGCTCCAAGCAACAGATCCGTATTTGGACTTGAGTCTCCAGTCCCTGTCCCTAACTGCAGCTCTGTGCTGCTTCTCAGTCCCTTGCAGAGGTAAGGGAAGGTACAGGAGCTGACACAGGTCTGGTGCATAGTAAGTAATCACTTGGTGGTATTAATGTCTATTGCAATGACTATTATTCTAATTTTCTCTGCTGTGTGTAATTAGTCTACTCAATATATAATTCAAGGTTTGGAAAATGGCTAAAAAGATAGCCAAAGGAAATAGGATGAAGTATTAAGCAGTGTAATTTAACCATGAGTTTAGAAATGAAAGCATAGTGCAGACCCCAGCCTTGAGCTGACCACAGTCACTTGGGGGTCTGACTCAGCAGAGTTGTGCCCAAAGGCAGCTGGCTTTGGGTCACCCCTGAGCCCCTCACCTACCAGGAAGGTGTCCTTCCTGAACATAGCCCACCCAGAGATGGTTGCTTCATATGTTTCTCTGGTAAACATAAGTAACAGTGGACATTCTCTCTGTAAGCAAAAGCACAGACTCCTCTTTCATTGGTAATTATTCAACAAATGTTTATTAAATACCTACTAAGCCAGGCATAGTCCTGACCCCCAACCTCCTCTTGCTACCAAGAAAAGCGGGCTGACCCCACTGCGGTGGGATGCACATCATCACTTCTGCCTCCTGCTAGCAGCTGCCTCTGAGGCAACGTCTCACCAGTCCAAGCGGAGAGACCCCTGTGTGCAGGGAAATGCTTCTCCAGTGGAGAAGGGAGCCTCATGGAGAATTCTGAATGGATGCAGAATCTCCTGCTGCCCTGGGAAACCAGGCTAGATGGACAGTCTCTGCCCTTGGGAAGATGAAGCGAGGGGCGCCTGGGTGGCTCAGTCGTTGGGCATCCGCCTTCGGCTCGGGTCATGATCCCAGGGTCCTGGGATGGAGCCCCACATCAGGCTTCCTGCTCAACGGGAGACCTGCTTCTCCCTCTCCCACTCCCCCTGCTTGTGTTCCCTCTCTAGCTATCTCTCTCTCTGTCAAATAAATAAATAAAATCTTAACAACAACAAAAAAAGAAGATGATGTGAGAGGTATCCCAGAGTGAATTTAGCCAGCTGGACCTGAAGGAACCATGCTAGTATCAGAATAGAACATTTTTCTCAGACTTCTCGATGATTCCGTACCTACCTTGACTGGTCTTTTGCTAGTCTTACCGACAAAAATGTACCTTTTGTCCTAAGTCTGTCCTACGTCTGAACCTGCTTGTGCGTAACCTGCCTCTTGCAAAGGGAGGTGAGCAACCTGTGTTCCATACTCAGCTTTGGCATCTTTCTTCGACCTTGACCTGCCCCTGGCCAGCAACCTCAGCCTGACCTGTCTCCCCCCCAGCCAACCACATGTCAGCTCAGCCTGAATGACCCACCCTTCTCAGAACCTGGCCAGCCAGAACACCCAGCAGTCATATAATTATGTGGTGAAAATAAAATAACCAAGCACTCTAATGATACATAATGCATAAATGCCTAAATATATGTATAATTTATTAATAAAGTAATATGTGGTAATGAAATAATAATAAGAAATAAAGAAAGAAGCATTTTCACATGGAGAGGAATCATTTTTTATGTGGGAAGTATATAAATTTATTAAGTAATTCTCTGTAGGAAAATACAGTATGAGCAGTTATGACAAGATGGTCCTCATCTTCCCTGTCTTCATTCTCTCTGGCTTTTTTCACATCATGTCCTTCTATGAACCTCTTAGTTTCTACTTTGCATATGTATGTTTTTCCTCCTAGCCTCTAAGGATGTCTCCTTAGTAAGCCACCATCCAAAGCATCAATTAAGCACCTGCTTATCCATAGGAATTTTTCAGGGACTGCCTTCACACATATTTTCTATTTATGTGTCATTGCGTGTCTCTCATTTCAGACTTTCCATGTGTTTCCCAATCTATTTTGTGCCACATTCTCTTCTGTGGGTTATTCTTTATATCTCCGTGTTTATTTATACTTCCACCTGTGATTCTATCATCGAGATTGTGATCAACCTGAATTGTTTTATAATTTCTGGTACAACCTCTATCAAGAATGACATCGAATTTAATTGTAATAGATTGAGTAGATCAGTTAGTATTCTATCTGTGAAGTTAAGATGTCTTACTATGATTCTCTGCCCCCACAGAATATAAAACATACGAGTTGTGTAGAACTCTAGTTTTCTGGAATAACAGATGGCTTGCTGTATTATGGGATATATGTCCAAAGGTACATAAGCTAGGAATGAATGGTTTGATTTCATTTCTTGTCTATTGTGTAAACCAGTCCTGATTTTCTTCACTTCACTCAGTGACCTATAGATCAGTGATCTTGTAAGGGCTGCCTAGACTAATGAAAAATGACTCAATTGAACTGAATTGAACTAGGGTGAATGGTAGAGAGAATTAAATAGAGTTTTAAGGCATGAACACTAATGAACACTGAGAGATACAGATTCATCTTTCTTGACACCAGTATCTGTAGGTACTTCCTGGTGTGATAGCCTCCTAAGAACTTGGAACAACAATAAAGCAGGGAACAGATGGATTGGGCATCACTTGATGATTTAGGGCTATGGAATTTTCAGTTCCATGCTGATAGACTCTGTTATAGTGGAAATCCATGTGCTGAACTCATTGAGATAGCAGGCTCACCCATGCAAAACCATACGGTCTCTACTATTCCAGGGTAGGGGTTGAGGTGTGTTGTGTGGCCAGATAGCAAACAAATGAATGAACTAGCCTCCAGAACTGCACCTAAATGCTTTGGAAATGTCAAATACCCATTTTACCAGAATAAGGAGTATTGGCTTACCATCCAAATCAATCAAGATGACTTCATTTCATATGTCGATAGGCAACTGTTGGGTAGCTTCCAAATGTCCCCCACAGTGTCCTGATACTCTTTAGCCAATAAAGACTTTCCAGGAATCTGACACAAATTCTAGTTCTATGACACCTTCTCCCTCCCCAGACACCCAGTGCATTTAAAGGATTCAATAGGTGTGATTCTTTCATTCAAACAATATAATGGAAATGTAAGTGATTCTAAAGGGAGAAGAGAACAGAAATAGAAACCAAGGACTGTGCAAACTGAATCAAGTGAGATTTTTTAAAAACAATCAATCTCCAAAGCTTATTTTCAGAAGAAATTGTCTTCAAACTGACTCCTACTGAGTAACATAAAATGAAAATCCTTTTGAGGCTATAAAAAGGATGCACCAGCTTTCCTTGTTTGGTACCACAACTTTACTATTGTGAAATGTCATCTTTTTCTGTGCTAAATTTTCTTGGCCTTTTTTTCATGTGATGTTAATGGGATATTTTCAAAATTCCACATCTGTCCCAAGCTACAAAGAAGCATTTATAACCATAAGTTTGTAGGCTTGCTTGTTATAAGAGTTTTAAATATGGACTCTAAATATTCTACATCTTTCAAAACCATTGATCACCATTGATCAAATAGGACTAAACTGCTTTTGAGTCTCTTTGGATCCCTTGCATAAATACATATTGAGGGGCTGTTTTAAATGTCCATTAGATCTTAATGTTTCTCTTTAGAGCCATTACCATTTATCATATGACTGTAAATATAGATTCAGAGATGTTTAAAACACACATTATTTACCTGGCAAGGCTTAATGGCTCCAAAAGATGCATTAGAGTCCATTTATAACTCCTCTCCAAGAATAGATCCTGAACACCTCCCATATATGAATTTTATTTTATACTAAGGAAGGAGATAATGCTACTGAGTAATTTACCCAATGTTTCAAATAAAATATATTTTCCAAGTCATGTGCATTCAACAGTTTTGTGACTCTTTGTAAAAGTAATTTGCTTTGAGTGGTGCTTTGGTAGAAGCAGCCAGCCACGGTTTCATTGAAAGCACTGTTTTCTTCTAATAGTGCCACAAAAGAAAAACGAAAATTCTTTACCTTTATTTTTTCTTTAATTAAGTCTTTTTTATTGAAGAATAATTGGCATATAATATTGAATTAGTTTCAGGTATACAACATAGTGGTTTGACACATATATATGTTACAAAACGGTCACCACAATAAGTCCAGTAACCATTTGTCAACATACAAAATTGTTACAATATTATTGTATTATAATTTATAATTTATTCATAATTATAATGAGCATTATTTATAATTATAGTATATTGTATTTTATTCCCTGTGCTGTACATTATTACATCCCTGTATCTTATTTATTTTATAACTGGAAGATTATAATCCACTTTGCTTCTTTTGTCCACCTACCCCCTCCCCACTGGCAACTATCAGTTCTCTGTATCTGTGAGTCTGTTTCTGTTTCGTTCTGTTTTGTCTTTTAGATTCCACATGTAAGTGAAATCATATGGTATTTGTCTTTGTCTGACTTATTTCACTTAGCATAATACCCTCTAGGTCCATCCATATTGTCACAACTTGCAAGATTTCATTCCTTTTTATGGCTGAGTAATATTACATTGTGTATATACCACATATTCTTTATCCATTCATCTATTGATGGAAACTTAGGTCGCTATAAATAATGCTGAGATGAACATAGACTGTAGATATCTTTTCAGATTAGTGTATTTGTTTTTTTCAGATAAATAGCTATAAGTGGAATTGCTGGATTGTATGTTAGTTCTATTTTTCATTTTTTGAGGAACCTCCGTACTGCTTTTCATAGTGGCTGCCCCAATGTACTCTCTGCCTTTAGAGTAAACATGATTAGATTTTCTATTTTTATTAACATTTATTGTTTTGAAGTTCATCTATATTATGGTTAAAATAAATATTCCAGAAGACCTGGTGATGAAACATAATGATTACTGGAACAGGACGAAAAGCCTCGTGACTTCCTCCACATGTATGGGACCTTGGTAGTCAGAGTAGCATATAAACCAGGGTGGAAAAAAAATGGGCTAGCCAATAAATGATACCAGGATAATTGGTTATCCATGAGGACCAAATTAGACCCTTCCCTTACCCTGGGCCCTAAATAGCTACCATGTGGATTAAAAAATTAAATGTGAAAATGGAAAACATTAAAATTTTTAGAAGAAAGCATCAGAATATTTTGGGTAGGAAGAGATTTAAGGTACAAAACCCCACAAAGTTAAAAGAAAAAATAGATAAATTAGGCTATCTTTAAATGTATAACATCTCTATAAAAATGTGTACCAAGTGGAAAGATCATCTAGAAAAAGCCTGTGTGAGGTGCATGCGGACCTGTGGGCCTCCCGAGTCAGCTGCCTCGGCCCTGTTCGCCCCTGCCCCACACGGCCCCGTGGTCCTGGCCAAAGGCCTTCTTCCCGTCCCAAGCCTGGGGAGGGATTCCAGCTGTGGAAATAAAACTGTTAACAGTTGTCATTCAAAAAAAAAAAACAACAAAAAAACCTGTATATTACGTAACGTATATTACAACAGAGGATTAGTAGCCCAAGCATATAGATAACTTCCACATATTACCAAGGAAAACCAAATAACAGAATTGAAAATTGGGTAAAGGGTAGGAGTTACGATAATCGTAAAGGAGGAAACCCAAGTGTCCAGCAAACATATGAAAAGGTGCTTTCTCTTCCAGGATGATCAGGTAAAGGCAGAATAGCCCAGAGGAATGCCATTTTACCTCATCGAGTATGCAGAATTGAAATGTTTGAGAATGCCAAAAGTTGGAGATTGTGAGGCCACAGGAACACTCATGTGTTGCTGGTGGGAATTTTAATTGTCCTCACTGCCTTAGATGTATGAATCATATTGAAGGTGTGCATTCCTGACTCTCTAGCAACTTGCTGCTAGTTACATAGCCTAGAACAACCTTTGTACCTCTGTATCAATACACAAGTAGATGGCTAAGGATACTCATGATTGTTTATAATTGTGAAGATCTGGAAATAGTCCAACTGTCCATTAATTGGAATTGTGGAGTAGTCATTAAATACAAATAGTATTTCGCTAAATATACTAATAGCAAAAACAAACAGACATCCTGAGTGGAGTAGAGCTACATACGTCAACATGGATAAGTTTCAAAGAAAGAACGTTGAAGGAAAAATGAACAAACTGGTCATTTAAAGTTCAAAAACATGCAAAATAATCCTTTATGTGCTATGGATTTATACATATGAAGGGGAAAACAAAATATTCAAGGGGATGAAACACTGACCCCAAGCCAGTCCTTAACTCTGGGGAGACAACTGAGAGAGTTACATTGGGTTCTTCAATTTTATTTTACGTTTGCTTTTTTCAACATTTTTCAAATTAGAAAAAATCTGGAGCATATATGGGAAAATACTAAATTTGACAAAGTTGGGTGTATTTGGATGTTTATTATGTCATTATCCTATCTTTTTAAAATTCTTGAAATATTTCCCATTTAAAACAATTTCACATCAGTTTCCTTCCCGACTCCCTTCCATTCCATGTAGAACTTCCCAGAGGCAATCCTTATGAACCACCTGTTTCTTCTAGCAGTTATTGCTCCATCTTTATCTAGTTAAGGTAGAAATTTGTCTAATTGAAACATTATCTATTTCTCATGATGAAAGCTAATGATTGTCTTCACTTTCACCACGTCCTATCTTCCCTCCACATTTTTGAGACATAGTTACATCAAGATTTTTAGTTCCCTTATTGATCGTATTGAGTTTTAGGAAACATGATATACTTAAATCTGAATTTCTTGTGCCGTCATTGAGAGAGAGTGTTTCCTACTCCTCTACTTTCTAAGACAGGCCCTTCTTACTGTTTCTCTCCCCTTCCCCCTCTGAGACTTTTTGTTTTGTGCTTTGACATTATTCAGGTTGATAACATCTACATTCTGCTCTGTAATCATAATTAAATCTTTTGTGCTTTGTCTCTGAGCTAATTCTAAAGGATCAAAATCAATAAGGAATATTTATGTTATTGTGATTATTTAATGTGATTTAAAACAGATCCTAGCTGTGTATCATGGTTTTATTACTTTTCTCATAGTGCTTTTGTTTTTTCTGGAAGTTTTAATTGTCTTTATTTCTTGAATTAGCTACCATTATTATTTTCTGAGTTGTTCAAATATCCCATAAGCATTCCATTTGAGAGGCTGATATGATTAGAGAAGTTTTTTTTTTTTCTTTTCTTTTTTTAAGTAGAAGTGAATCCGGACAGATAACTAAAATAGCCTGCTAGCCTACTAAGTACAATGTAATTTCTGTCTCTAGCAATAACCAAGAGGGTATACATAACTGATCTAGACTCGCTACCAAACAGTCCTCCTATTTCATGTCATTAAGTAACTAATTTCAACTAATATTTTAATTAATGTAAAATGCCAGCAATGATGTCTGTCTGTCTATCTACCACCTATCTATCTAATCTACCTACCTACCTATCTGTCTGTGTTAGTTTTGTGTTGCTACATAACAAATCATCACAAACTTTGCTAATAACTCTGTAGTTTCAAAGTCTGGTTGACCTAGGTGGGTTCTTAGGGTCTCACAAGACCAAAATCAGTGTGTTAGCCAGCCTATGTAGAGGCTCTCAGAATGAATCCGCTTCGAAACTCATTCACATGGTCAACAGAATTCCGTTCCTAGTGGTTTTAGGAATGAAGTCCCATTTCCTTGCCGGTTGTCTTCGGACGGTTGCTGTCTGCTCCTGGTGGCCACCAGTATTTATGTTTACATGGCTGGCTCCATCTTCAAACTTGGAATCTCTGACTTCTAAACTGTTATCAGTTGAAGAAAGCTCTCTGCTTTGAAGAGCACCTGTGATTAGATCAAGCCCATCTGGGGCTTTAATTACATATGCAAAATCCCTTCAAAGCATCACCTAGATTAGTGCTTGATTGAATAACCAGGGTAGGAAAATCTTGGGGGTTAAGGGCATCTTTAGAATTTGGCCCACAACTCTATCACCTTCCTTCCTTCACCTACCTATCCACCTACCTACACTTAATCTACCTATCATCTGTCTGGCTGGCTAGCCATCCATCTTTCTAAATATATGCCCATCTCTACGCCATTTTATTTCTGGTTTTGTTCCAGAAAGGATACAAGTTAGTTTTTGGACTTAGAGAAGACACCATGCAGTAAAAGTAAGGTTAAAAGAAAAAAAATGCACAGATAAGGATAACAAATGCTCCTGACCCCTCCATCAGTGTAGGTAAGTGGGCCAAGTAAAGGAGCAAACATCAGCCACAGAGGTAGTGGACTACATCAGACTGTAATGGAAGAATGCCTGGTATCACTTTCCTCTATCTAGATGAGCTAGCAGCAGATCCAAAGTCTGCAATGTGAAGCTCTGATGGGAAATTGTGTGAAAGCTGGGCAGCACAAAAACCTCTAGCCTTTGTGTCTGGGATGCCAGTAAACATCCAGGAGTAATTTGTAAGCAGTATACATTGATCAATTTTTGAATCCTTTTATCCAAAAACATGCAGTCAAGAAAGAAGGATAAGTTTATAGAGTAGGGACACTTGTGTGGCAGATCAGATGATTCTGCTGTCCACCTGTATGAACTCATCTCTGATAATGCATACCAGGGACTGGTGTTTAGGTAGGCAAATGGAGAGCATATAGGCCCTTCTAGAATTGATAGATTATGCACTTAGAAGAAGCAGGATCTGGGAAGAATAAGTGTCTGGTCCCAAGTAAATGTGAAGTACCATACTGCTATGCTTTTTTCAGTTTTTTGGGGTTTTTTTTAAGATTTTATTTTATTTTATTTTATTTGAGAGAGAGAGAGAGAGAGAGCACGATCAGCGGGGAGGAGCAGAGTGAGAGGGTGAAGCAAACTCCCTGCTGAGCAGGGATCTCAATGTGCGGGGCTCGATCCCAGGACCCTGAGATCATGACCTGAGCCGAAGGCAGATGCTTAACTGACTGAGCCACCAAGGTGCCCCCCGCCCCAGTTTTTTTTCTTCCTAATACTTTTGGAAGTATACAGCATACTATATGCTTTCACATAGAGAATGATACTTAATCCACACATGAGCCCTTGTGAGTATGTATCCTAATTCCTGTCATGGGGAGGAATAAAAAAGAAAGAGATAAGGAAATGGAAATATAACCTGCGTTGCATGGCTGTTACTAAGTACTGTACCAGGTGCCTTTCATATTTAATTTTATTTATTCCTCCCAACTCCATTTCACAGGTGGGGAAATCAACACTCAAAAATGAGATAGAACTTGCCTGGTGTCAAGCTAGACTTGGTGAACTTGGACTGAACCCTGGCGTATGTCCTCAAGAACTTCTCTGATGGGAGGGCAGCTTGGGGATCCCAGAGAGGTGCTTTAGAGGTTCCATATATGTAGGGGAAATTTTCATTTTTTAATGCATCATTTAGCTGTATGTTAAAAATATAATCAAATAACACTCAGCAGTGTGATATTCCAAATTTTAACACACTAGAGATTGCATATATGACTACTGCCTGCCCTGCAAAATAAAATGATAGTAACAAACCTGCTCTACCAGGGTCCCCTGTCTCAGACTCTTCTCCATAGCCCTTAGCACCTCCCTGTTCCAAGCCTCTAATGCACACCCAACCAATCAGCCGATTGTGAGATTTCCTGAATCCTCAGCCTGGGTCAGCATCCCAGCTACACTCACATAGCACCTATTACAATGATAGTTAAACAATAATTTGTGTAATTAATTTCATTTAATGTCTATCTTCCCTGCCAGATTTAAATTACGCAGGGATTCAGAGATAGTTTCTCACCACTGTATCTCTAGCGGTGACTTACTGAATCTATAAATAAATGCCAGGTTAAATCATTTTTGTACAGACCTCAGATCAAAGCTTTCCTTCCATCTCTATTTAATTGAAGAGCACCCTGAGATTACAAGACATGCTGTCATGCTGTTAAGGAACTGTTACCAACCGTGACTCCTTTTCAGTATGAATCTAAATTTCTTTTTATATTATGAAACCACCAACAACAAAAAAACGGGAGGGTTGGCCAAAAAAAAAAAAAAAAAGGATATTAACTTCCTAACTACCGATCTCAAATTTGGGGGTTCATGAAAACAGCCATATTGTTTGGTGATTGACTATATAAAATAAAGATTATAAATTTGAAATTATGACATATATCTAGCTTCCTAAAACCCCTCTTTAATCTGTTTTATATAGACAGTGTAAGATTTAATTTGAAACAGAACTGAATAACTACTGATGTAACTTTCAAAAAAATAATGCTGGGCATAGAAGAGGCCCTAATTAAAATCTAATATAAAAGAATGAATGAATGAATGAATAGAGGAATGAATGAATGCTCAGCTTGGTGTTAGAGACTGGATGTTTGTGTACCCTCTAAAATTCCCATGTTGAAACCCTACCCTCCCTAATGTGCTGCTGTTGGGACGTGGGGCCTTTGGGAGGTCAGGGTAAGATGAGGCTGTGAGGGTGGGGCCCTCATGAATGGGATCGGCGCCCTTATAAGGGTCAGGAGAGCTAGCTTCCTCTCTGCTCTCTGCCACGTGAGGATACCATGAGAAGTCAGCAGTCTGCAACCCAGAAGAGGCTCCCCACCAGACCTGCCCATGCTGACATCTGATCTTGAACTTCCAGCCTCCAGAACTGTGAGAAATAAATGTGTATGCTTTATAAGCTCCCCTGTCATAGTACCTTGTTATAGTTGCTCAAACAGACTAAGACATTTGGTGAATGCCTACATCAGCCATTGTGGCTACTGTTTTCCACTTTATTCATCACCATGTTCCTCCTTTTACTTTGTATCCCCTTCTCTCTTCCCAGTTACATCTTTCCTTCAGTGATGAAGCTTTATAAAGCTGTAGTAAAGGTGTACCTTTGTAAAGAAGCTTGTTCTTTAGAGATAGCTTCAATGTGTCCCATGCAAATTTCTCTTCAAAATCTACTTTAAAAGGGCAACTAAGAAGCTCCTACTTCAAGAAGCCGGAAAATGTGAGACCACAAACCTTCCTTTTGGTTTACAGACAATAGAAAAAGCAACAGAGGCTCTTTTATTTTATGAGGTTTTTTTGTGGGTTTTTTTTGGTAATGTTTGTGTTTTGACTTTTAAAATTATTAGGATTTTCATAAATATTTGAACCCTGTGGAAATAATCTCATCAACATTCTATTTCTAGGACTATAAAGCAATTACAAGCTTGAAAGTGCTATTTTATTGTAATAAAAAGGAGAGTATTGGTGATATGTGGTTTGTGGTTTATTAAAGCCAGCTTGCTTAGACTTTAAAATGAGTAATTGCCAGCATAATTACTGTTTTACATTACGTGATCTGCACGGGGCTGTTTCAGTGAATCCGTCTTTCTACAGGTTTATGGTGCTCTTGCTTGCAGGACTAAAGAAAATGTAGTTAAATAATTTAGCACCTCTGCCGTTACCTATAACTGTGAATCTACCTTCCACAAAGTTGTTCTAGAGATTCTTTGAGTCAAGCCCAGACAAGAAAACCCACACACTCCTGGCTGCCTGAGAGCCCAGTCTCCTAACACCCTCTCTGTCCTCCTCCTCTGTGTCTGCGGAGAACTCCCAAGGTCCCAGGTAATCACATCTCTCCCTGGCCTCAAGGGGGCGCTCTCTTGCGCTCGCTGAGGACGTGTTGGCACCTTGCAGGTGTGTGTCTTCCCAGCGCCACATGCCAAGACGTTGGTTTGGCTCACCTGTCCTTTCCCAGTGCTCCTCCTTCCTATCTTCCTCTTTAGGTCCCCCGAACACTGGAGGCAGTGATAAAAGAAGTCACTCAGCTTCTGGAAGCGACCTAAATATTCTCTTTCTCTAAACCCCTCTACCGTGTATCGGTTCCAAGACCCTGTTGTCACACATGTGTACTTACTATAGAATTTGTTATGTTCTTGCACTTTTCTCTCCGAAAAATAGATCACAAGCTCCACGAGTCCATGGCTATCTTCTTCCCTTTTGTATTACTCACAGCTACTTGCCTATCTATAGTCGGTGGTAATGAACTACACAGAGACTATAACCCTGCAGGCTGCTTCTGCTGGGTCTGAAGCAGCTGCTGAAAGCCCCGGGGCTGGGGGGAGGGAATCAAGCCGGGAGAGGCACGTGTCTGCTCTCCTTCCTTCCCTGGGTTTGGTACTAGCTTTCTTTTTTTCTTTTGCAGTTTATGGGGGTCAGGGGGAAAAAATGAACGGACAGAGAGCTTTTTAATGACATGCTAGTCATCTTCCGTGTTCTCTCGAATTTCTTTTTAGGTGAGCTAACGTAGCTCCTTAGTTACGGTTGGCCTCACTGATGAAGCCCCCGAGGGCCTGCTTTGGTTTCTATTTCACCATCTTCTGCTTTCCTCCTCATCCTGAAACGGTAAAACGGCAACACGTACTGTGAACAGAAGTCTCTTCTGTTGATGAGAAGCAATATGGAAATAAAGATTTTCTTCTTTTGTTTATAATCCTTGTATCTTCATAGGCCTCTGGCTCCTCAGACGATGACATAGATGTGCCTGGTAGTATTTTGAAGTTTGCTGCTCACTTAGGAAATAGTGTTTTATGTCATTCATATCGCATGTTTAAGGGTGTCATTAAAAGAACAATTCACATTAGCACATTTTCCTGTTCTCTCTTCATTGCGTATCTTTGTAAGAGCTCAATGAAAGACTATGTAATGATAACCACTGCGGGAACTGAAGAAAAATCATACAGTTTGTACAAAGACACATGGTGAGCAGATAGTCGAGACCTAGAAACTGAATTAACGAGCAGACTCGGCAGCAAAGTTTTAAATTCTTCAAAACCCTCTCACACTGATTGCCTCTGTACTGAGGCTAATGATAATTCCTCTCCAAGAACAAGGTGTTTATGTGTTTTTATGGTGCATATCACCTGAGTGCGAGGTGCTTAGACATATTATTTTAGAACAAGACACAGCATTTTTATATCTTTATCTACTTAATGACCTCATATTTGCTTCTGCGGGTGATTTATGTTCCAGTCAGGAGTCTTCAGGGATTAACCACACATGAAGTGTTGTCTCTGAGGAAGATTTTTCTATAACCAAATTAAGCCAAGCTAATTAGAATGTTTGCATAAATCACAGTATTTGTCTAATAATAATAATCTCTAAGAAATTTATATTCAAGGTAAATTTACAGACACATTCTCTTTATAGAAGAAAACACACTTCAGGTACTGACTTACTGAGCTAAAGGCAAAGGAGTGCATCGGGTCCTGGGCTATAATGATCTATTACATACTGATACGGATTTCTTCCGTCATCCCCGTGCACTTCCACGGATATTACCTTAGTTGGTTTTTTCAGTATTAGGAGGATTCTTATATAGTCTACATTACCTTATCTGAACCCTTGGAGTCAGATGTATTTCTTAAACAAAAGGTTTCAGACTTGTAAAGGTAATATTATACATGTATCACTTATTACATAGCATCCGGGGGATGCACAGGAGGTCCCTGTGGTCAAGCTCATTGATATTGCTGCAGTGAAGTTCATGAATAGTCACACCAAAGAAGCTAAATAATAAATTTAAAGACTCTCATATCAGTTTAGATCAGGTTTTGCCAATAAATGATTTAGGGGAAAAATCGGTTTTCAGAGAGTGGGGATTTGGCATATAAGTAAGGTGAAGAAGCTATACAAAATATATGTCAAAGACCCATGTTTCCACTAACAAAAGCCAAAAATGTTCCATAGACATCATTTATTAATTTCTCATTAAAAAAACCCCCGAATTATCAATACCCTGTCCTATTTTTCATAAAATTTTAATCATTCTGCTTGGGCCTGCTGCCTTCTTTTTGCATTCACATTTATATTCTTCTCAAGAATCTTTACCCTGGGATCATGACTCTTAAATTTCCAATTTTTAACAGTGAAAGGAATATATGCTGTGGAGCCAGACAGATCTTAGATTTTAATCTAATTTTAATCCTACTGTGACTGTCTGTAATATACTTGACTCTTGATACCTCATTTTATTCACCTCTAAAGTGGGAATAATAATATTTCTCTTACAGGGTTTGCGAGGATTAAATATATATATGTATAATATATATTATATATATACATACACATACATAAGATACACATATATACATATTATATGTATATATATCTATGTATATGCATAAAATATGTATATACATATATGCATATAATAGATATACGTATAATATAATACATATATAATATGCATATATATAATATGTAATGTATATATAATATATATTTTTTATATATATATGTTTAGCCTAAAGGCGTTTTTGGCAAAGACTGCTAATTGTGTACCCAGTGTGCCTGTTCTCTTCTTGCTTATTGGCAGAACCTTAATTCTGTGCTGCTTCGTAGCCACTATAAGGCTGACTGCCTCTCCCGGCCTTCCTTGAAGCTGGGTATGTCTGTGACACACAATCACTGCCAATGAAATGAAATGAAAGCAGAAGTTCTGGACAGCACCTTCCAGGAAACAGCAGTGTGCACCCTTTGTTCTTTTCCCTTCGTTCCTTCCTCCACCCTGTAGGCCTCACAAGGTGCTCCAGTAGACATCCCTGGACCATGTTGGAGGACCCTCTGCCGCCCGGGGATGGCGGCAGAGTGAGCAGAAGACAGCCTGGCACTGGGAGCAGGTGGGTGGAGCTGGTCTTCCAGCCCGCACCGCCTGCTTCCGGATTTCCTGTAGGAGACAGAGAAGCCAGCGTCCATCCTGTTCCACCGCTGCTCTTGTTGGTATCCTGATGCTTACAGACAAACCTGATTCTAACTGACAAAGCTTTCAGGAAATGTTGGTTCTCCCAACCTGTCCTCACAATCTGCCCTTCATCGGTACCCAGAAGACTCTTTTTGCAGGTCTTCTGAACCTTCCAGTTGGGGCATTCCTCCAGTGTGTTCCCAGCCCGGCTCGTCCCCATCCCCTCTCCCGGCGCTGGCTTCCTCCTCTCCAGGCTTCACCATGATCTTGACTTACCCAGCAGTCTGTTTGTAAGGCATTTTTCATGACATTCCCTACCTTCATTTCCTCCAACCTCTTAAAGAGCTTTTTAATGGTCTCATCTTAAATCCCTTTAATTTCTATTTTATGATTCTAGAAATCTTTTGATGTTTCATTGTGAAATACTTTATTAGGCCTCCTCTTTTTGCCTCCTCTCTTCCAAGATCTTCATCACATCTTTGCGTGCTTTCTTTCTTTCATGGTGTTACTTTTCCATTTTAGAACAGGTTGCCTCTCCATTGCTTTATTCTCCCCTTGGGATTAGACTGGCTTCTTCCCAGAAGGCATACAGTTTCAGAAGCAAAGTTCATATATACTTCACAGTGCTCTAGTGCACGTTATATTAACTGTTATGTACACTTAAAACACACAAAATAGAAGTCTATATTGAATGGGTACACAAAAATGTAGACAAAGTGAGAAAAACGCACTGAGTAGCTATATGTCAACTTTGATAGTGATTACTTTTGTGGAGGCAGGGAGGGAAATGGGGTCTTCTTTGGTTACATCTGTAACTTTTTAAGCAGCTTTATTGATGTATAATTCACATACAATAAACTGTACGCATATCAAGCATACCACATGATCAATTTTGACATATGTATGCACCATGAAACCACAATCAAGATCATGAACAGATCCCTCAACCCCCAAATTCTCTTTGTTCCCTTTTGTAATTCCTTCCATCGGCTCCCCTTCTCACCCTCATCCAGGCAAACACTGACCTACTCTGTGCCTAGAGATTAGTTTTCATTTTTGAGAATGTTATGCAAATGAAATCATAAAATACATACTTTTTTGGGGGGGGGTCTAGCTTCTTTCACTGAGTATAGTTGTTTTGAGTTTCATCCATATTTTGTGTGCATCAATAGTTTATTCATTTAGTGCTGAGTAGTAGTTCACTGTATAGATTACCATAATTTGTTTATCCATTCAGCTATTGGTGAACAATTTGGTTGTTTCCAGTTTGGGGCTATTATAAATAAAACTGCTGGGAGTATTTTATGTGAGCCTTGAATGAACATTTGTTTTTATTTCTCTTGAATAAAAACCTAAGAGTGGCATGACTAGGTCATATAGTAGGCACATGTTTAACTTTTTCAGAAACTACTGAACTGTCTTCCAAAGCAGGTGTATTCCTGTATGTTCTTAGTACCAGGGCGGTGTAGGCTCTGATAGGTGTGCAGTGGTAACTGATTGTGGGTTTGATTTGCATTTCCCTAACAACTAATGATGTTGAGTATCTTTTTATATGCTTATTTGCTATTTATATATCACCTTTAGTAAAGTATCTCTTCAAATCTTTTGCTTACTTTTTACTGAGTTATTTGACTTTTTATTATTGACTCTTGTGAGTTCTTTATATATTCTGTATATAAACCCTTAGTCAGGTACGTGATTTTCTAAGATTTTCTCCCAGTATTTGGCTTGTTTCTTTAACTATCTTGGCAGTATCTGGAAGAGCAGAATCATTTCCTTTTGAATAAGTAAAATTTATCATTATATTCACTTATGAATTATGATTTTGGTGTATTAAATGTGAAATTATCACCTAACCTATGCCACAAAGATTTTCTCATATGCTTTTTCTATTAGTTTATAAATTTGGGGTTTTATATTTAGAATTATGATCCATTTGATGTTAATTTTTATGTAGGTGCAAGATATGGATAAAAGTTAAAAATTTCTTGCCAAGGGATATCCAATGTATTCCAGCACCATTTGCTGATAAGCTAATTCTTCATTGAATTTCCTGTGTGTGTGTGTGTGTGTGTGTAATAAGAAAAAGGGAGAGAGAGATTTCTGACTCTCTGTTTTGTTCTGTTGACATATTTTTCTATCTTAATGCCAGTACTCTACTGTCTTGCTTATTGTAGCTTTATAATAAGTCTTTAGTTCAGGAAAAGTTTTCTTGTTATTTAGGTCAGTTGCATTTCCATATACAGTTTAGAATAGCTTTAATATTTCTACAAAAATGTCTGCTGGGATTTTTTTCAAGTTTTTTTTTTTTTAAGATTTTATTTATTTATTTTGAGAGAGAGAGATAGTGAGAGAGAGAGCATGAGCCGGTGGGGGTGGGGAGGGAGAAGCAGGCTCCCTGCTGAGCAGGGAGCTGTATGCAGGACTCGATCCCAAGACCCTGGGATCATGACCTGAGACAAAGGCAGATGCCACCCAAGTGCCCCTGGGAATTTTTTAAGTTTCTCTTTAAATTCTAGTTAGTTAACATACAGTGTAATATTAGTTTTGAATGTACAATATAGTGATTCAACACTTCCATACAACACCTGGTGCTCATCACAAGTACACTCCTTAATCCGCATCACCTATTTCACCTATACCCCCCCTCAACCTCCTGTCTGGTAACCATTAGTTTGTTCTCTATAGGTAAGAGTTTGTTTCTTGATTAGCCTCTCTCTCTCTCTCCCTTTTTTCCCTTTGCTCATTTGTTTTGTTTCTTTAATTACACACAGGAGCGAAATCATATGGTATTTGTTTTTCTCTGACTGACTTATTTCGCTTAGCATAATACTCTCTAGCTCCATTTATGTTGTTGCATATAGCAAGATTTCATTCTTTTTTATGGCTGAGTAATATGCCATTTAAGTTTGGAATACAAATTTATATACTACATCTTCTTTATCCATTCATCAGTCAATGGGCACTTGGGCTATTTAGAACTACCATGATGCAGCAATTGCACTACTAGGTTATTTACCCAAAGAATACAAAAATACTAATTGAAAGGGATACATGCACCCTGATGTTTATAGTAGCATTATCTACAATAGCTTGCTGGGATTATTTTTGAAATTATTTTAAATCTATAGATCAGTTGGGGGAGAACTGAAATCTTAAAAATATTGATTCTTCCTATCCATGAATGTGGTATAACTTTCCATTAAATTTTTTTCATAAATATTTTATAGTTTTCAGTGTACTGGTCTTGCACATCTTTGGCTAGATTTATGGCCAAGTATTTCATATTTTGATATTGTAAATAATACTGTTTTTAAATTTAAAATCCTCAGTGTTGCTAATATATAAATAGTAATGAATTTTTAAATATTTATCTTTTATCATGAGACCTTGCTGAACTCAATTATTTTTTTGTAGCTTTCCTTCTAGATTCCATTGGATCTATTGGCAAATCCATTGGATTTTCTTCAGAGACAATAATGTCATCTGGAATAAAGAAAATTTTACTTCTTAATTCCTGTATGTCAATCCATATTGCCCTCTAGTATCATTTTCCTTATGCCTGAAAGACTTCCTTTAACATTTCTTTGAGTGAGGGTTTTTGGTGATGAATTATTTCACCTTTAGTATGACTGAAAGAATGTTTTACCTTTATTTTTGAAATATATTTTCACTGTAGCTAGTTTTTATTTTCTTTTAGTACTTTAGGGTTTTTGTTGCATTTTATTCTCATTTGTTTGCTTGCAAAGAGAAATCTACAGTCATTGTTTTCTCTTCACTCTTTGTTATATGTTTTTTTCCTCTGACTGCTTTTAAGATTTCCTCTTTATCACTTTTTTTGAGCAACTGGATTATGATGTGCTTTGGTGTAGTTTTCTTCATTTTTGTGTGTGTATGTGTGTGTGTGTGTGTATTTTTTCCTGGCAGGGTTTGTTTGGGTTTTTTTTGAGCTTCTTGGATTAGTGTGTTTAAAGTTTCAACTAATATTTCCTCAAATATAATTTTAGTTTCTCCTTCTACAGTTACATATATGTTATGCCTCTTGAAGTTGTCTGATATCTCATGGATATTCTTTTTATTAAAAAAAAAGTCATTCCTTCTTTGTTTCATTTGGGTAGTTTCTATTGCTATATCTTCCAATTCACTAATCCTTTCTTCCGCAATCTCTAATCTGTGGTTAATTCTATCCAGTACACACTTTTATCTCATAAATTGTTTTCATGTCTAAAAGTTGATTTTGAATCATTTATATATTTTCAGTGTCTCTACTAAAATCTTGAACATGTTAAATGCAGTTATAATAGCTATTTTAGTATCCGTATCTGCTAATTCTAATATCTGGGTCAGTATTGGGTCTGTTTTGATTGACTTTTCTTCTCATTTTGGGTGGTATTTTCTCACTTCTTTGCATGTCTGATTATTTTTGAGTGGCTTTCAGGCACTGCAATTTTACTTGTTGGGTGCTGGATATATATATATATATATATATATATATATATTTTTTTTTTTTTAAGATTTTATTTATTTGAGAGAGAGAGAGGGTGTGAGCACAAGTGGGGGGAGGGGCAGAGAGAGAGAGAGAGAGAGAGAGAGAAGCAGACTCCCCACTGAGCAGGGAACCTGACATGGGGCTTGATCCCAGGATCCTGGGATCATGACCTGAGCTAAAGGCAGCCACTCAACCAACTGAGCCACCTGGATATTTTATATTCTTATAAATATTCTTAAAACTTTTACTTGGATGCAGTTAAGTTACTTGGAAATAGATTCTTTTAGGTCTTGCATATAAATTTTTTGGGGGAGGGTGGCAGAAAATAGAACTTTACTCAATAACCTGTGAATTTTGAGATTATATTGTGTTTGACTTATAGAAACAGTCACAATTCCCAGCCCCGAATGAGAAGCCAAGTCCTATTCCATCAAATTTTTTTGGTAGTTCTTTCCTTGGCCTTGGGTAGTTTCCTTACATGTATGTGCTTTTGGATAATTTCCTCACATATATTGTCCAGCTATACTGATTATAATTGTCCATTTTCTTGTCTGTCTCCTCCATGGATTATAAATTCTTGAAGGCAAGGACAGTACCCATAACACACTGCCTGGCAAAGTGTATTCACTCAATAAATACTTGTTCAATAAATGAGTAAAATAAAGTAAGAAGGACAAAGATATAAATACTGTAAATACAAGATAGATAATCAAAGTTTACTTTTAATATCAAAGGTGAGAGAGATTACTTTCAGCCAGTGCTCAGTAAATATTTACTGAATGAAAAAAGAAGCCCGTATTATATTCATTTACCTAATGTGTGTCAGACCTGTCTACAATTCAGGTTCCAAGTCATCTAGGTTGGGGAGGGTACTTGTCATGACATCATTCATTCTTCTTAAAATATAGATAAGAGATACCCTAGCAGTGAGATTAAACATAACTCAGAAGTGCCTTAAATATTAACAAAGAAAATGTTCCTTTTTTTCCCCTAATATTTAAAATTATCTTCTCCTGAAAGGAGAGGCCACCTACCTACTGTTTGAGTATTTTTCTAAATGTTACACTCTACAAAGTATAAATATAATAGTGAGTCATTTTCAGTGTTATAAGGTCAATGTTCTCAGCTTCTTTTTTTGTTACCATTCTCATAGTCTAACAAGCTCAAATGTTGAAAGGCTTTATCTGGGAACCCAGTGACTGTGGCACCTTCCCACAATTAAGATTTTAATTGATCACCCCTGGTCCAATACATGAAAAATTATCACATTCAAGGGAAAATGGCAATTTTTTTTTCTGGGTCTTGTTAAAAGAAGTGCTCTCTAAAAATGGAGTCAGTTATTTTTATGTCATAATATTGTTATGGAACATAAAAGAGCTAATATGTGCAAAGGGCTTGGCATATTGTAGTTGCTAAGTAAAAGCTAGTTCTACTTTTAAAAAAGGCACTTTTTACCATTCATCTTACAACCAAACTATGAATCAGAGTGGTAATGGTAATGGAAATTACCTCCTTTATTTGGTGGAGGTGGGAAAGAGAGAGAGAGCAAAAGAGCCAGATAGTTGCTTAATATCAAATTGTGAATTTTCATGCTTAGGTGAGTAATACATGACTTACCAAGCACTGTGAATCATCTGTGAGAATGTACACACGGTGCCTGAAGAGCAGGGCTTGAAGCCTCCTTTCATTGTCTAATCCAGGGAAAAACTTAAATAATAAAATTAGTATATCGGAAAGTGGGGGGAAGAGATTTCTAGTTTCAGTGGTTAATGACAGTGCCCATGCTGGGGGTGGGTTATAGGGAGATCTGTCCTCTAGAGTAGTAAGAAGAACACCCACTTAGGTTGGACTTCCAACCTCCAGAGATGCTTTGAAACAAACAGCCTTCACTGACTAAAAAAAGTAGTTCTATTCTTGCATGATCTCAGCTGATAGGGATACAAAAAGAAGCTCTGCCTTCAAAGGAGTAGAGAGAAGGCATGGACCATCCTACACTCTGAACTACAAAACCCAAGAAGATGGAGCATAAACTGGATGGCATAAGATGCTTAATTCAGTAAACTCTTTCAGTCTTGACTTCTGTTTCACTACCTGTTTTGAGGGGCTTTAAAAATGGTTTATACTTTCTATCCTCAAAACATCACAAAATATTTTTAGTTCATTTGGTTAGCAATTGGTTTTCCAGCTTCCTCTTCATTTTCTGTGTATATAACACCTTGGTATCTCCAGCTTTTATTGTTTTACTGCTTTATTTCACCTCCGGTATATGTTCAATCCAATTGGCATGCATTTATTTTTTGAATATTTATTCTTTATGTAGAATATGGAGATTTTTAATGTAGAACTTCAGCAGTAAGATCTTTTCTGTATGCTTAACCTTTATTTCTTGCTGTTATTAGCCTTTGTATATAATATTATCTCTCTGTTTTCACTGGTGTGCTTGACAATTCCCTATTTAGTATCATTTGGAAATTTCATTAATGTACGTCTTCTTCCAGATCATTAATAAAGTTGTACCTCAAACTGAACCTGACATTTATTCCCATGGCTCCCTTCTGGTCATCTCCTTGCAGCTCAACACGTTGCCCTTCATCATAGTATTTTTTTTTTTTAGGATTTGCCAGCCACTTTCCAATCCTCCAGATATTGCTCATATCTAATCATTTAAAATTAATTTTGTGATCGGTGTTTCAGAATCTAGCAAAGTGCCTTACATATAATAAGCACTAGATAAACATTAGTAGAACAAAATTGGGTCACCAGATCAGCCATTTGCTTTTGTGTGTTTAGCAACCCCACCCCTACCAAAACCAAAACAGAATGAAACAAACAAGCCAACCGAAATTGTAAGTCAGGCCCTAGGAAAACTCTTGGCCAGTGATGGGCTCTAGGCATCCTTCTGCCACCTTTCCCTAATCTCAGGAAATAGCTCCTTCTACCCCATTGCTCAGGCCAGAAGTTCAGAAGACACCTGTGATTGGCTTCCTCTTTCACCTCCATATCCCCAAATAGCAAGCCTTGTTGCCATTTCTCAAGAATACCTCCGTTCCACCCACTGCCACCTCAGTACCTTGCCCCAGGGTCCCTGCAATGGACTATGACTCCCTGTTTCAACTGAGCCCTCTTCCAGTTCACTGCCTACAAAACCATCAGATTTAACCTCTTCAAGTGCAAATCAGATCTTGCCACTCCGTTGCTGGCACCTTGCAGGGACGTCTCTCTGATTAGATATAAAATCCAGCCCCTTTGCTTACTCATGATCTGGCCTCTGCCCTCAGACCACATGCTCCACGTGGACAGGGACCAGTCTGTCATTGCAACACATACCAGGCAGTCTCGAACACACAGGAGGCCCTCACAAATACTTGCTGGGTGAAGGAAATACCCTGCACTATTGCGGCAAGGGAAAAGAAACACTTTTCTCCTAGCTTGGTCACAGACTCTCTTCCTATGTCAGTGTTCTAAAATAGATTGCTCAAAGATGTTTAGCTGTGACCAATGGTAAAACTATGATTGCTCCTATATTGTCCCCACTTCTGTTACCCAGACGCTGACATTTAATAATCATTGAGTATTCAAGAATGCAGTTCTTATAAATTAAAGCAACTATTTGTTAAAGAGGAGGGGACTGAAATTAAAATGGAGAACCTTTTGATGAACATTATATTCAAATCATTAGAATTTCATATAGATGTAATTGCTCCCTCAGAAATAGATTATATATACACAGCATTTTAAATGACATTTTTACATTGTTAAAGCACAGTTGATTATAAATTATGAGTATTTTAAGCCAGGCATGTTTCCTCTCCATCAATCAGTGTTACCACGGCCATCTTTTTAATAAGATTATTTGCTAATGCAAAACTAAAATGAGCAATGCCTGAAGCACCATTAAGGCAGAGAATGATCAAGTGACAGCAGCCTCCCTCCCCCCCCCCCCCCCAACCACCATTTGATTCTTTCCAGGACATGGTGTCTGGAGAAATTTGTTTTCCTTCATTCACACACCCCAGTGTAGCTTCTGCTAATGGGTATTTTTTTTTTTTCAGATGAGGAGTCATGAGTGCCTCTAAGCTTTGAGGTGCTAATCATTAGCAGTTAAGAAGCATCTCAGAGAGCAGACTCTGGCATTCTCCCCAAAAGCTGAAGGTTGAGATGCTGCAGGGCTATTTTGGATACTGGATTTTGATATTTATACTCATTCAAACCAAGAACATAATATACTAAGTTGACAAAGTAAAGTCATCAGGCTCTCCACTGTGCAGTGGAGTAGACTGCTCAGCCAAAAAGTTCTATTGTGTGACTTTACCTGCACAATTTTTTTGAAGAGCCTAGGATGATGTATGATGAGCAAAAAATAAAGGAACGCACAAAATCTCTAAAGGCAAAATTATTTTTATTTAAAAAACCTGAGAAGGGCTGATGTCTTCTGTGTGTTGGGGATGGAATGGGCACATGGGAAGGGAACAAGCAAGTTCAGAAATGCTGAGACTCATATTAAAAGTTATCAGAAAAGCAATATGTTGATCACTCGCATCACAGGAGTTACCTATACTTATTGTTGATTAATTCTTATTCATGAAAAGCACTCACTATGAAAGAAGCATCAACATATATGAAAGGGACACCTAGATGGCTCAGTCGGTTGAGCATCTGACTCCATCTCAGCTCAGTCCTTGATCTCAGAGTTGTGTGTTCAAGCTCCACGTTGGACTCCACGCTGGGTATAGGGCCTACTCAAGGGGAAAAAAATCATATATGAGGAAGAATATTGAACACAAAATGTGAAAACTTACCCAAGACAAAGAAAGGATATTGGGTCAGAACACAGAGTGTGGAATTCTGAAAAATAAATAAATAAATAAATAAATAAATAAATAAATAAATAAAAAGAGCCAAGAACTACATCCCTGGCATTTAAGAATGGGCCCAGTCTCTCCAGACTTCCAAGATCTCTGTGCTAAATTAATGGAACCTGTGCTCTCTCCTCCCATATGCCAAGTGATTAAAAAATAAGTAAAAGCAGTAAAAGATGTGAGGTAAGACTAAATATAGCTATCATATAATTAAGTGTAACCTGGTTAAACTCATCTAAGAGGAAGACTCTCAGATACACAACACAAAACCCATTTACATTCTGTATGAAAGGAAGACTCCAAAAACCAAGTGATGGACAAAGGGAGGAAGTCACAGGAGACGCAAAGACGTCCCAGGCGGATGCAGACAAAAATAAAGATTGGCCACTATGTTGACCAGATGAATTTGAATCCAGAGTAAATCTAGACAGAGAATGGTACTTTATAAAGATACAGAGTATAGCTCACAACAGAGTTCTCCCACTGTGGAGACCTAATCAACAAATAATACTGCATTGAGATCCTTATGGAAATCACAAAAATAAATTTTATAAAAATCATCACCATAAAAGAAATATAAGGCAAAATTGGAGACTTTAAGTTATTTATTAAGGTTATTAATAGACCAAATGGGCAAAAAAATAATTAAGGGTACAGAAAACCTAACTAAGAATAAGATGGATTTCATTTATATAACTATATCAGACCTGCTATCCTGAAGACAGAGAATACCTTTTTTTTTTTTCAGGTATTCAAGAAATATTTGCAAAAAATAACATATTGGCCATCAATAAAACTTCAGCAAATTCACCAAAGCTGGAATAGGACCAAAAACATTCTTTGATCAAATGTAATAAAATGAGAAATTTCAAAATATAGCTATTTTAAAAAAACATAGCCACATGGAGATTTTAAAATTTTTCTCCTAAACTGTTTTTGAGACAATAAGAAAATCAAAACGCAAACTGTAATATGTCTAGGAGAGCTTGATGAAAGTGTGATATGCCAGAATGTCTAGCATGCATCTAGTCATGCTCAAAGAAAATCACAACAATAAATAATTCACTAGTTAACAGGAAAAAAATGTAAACCTCTAACTAAGAAAAGCAAAGAGGGGTGCCTGGGTGGCTCAGTCTGTTAGAGTCTGCCTTCGGCTCAGGTCATGATCCCAGGGTCCTGGGATCCGCCCCGTGTTGGGCTCCCTGCTCAGTGGGGAGTCTCCTTGTCCCTCGCCCTCTGCGTCTCCCCCCAGTGGTGCTCTCTCTCTCTCTCAAAAAAAAAAAAAGGGCAAAGAAATACTTAAAAAGGATAGAGACAGATTTTCATGAATGGGAAAATTGAAAAAGCGTAGAACTAATAAACAAGTCTAACAGCTGGTTAACAGAAAAAAAGAAATTATTAGCTGACTTAATCATAGAAAAGGGGATAAAGCCAAATACAAAAAAAAAAAATTGACAGTGAGTGCCAATGCAGTAGAAATTTAAAAAATCATGACACTGTTTTGCTCAGCTCTATACAAACAATAAAGAATATGGATGAACAGGTGAATTTGTAGGGAATTACAGAATATATCGAAAATCTATACAGACCAACTTTTCTATAAGAGAGATAATTTCAAAGCGCAATTTTACTGATAGCTTAGATAAGAGAGAGGTCCAATGCTGTTCAGACTGCTTCAGAGTATAGAAGAAAGGACACTTTCTGTGTTATTTTAGTCATACCATCATCTCTGGAGGAGAATCTGTTTCTTTGCCTTTCCGGTTTCTCCAGGCCTTCATTTTTGGCTGGTGACCCCCTTCTGTCTTCAAAGCCAGCAACTCTACCCCTCTGCCCTCTGTTTTTCTGACATCTCTTCACATCCCCTTTTCTGATCTCCTGCCTCCCTCCTTCAGTTATAAGGACTCCTGTGATTACATTGGGCCCACCTGCATAATCCAGGATACACTCCCCCTTTTAAGATCCTTAAGTTAATCACCCCGTCCTCCTTGCCGTGTAAGGTAGTAATCACATGATCTATGGATTAGGATATGGGCATCTTTGGGAAGGCCACTATTCTGCCTCCCACACCATATTGGCGAAGGTTAGCATATTTAATAACGTCATATATTGGATGAAGGTGGTCAACAGGCATTCTCAGACAATGCTGGGGGTTGGTAAAACCTTTATGCACAGCCATTTGGATTATTCATAAGATTATAATTGCACTTCTAAGAATTTCTCTTTCCAATTCTCCTAGACAAGGTATAGATGATTATATATCCAAGGATACTCACTGCAGCATTTTTGTAACATTACGGAATTGAAAATAAATCATCACCAAAAAAGGACTGGTTAAATATGCTATGGTACACTGATAAAATGGAATATACTGCAGCCTTTTGTGAAAGACACTTTTCTCTTTGTACTGAAATGGGAAAAAAATTGCCAAGAGGCTGATCATATGTCATTGTTTATAAGAGGCCCATTGTTTATGAGGTAATTTTTTGGGGGGGGGGTTGCTCTGGTTTTTGTCTTTTTTTTTGTTTTTTTTGTTTACATTTTGAAATCAGGATGTGTCTTTCAAATAATGACCTGTCATTTTTAAATGGTAGATATGTTTTTTCCTTCATAGGAGTGAAATAATGATGTGTTTTCTGGTTAGTGAGAACTTAAATATGATGGAATACTGTAGTTAAGTGGGAAAAAGGTTCAAATTAGCATGTAACTGTATCATATGTGCAACAAAATAATTATGTGTAACACACATACAGTTTCCCTCTTTATTAGATCGTTACCGTCAGCATTCAAAAAAGCTTTTTATTTCTCCTATTAAAAAAAACCCAAATCTCCTTTTGATCACATTTTCTCTGTCTAGTTAATACCTCTTTTCTTGACTTTCTTTCACAGCAAAACTCCTCAAGAGACTTAATCTATACTCATTTTCTCCAGTTTCTCTTTGGCTTCTTACTCCTTAAATCCATTCTGATTCGTTTTTGTCCCACTAAAACTTCTCATCAGTATTACCATTGACCTTGATCTTGATAAATCATTCAGCAGCATTAGACACAAATTGTCGTGCCTCCTCCTTGAAATATTTTTCTTCCCTTGGATTCCAGGACACCTCACACTAGTTTTCCTCATCCCCACTGCAGTCCCTCCTAGGTCTTTTTGCTTTTTCCTCATGGTTTTCACCACTGTGACAGGACTGACAGGACCCCAGAGCTCCGTCCTTGTTCCCTGTCTCTTCTCCATCTGAGTTCACTCTTGTGGGGTCTCTTCTAAACTCAGAGCTTCGAATAGCATCTATTTGCCTTTGACTCTCAAATTTTTATGTCCTGCTCACATTTATTCCCTGATTTCATACTATGTATCCAACTGTCGCTTAGCATATCTAATTTTGGTGTCTAATGGGCATCTCAAGCTTAGGATATCTAAGACTGAGCCTCCCAAAGTTCCCCCCAAACCTGTTTCTTCTTCAGTCTTCCTATCTCAGGTGTGACAGTTCTGATCTTTCAGGTGGCTGGCTAAAGTCCTTAGAGTTCCTTGCAGCCCACATTCAAGTCTTAGTCTATTTTTGTTGCCTCTGCCCTCAAAGTATGTCCAGAGTCTGGCCAGTTTCTGGTTCCCTCTACTGCTGCCATCTTGATCCAAGTCACCGGTCAGTCTTTGGCCTGTGTTACTGCACTGTCCTGCTTAGTGTTCTACCAGCTCTTGCTTCTCTTCAGGCTGCCCTCTACAAGATATCCAGACATCCCGCCAAAATGGAATTCAGATGGTGCTACTTCTTGCTCAAAATCCTCCAATGCTCTATTTCCTTCAGAACAAAAGCCAGTCTTATTATAGTGACAAATCATAGGCTGATTTGGTCCGTTATGGACCTGGACTTCATTTCCCACTATTTGCTCCCAAACTCGCTCTTCCTGGATGCTCTTCCCTGGTATCCACAGAACTTACTACCTCTCCTCCTCCAAGTCTGCTCAAATGTCACTTTGTCTATGAAGTTTTTTTCTGACCACTCTTAAATTTTGCCACCTATTTCTACACCTTCCAAAGATTCCCTACCACCATTCCTTGTTTGGATTTTCTCCATAATACTTACCATCTTCTATTAGACTACAAAATTAGCATATTTATCTTATCTGTTGCCTGTCTCCCCACCCTAGAACGTAGACTACTTGAAGGAAAGGAATATTGACTTACTTGCTCACTGATGTATATACACCATATTCAGTGCTTGACACATATTGAATGCTAAATACATATTTGTTGAAAGGGTTATTAATTCCTCATACGGGCACAGCATACTTCTAGAAGGATACACAAGTGAATGAGGACAGAGGCTTCTCTATAGAGGGGAAGTGGATTTCTGGGGGACAAATAGGGAAGGGGAAACATTTATTATTCTACACATTTTGATCTTTTAATTTTATGCTATTTATATATTTAAAACAATAAAATAGATCATTTAAAAACAATGAAAAAAAATATTAGGTAAAGGCTTTGTCTCAGCTGGGAGTTGGGGCACAGTAACAGATTTTGAACCGAGAATGTGAAATAGCCCATACCCATTCGAGGTCACCCAACACTCTTTGCTCTGGACATGTCTCTGTTAATCATATGGTAATTTAACGTAAGTCAGTAAGGAGGAGTGTTGGTGATATTCTCCATCATTAGATCATTCTTTCTCATTCCATTAACTCATTTGGGGGGGGGTGGGGAAGGAGTGCTTTTTATTTATTTTTTTATTAAGTTTTTCTTTATTTTAATTCCAGTATAGTTAACATACAGTGTTATATTAGTTTCAAGTGTACAATATATAGTGACTCAGCAATTCTGTGCATTACTCAGTGCTCATCATGACAAATGTACTCTTAATCTGCTTCTCCTATTTCACCCATCCCCCCAATCACCTCCCCTCTGGTAACTGTTCTCCATACTTAGAGTCTCTTTTTGGTTTGTCTCTTTGTTCATTTGTTTTGTTTCTTACATTCCACATATGAGTGAAATCATATGGTATTTGTCTTTCTCTAACTGACTTATTCTGCTTAGCATTATACTCTCTAGCTCCATCCATATTGTTACAGATGGCAAGATTTCATTCTTTTTTATGGCTGAATAATATTCCATTGTAGATACCACTTCTTTATCCATTCATCTGTAGATGGACACTTGGGCTGCTTCCATAATTTGGCTATGATGAGTAAAGCTGCAATAAACATAGGGGTGCATATATCTCTTTGAATTAGTGTTTTCCACTGATAGGTTTTCTTTTTAAGAGAACTTGCAGAAAAGTAGTGTCCAGAGAGACAGGGCTCTTGAGATCAGAGTCAGATTAGCTCTGAGCTGCAACAAGATTCTATCTTTCCCTCCAAGGGGAGACAGAGGCCAGTCTTGGGACAGCAGACAACTAGTTGCTCACAAAGGGATGACTCAGTGTGTCTGGCAACAAGACGGAGACAGAAACAATACTTGATTAAACAAGTGCCAGATACTAACTAGCATGCTATTGTGGGAAGTTAGAAGTAGCAGTTATGATGTTGCTAAGCAAAGGCACTTTGTTAGCATTAAGCATTTTCCCCTTCGACTGAAATATAAACCCAGAAGGAGAAACAATCCATTCTTTATTATTTTTAAAAGCAGTTTTCTGTCTGGAAAACAATTTACTGCCCACCAGAAATGTGCCTTCTTTTAGAAAAGTGTATAATTGGCTGCCATTTGACATTATGTGGCATTATTAAAGTCTTGAAATTCTCTTAATGTACTTTTTTTTTCTTGCCACTGAGCAACATTTTCACAATTCCAGATTCCCTTCCTGTCCTACCTGGCATAATCTATTTTGAGAGATTTGCAGCCAGAGATGATTTTGAAAGAGTCAGGTTCTTGGTACAACTTTATAGAATTAAAGGAGTCAGACTGATAGAAAGATAAAATGTATTATTACTTTGGATTAATTTTTATTCTGCAAACCACACTTGGAAGGCCTTGTCAACTAACATTGGAACTACTGGTCTATGGAAATGTAGACCCCTACCTGCCCCCTCCCCCCATTCTAGAGCAGCTATCTACCTCACTGTGGCAAACATTTATGGATCACCACTACGTCCAGAATTCACAGGACAGACCAGGCAAGTGTGGTCATGCTTCATCTTCATCTGAAAGAGTGCTGCTCGTTGACAATGCAAATCTCCGGGCTTCCCCCATGACCGTCAACTTCCCCATGATTCTGCGGCTCACTTAGGTTTGAGAACTACCAAGCGAGGGGATGAAAACAAATAGAAGACCATGTCTTTGTTTCTTTGAAATGCACAGTGTAGTTAGTGGAAACAAACCCCTTGCATAGAAAGCAATTCAGTTTTATTCATCAAGCAATATAGAGGCACTCGGCAAAGAATACACTTGAGTACATGGCTGGCTGAATGAACGAACTCAGCACAGACCAAGTATGGGAGCAGAACGGGTATACTTGCTTCTTTCCTATGCTCCTCTGCCTTCTATGTGGTTCTTCGGTTTCGGAAGGTTAGCAAAACATGCCACATCTCTTTAGGCAAGATTGGGCCTCGCCACCTTTGAAGCTATACCAGCACATGCTGTTAAAAAATACAAAGTGCTTCACTTAGTCTCAGCAGATCCTAGTTACTAGATATGGCTACTAGAGACTAGAAATAGATCGTGTCACATCCTAACCAGCAGCAGGGGGAAGGGGAGTGGAATTTAAAAATTTGAATTAAAAAATGTGGCCAAAAAGGAGAAAAAAAGTAAAAAGAGGTAAAATCAGAAAAAACAGGAACAACAAAATAAAATGATTAGAAATAATTCCAAATCTATTAATAATCTCAAAAGGCATAAGAGGGCCAAACGCTCTAGTATAAAGTACGGAGATATTAGTTTGAATAAAAGAAAACCAAAATTCAGCTCTGTTCTCTTTACAAGCAACACACATAAAATGACAGAGCTAAAACATAAGGACAGAGAAAGATTGAAAGTGAAAAGAGGAAAAAAGATATACCAGGCAAATGTTAATGATAAATGTACTTGAGGCCACTGCAGTCATATTATTCTGTTCCCTGTAGTTGTAAGATTTCTAGCTCCTGCACATTTTAAAGGAACAAGAACACATAATTAAATACCACGGTTTCAGGTGCACGATAGTTCAGCTGAATATTCAGGTTTGTTTTAAATTCTGAGCTCATTTTTCCCCCTAGAAAATGCCAGTTTCTGAGTTTACTTTCATAAGAGTTATATTCCTATGATTAGAGATCTTAATTTCATTTTCTTATTAAAATGCTATAGATGAAGACACATTCTATATGAAACATGTTTTCCATAGGAAATTGCACCCTCTTTCGCTATTGCTCATGAACTTAAGTCGTTGCGAGGCTGTGAGCTAAGTGCCGCAGACATTAACTGATGGGAGGCTAAGGACTGGCAACTTGCCCAGTGGAGTCCACTTCAGACTGCCAACACTGGGGTGGAGAGAGACTCTTCGCAGGAAATTGTGGAGGCTCCCCTCTAACATTTGTGGTATCCTCCAAGCTTTATAGAGAAATGTGGCTGGGTTTTTTTTATTATTTTTTTAAGTGGTAATACCTTTCCACATATGGCTACAGTCATGTGTATGAGAGCTCCAAAGGGACCTTCAATCTTTCCATGCTTCACTGCCAACCTTGGATGATCAGGTCTGATTTTACTAATCCTGGGGGACATGGTGGGTCTCCTTCCAGTCGAACCAGTGGTTAAATTATGCTGTCTCAAGTCATTGTTTTTTCTGAGTTATTCATCCAGAGTGTCTCAAAAGAAAGTCATTTAATGTGGAAAAAGTGAGTGCAAAAAAAAAAAGTTAAGAGGTTCAAAATTCATGCTTTAAAACTATTGAGGATATTGAACAGTCGCTTGGACTGTCCCCGTATTGACTTGCCCCTGCCTCTTCGGCAGTCTTGGCACTGAACGTGTGTATTGGGAGGGAGAGCTTCTGAGGTGACCCAACTTTCCCTGGAGAACACGGCCATTAAACATCCTCTATTCTTCTCTTGTGGGAGTGCTCCATACTGTGAGTAAAATCCCGTAATGACGGTGGAAATCCTGCTTAGCGAATAACTGATCTTTCTATTCTTTTTGAAGTGGGGAAACGGGGGCATGTTTCTTTATAGTTTTTCTGGGGCTCTTAGTCCTTGTACTGTATGAAATAAACCCAAAACACAGCTTGTGGTCTTTCCTTTGTTAGTTTGACAATGAAGGTGTTGTGAATCAGGACATTTCAAGACCGCTCTCTGTTGTAATATACATTTGGGGGTAGGGACTAATTTTTGAAGATTTATCAATCTGGTGCTTGAAGAGGCATATCACAGGAAACGTTTTGTACCTTACAACTCTTTCCTGCCTATGATTTATTGGACCATGGCACTATAAATCATGCTTTCTGATTCCCTCTTCTCTTTCTGAAATAAGTGACTCATTCTGTAGGATCAAGCCTGTTCTTTTTTCTTTTTTTTCTTTTTTTTTTTTTTTCATTTTCACTGAAAACCTTTTCTCATCTGCCCCAACCATGTATATGTCATTTTTCCTGGTAATTCTCCCATGTTCTGGGAATGCCCATTTAAAGAATATTTCTGTAAAAGTCATATATCATCTAGGAAATGCAAAAGTAAAAGAATTTAAAATATTTGAGTCCTTAAGAAAATGCATAGGTTTCAGTATATAAGCCACATTATTGCCCAGAAACATGGTACAAATGAAATTTTATCTTATTTTGATTTTTCCCCCTCTTTCTGTAAAGACTGTAATTTTCACTGGGCTTGGAAAATATGAATTCAGATTATCAGTCAGATCATAAGCAATGTTTACTTTTTTAAGCCAAACTCCTAGAAAACCGGAAGGAAAATAATCATATTTTTTACAACACTACAGGTAAACAACAAACATATTTAGAAACTAGAAGATTTTAAAGCAAATGACAGGGTAAATCAATAACTCCCCCATGGAGGGAAGAAATGATTTTCTATTCAGGATATCAAACAAAACTAATGTGATTTTAATGGCTGAAAGAGCAGACTCCCCAATTGCACTTGCATGAGGGGGAGGTTAAGGATTGGCAGTTGCTCATATAAATCAAGTCTGGTAAGAACTATATGAATAAGTGTTTGACATTTTCAGTTGGAAAGGAGCAGCTTGTCTTCAGTTCTGAGAAGCCTTCCCCTTGTGACAATCATTTTTTTTCCTCTTTTGATGAACCAGATTTTTAATACCAGCTTCACATAAGCAAATGCACTGTAGTCCAGAGGGCAGAAGTTTCTGAGATGGCAAGGTAGCCAAGAGGAAAGGGGAAAATGTGACCATATTTGTCCATCAGAACCAAATCTGTTGCCTGTGTTTGCCAGCACATGTTATCTAAGCTCTTTCTACTCACTTGTGCAATGTTTCACAATTCCCAAATCCAAAGAAGCAGGGAGAAGGTGGTGACATATAAATCAGATTGCTTTCTACTTGACATCAACTTCACAGAGGATTCTATTTTTTTTATAGATCAAATGTCTTAAGTGGAAATTACTCGTTGAACAACTTCTAACTCAACATTTATTGTTGAAGGCCTACTAAGTGCCCAGAAAATTATGTGATTCATATCCAAGAGAAGATATGTTGCCTTGTAGTACAAAAGACCACTCAAAACATCTGAGTTCTTCTCCTATCTCTACCACTAGTAATATGACCACTACAGATCACCCAATCTCTTGGCCTTTATGAAAATGAGGAAATTTAAATAAATAGATTCTAATGTACCTTCCAGTTCAAACACGATAGCATCAGTGAACTTAACTGAACCTACATACCAACCTCTAGAAGAGGAAGTAAGAGGAGACCAAAAGGCATAAAGTAAACAAATAAAGTGCAAAACAAAGGGAGTGACAAAACATGCTAGGATTTAAGGCAGTGCCCAACCAAGGTGTAAAAGTGATGACTTCTCATTTGAATAGACATACATGACTCCATGTCCATTTAAAAGAGATGAACCAAATCTCTTTGCGAGCTATGTGTCAGAGTAGAGCGAGGGGACATTTATGCTTTGGCAGTGCACCAAAACTCATGAAAGTAACCTTAACAGGGTCACAGTTTCCTGAGTGAGCTGGCTTTGGCATGCAGGAAGAAGGCAAGACTCTCTCTTTGTGGAGGGCAAAGAATTTCCAGGATGGGCCAATTACACTTAATATTTATTCAGTATCTCAGAACTCATTTTAGTGCATTACATGTGTGAGGTCTCTGGCTCGCCCCTCTCTAGAGGTGGTTTGACATCACCCCTGAAATGTCCTACTTTGACTCCAATCATGTTCCCGTAGCCATCTGGCTGCTGGCCATGATGCAGAAGCACATTCCCTCTGGGACTCTGCTTCTACTCGTTTGGCCCTGTTCCTGCTGCCTTGCTTTCATCTGCCCGCTTTTCCGTTGCTGCAGAAAGGCAAGCCCAAGCCATGCGTCGTAGCAGCAATTTCTGGGTGAACTGCCCTTCCCCACTGGCCTCAATAATCAGCTCTCGTGAAAAATCAAAGCAGGCATCAGTAGGGAGTCAGTCCCCCAGACTTAGGACTAGACGCAAGAAATGCATTTGACTCTTCGAAGATGCAAAAAACTTCACTTGACAATTATCCAGACCCACTCCCACTTTAAAGAGAGAATGTATTTTCTTGCCAAGACTAAGGGAAAGTAAAGGGACTAATCCAGGCACTTTTATATACTTACGCATCTAATCTTCTTAATAACCTTTAACATTATTTGATATAATTCCAATTTTGCAATGAGGAATTGAAGGTTTAAAAGGTTAAGTAACCTGCCTAAGGTCAAAGACTTAATATGTGATAGAATCGGATTAAAACCCTTGAACTAAAAATTCTATTTTTTTTCCACCAGGCTATTGCTTTTTGCAAGTACATAGAATAGCAATTACCTTAGTTCCTCTCAAATTCTAAAGATCAAAGAAAGGATAGTAAAGGAAGGATATAGATACACAAGGAAAGTAGAATGGAGTAACTATATTCGACTAACGAGTTTAAGCTGGTTACTTCCAATGCTTTAGGTAGAATAAAGAAAACCATAAGTGCTTCCTCTGTGATATTGGGCTTCTATCTTTTTTGAATATCAAGAATAACAAGATTTTGGCTTCTGTATTAATCTCATATGAAATCATGAGGCATCGCTGTAAATGTTTGGTTCATGAATATGAATGATCATTTTTTTATAAAAATATAACATTTAAACACTTGCTCTATAATTGTTATTTTGAAGATTTTCCATTTCCAGGTTAAGATTTCCCCTGAAACTCTAATCTAATTAATGGTGTTCTATCATTTGATTTATAAAGTGAGGGACTCACCTATAAGAGAGTCAGACTTCCGGTCCTGCAAGGTCTAACTTCATTGATAAAAAGCAAACAGCCAGTGAACATCACTGAAGACTGTAAGGTTCTCATGCCACTCATTCTTGCCATGGTACCAATAAATGTTTTTGGCTTTATGTCAGTTGTTTGTCAAGGAATTATAATAATATTTTTCAGAAAGCTTTGCTGTGACTTCCATTATATTGAAAGACTATTTTTTCCCCAACCTCCCTACCATCTGTTTTGATTCTACATTGGAAAATCTCCCTCGTATTCCATCCAGAAGGGCTAAGTGAAATCAATATGGCAACAGCAGATTGCTGATACATTCCAGCTTTTAAGTGGGATGTTGTTATGATTAACAGTGGCCCAGCTCTTACCTCTCTATTATCCCAGTGCTATCTCAGAACATTTCGGTAGCTCATCACATTCAATTAATTCTATATGCTTCCTAAACATGAAGCATAAGGCTAAAAGAAATGTGAAGAAAAAAAGATCAATTATATTTAGCTTTCGGCAGGATTGGAATGATATGGTTTTCCCTTTTTGTCTATTTTGGTTAAAGACTGATCAATATATAAGAATACCATGTGTTTTAAAATAGGGGCAATGAAAATCATTAACAAGATCTATTATTTTACATGCCATATGTTTAGCTAGAAATTATATTGAACACTTGAGCTTTTTTCAATATTACTATCCCAAATAAGAAAAAAAATTTTAAACTTTCAGGGCGCCTGGGTGGCTCAGGCATTGGGTGTCTGCCTTCAGCTCAGGTCATGATCCCAGGATCCTGGGATCGAGCCCCACATCGGGCTCTCTGCTCAGCGGGAGGCCTGCTTCTCCCTCTCCCACTCCCCCTGCTTGTGTTCCCTCTCTTGCTGTGTTTCTCTGTCAAATAAATAAAATCTTTAAAAAAATTTTTTTTTAAACTTTTATAACTCCTAATTATATTATGCAATCTTTCACTGTTGATTTTTCATAATCTAGCCACTAATAAATATGTGTATCTCTGCAATTAAGAGCACTTGGGTTATTAAGGATAGCATTTTATAGGTGCACAGTTCTGGGTAATGACAAGGATCCAAGGGTGTTTGAAGTAGATTGAGACTCAGGGCCACTGGAGATGCTATAATAAAAAAATAGTGATGCTAGCCTGTTGTGTGAATTCTTCACATACGGCAGTCTCTAAGGAACAGGGTAGATATTGGGAAGATATATTCAGGAGGTATTTGATCACAAGTTGGAAATTTTGACTAATGCAAAAAACAAAGTCATTATCTCATATAAATGGGAAGGCTTGAAGCGTATCTCACTTCACACAAGATGCAGGGCATTTTTCGTGATCCATCCCTCATCGTAGCTTGTCTCTTTCACTCTTATGTTTACTTCATCCTCTGCTGTTGCGAACAAGTATTCTCCATATGGCAAGAAAGATGGCCATGGGCATCCCCAGGTTCCAACTGCTTTGTTTAGCAGAGTTTAAAGAGAACTTGTGTCTTACAAAGCCCACATACAACTTCCAGGACAAGATTTCTGTAACCCTGGTTGGATCTTGCATCCTCTCCTGGACCCATCACCAAGGATGGAGGAATGGGGCCCCAACGCTTGTTTGAGTGGGCTTGGGTCAGGGCTGTGCACCCCTGCGATCCCAGGGTGTTATGAAAAGGTGATTCAATTGATACAGAGGAAAAACTTCTGATCCAAGCTAATTAATTAATCATGGCTAATCCTATGTGGGACTAATCAGTCTAACTCATGTACTTATATTTAGCTACCTGGAGCTAATCTAGTTTGCAAATGTCTTACATGCAGTCCTTATATACTCTTTTGTGTGCCTTCTTTTACATAAATGTTTTGCCTGGTCTCATTCATTATAGTGTCGATTTCCAAGCTTCATTAAGTGACTGTGTCCTTCCTATAGCCTGCCTTATAGTAGAAACTTAAAAATGTTTGCGAAATGTGCAGGGGCCATGCTAATCTTCTCTGTATAATTACGATTTTAGAATATGTGGTAGGAATATAAATTGGTACAGCCACTGTGGAAAACAGTATGGAGATTCCTCAAAATATTAAAAATAGGAATACCATATGATCCAATCATTCCACTATTGGGTATTTACCCAAAGGGAAAAAACCACTATTTCAAAAAGATATATGCGCTCCTATGCAGCAGTATTTACAATAGTCAAATATGGAAGCAATCTAAGTGTCCATCAAGAGGCAAATGGATAAGGAAGATGTGGTGTGTATAGACATATACATACATACATACATATGTATGAAACAGAATATTACACAGCCATAAAAACAGATGAGATCATGCCATTTGTGACAACATGCATGGACCTAGAGGGTATTATGCTAAGTGAAATATGTCAGATTGAGAAAGACAAATGCCATATGATTTCACCTGTAAGTAGAATATAAAAAAAAAAGTGAACAAACAAAAGGCAGGATCAGACCTATAAATACAGAGGACAAATTGATATTTGCCAGAGGGATGGGGGTGAGAGGTTGGACAAAATGGTTGAAGGGGAGTGGGAGATACAGGCTTCCAGTTATGGAATGAACAAGTCAAGGAACTAAAAGACACAGCAGAGGGAATATAGTCAATGATATTTTGGTAGTGATGTATGGGGACAGATGGCAGCCACACTTATGGTGAGCACAGCATAATGCATAAATTTGTTGAATCACTATGTTGTACACCTGAAGCTAACATATCATGTGTGTCAACTGGACCCAAATTTTTTTAAAAAGTTTGTGAAATGAATAATAATCATGCTTTTTCCCTTTTGTGGAGCAACAGTAGAGTTTGATTGGCACTAACTGTTCTGTCACAGTATGAGTTCTTGCCATTTTGTCTTCTTCTGTGTTGGCATTCGGTACTCTCCCTCAAATTCCTGGCCTCTCCCCCTCCCTGCCTCTCCTATTACCTCTTAGTTTAGGAAATAAATAGCCCAGACATTTAAATACTTTTAGCTCCACAGATCTTTGGAATTCCCTCCCACTGCCCACCTTCTCTCCCTGTCTTAGTCTCTTACTGAGATAGAAAATTAGTAGTTGATTCCACAGCTGCTTGGGGATTTATTCAAACTAGCATAAAATGAGTAACTGACAAGTGTTTGGTTTTTTCCTAATACCAACTGCATATATGCTCTGTGTTCGATACAAATAAATTAATTCTTTATTTTGCCTTAAATTGGTGATTTCAGTGGAATACTATGCAACTAATTAAATACTATTGTTGAAGATGATAAGAAGTCAAGATATTTTTTCACACGTTAAATGAAAATAAGCATAATATATACAGTTTAATAAGTCTTGTCATATATATATAATGATATATAATTACACACACACATATATACACATATAAATGCATATGTATGTTAACTAATTCGCCAATACACTGCTAGATACTTTGTTAGCATTTTATTTAGGATACTTGCACTTAATTAATAAGTGAGATTAATTTTAGATCATATGTATATGTGTATGTGTGTGTGCATGAGAGCTCTCCTTGTCCAGTTTTGGAGTCAATATTACATAAGCATTGTAGAATAAATGTGAAATTTTCCATCTTTTCTAAACTCTGGAATAGTTTAAGTAAGATAGCTGTTTTGCATTGCCTTAGGTTTTTTGGTATTCATTTGTAAAATTATCTGGGTTGGTAGTCTCAAATTAGGTATAGAGGTTTGCCTAAGTATTAATTTTGTCTATGATCATTCATCCACTGAACTATTTTAAATCTTTGTTCAATTTTGGTAATTTATATTTTTATTTAAAATTGTCCCTTTCATGTATATTTTAAAATGTACTTGTATAAGGTTGTGCAGAGTCCTCTCTTATATTTTTTTTTTTAAAGATTTTTATTTATTTATTTGAGAGAGAGAGAGAGACAGAGAGACAGAGAGCATGCATGGGGGTGAAGGGCAGAGGGAGAGGGAGAAGCAGACTCTCTGCTGAGCAGGTAGCCCAATGCGGGGCTCGATCCCAGGACCCTGGGATCATGACCTGAGCAGAAGGCAGACGCTTAACTGATTGAGCCACCCAGGCGCCCCTCTTTGCTTCTATAGTAATGCCACGTTTCTATTATTTGTATTTCCCTCTTTTTATCAGATTAGTCAGAATTCTGTATATTTCACACTTGTTTACTTAGCTCTCTTGTCTTTTAGTTTTCTACTTTTATCTTTCGTCTTCTCCATTCTCTTTAGCTTTATATCACTACATTTATTATTTAACTCATAATATTCCTAAATATCATAATCCAGAGTATAAACTGATAAACTGATTTATCAATTACCCTAATCCACGGGCATGGGGATAAATCAAACTTAAAATTCTTGGCAGTCAGTATACTATTCTATAATGAAATCGAAGAAGATATTATTTTGTGTAAAAAATTTTTAGTAACTGCAAAATCTCCCACAAGTGTTTTGCCTATAATAAATGCCATGACTTTAACAGGAAGACAGTTGAAATAATCAGAAGTTCTCAATTCCTTCATTTACACATTTAAATTATCCTGGTACCATTAGAGAGACCTTATAGCAGTTACCACACATTTCAAGGCTGGCAGTTGGTTAAAAAAAAAAAAAGTCACAAAATGATAGTTACATGGCCCAACTAAAATTACTAGCCTTTGAAAGTTGCTGCGATACAATTCTACTTCACTCTGCACAAATCCCAAGGAAAACCAGCAGTTATGAGAGATGCTGCATTTTCACTCCTGCAGCCTCCAGTGGCCTAGGACCAGTGGCCTTCACATCGGGTCCAGTCCTAGACCACCACTTCCTTACTGGGTGGCCTTGACAAGCCACAGCCTTGTCTGTCTGTCTTTAATCATGAAGTGAAGACAAAGGCATGGCCACGTACTTCATCCCAATAACTCATTCATGATATCATTACATCAACAGGAGTGTTATTGTTAATGAGATAATGCTTTTAAAATTCTTTGTATGTCTTTGACCAAGCAAAAATAAAAACAAAGAAGAAGCTATTTTTAAAAGAAGAAATGCTCCACTGGCCTTGGACTCAGATCTGAGTCTGACCCCTCTGCTTCCTGTCGAGAGGACGCAATTAACCATGAAGACATTCAAGGAAGCCTGGAGACTTTGCCTAACAGGGGAGGCCAGCCATGGCATAGTGTACGATGAAGTATCGTCTGCGTCCTTTAAAATTTTGTCACCCTGAGTTGAAATGTAGGTGAAGATTTTAAAATATAAGAAAGAAACATGTCAATAGCATTTTCGTGTTAAAGAGAAAAGAGCTTAGTTTTTTTGTGTTTAGAAAAAATTAGAGGCTCATTGAAACACCTTCACACAACACAGAAAAATGTAAAATTAAACCCGCTTTTTCTCACACACAAAATGAAACATAATCTCGCTATGCCCTTTCCAGGCATCTGTGATTATGTTGTCTATATTTGAATTAAGGGAATCACACAACTGTTTTGTCCCTCATTATATGTTGTGAACATTATCTCAGATTTTTAAATAATCTTTAAAATAAAATGGGTATGGGTGACCTGCTGTTGTGGTTTGAACGGTGCCCCTCTTCCCAAAATATGTCCACTTGGAACCTATGAGTAGGACTTTATTTGGAAAATGGTCTTTGCAGCCATAATTGAGTTACAGATGTTGAGATGACATCATTGTAGACTATGGGCCATGAATCCAGCTTTGTCATTATATGAGAATGGCGGAGGGAATTTAAAAACACAGACAAGAGGGCCAGTGAGAAGAGACAGAGAATGGAAACATGCAGCCACCAGAAGCTGGAAGAGGCAAGGGACAGAACAGGGCATTTAAGGAATCATAGCTAATGCAACGATTTTTTAAAATTTAAATTCAGTTAGCCAACAAATAGTACATCATTAGTTTCAGGTGTAATGCAACGATTTTATTGAATATCGTGTTTAAAAGAACAAAAGCTGATTTCCAGGTTAGAGATACATATTGTATGTATATTGTATACTGTATCCTCCCTCTTTAAGAAGAGTATGTTCTATGCATCTGCATATAGTACATATTATATATATATATATAACAAATATACACACATAATCTAAGGTGTGTATCTATATATAGAATTATTCTGAATTACAGAAATATAGCATCATTTGCATAACTTGCATATAGAAAAATTTTGAAGCAAATAAGTTAAAAACAATCATAAGCTGACCAATAAATTTAAGGGCAAGATTATTACCAGTACCATTAAGCTACTTGAGTGGTCTTCCTGCTCCCACATAACCCCGAAATGTAGCTACTCTCTGACTTTTTAAAATCATTTCTTGTTTTTAAAAGTTCTAAAAAATGTATGTTCTCCTAAATACTGTATTGTTTTTCTTTTGAGTTTATATAATGGTATTATACTCAGTGTAGTCATTTTAGAGATGCTTTAATGAACATTTCTAAGAGTTATCCGCATGTTACCTTCATTTGTGTATGTATTTTTTCTGGATGGACTTTGGAGCTATTTGAAGCATTTTGCTAATAGTTGTTGTTTACAACATGCTTGTGCATGTACCATTGTATATAAGGACTTGCAGATTCTCAGGGTGCGCCCATGTTTGGGGTACCCGGTAATGTCAAATTGCTTTCCAGTGGGTTGACAGCAATTAACCCTTCCTCGGGCAGTGTAGGGAACATTCCTCTTGTTCCACATACTCTCCAAAACTTGATAGCGTAAGGCTCCTTTATTTTGCCAAACTAGTGAGTGTAAAATGGGATCCAGTTATGATCTTATTTTGCATTTCTCTGATTAATAACTGAGTTGAGCATTTTAAATCATTTATGTTCTCCACTATGTGAGATGTTTATTCACATCTTTTGCTCATTTTTCTACTGAATCATTTGTCTTTTTCATATTGACATTTAGGATTTCTGCACATATTTCAGATACCTTATCAATTATATATGTTGTAAATATCTTTTCCTCCTTTGTAGCTTATCTTTCACCATCTTTAGAATATCTCTTAATGATACAAGTTCTTAATGGAACTTATTAAATTTTTCTATTAATACCTTTATTTGTTTGTGCCTTTTAAAAATGCTTTCCCACCCACAGTGGGACAAAGATATTTTCCTGTATTTTCTACTAAAAGCTTTAAAAGGTTTACTTTTTATACTTAAAACATGTAGAATTGATTTTTGTGAATGGGGTGAGAGGTAGTGTTCAAATTTCATTTCTTGGGGTGCCTGGGTGGCTCAGTAATTTAAGCGTCTGCCTTCAGCTCAGGTCATGATCCCCGGGTCTCAGGGTCAAGTCCCGTGTCGGGCCCCCTGCTCAGGGGAGAGTCTGCTTATCCCTCTGCCCTTCACCCCGCTTGTGCTCTCTCTCTCTCTCTCAAATAATAAAAATCTTAAAAAAATAAAAAGCAAATTTCATTTCTTTCCTCATGTCACCAACCAATTGTCCCAGAGCATCTTCTTAAAGAGGCATCTCTGTTCTTAGAGATTTGTGTTGCTATCTGTGTCATAAATCATCTATCTGGTCTCTCTATTCAGTTTCATTGGAGTTTGTTTTGTTTTATATATCTCTGTAATTATCCTACAGTGTTTTCATTGCTATTGCCTTCAACTGGTCTTGTGGGGCAAGTCTTTCCAACTATTTATCTTTTTCAGTAGTCTGGGTTACCATTTTGCTTTTTAATGCACATTTAGAATCACCTAAGTAAGTTGCTTTAAAAAAGAATGGGGTATGGATCTTTAGATAAATTTGGAGAGAACTGTATCTTATAATAGTGAGTCTTCCTATCTCTGAACATGTTCTATCTCTTCGTTTAGTTAGGACTTCAGTGTCTTTCAATAAGGTTGTAAAATTGTTCCCATAATGGCCTACATCTTTAGTTAGATTTCTGGATGCTATATATTTCTATTGTTATTTTAAATGATATCTTTTTTAAAAAAATACATTTTCTCAATCGTCACTAATGGCATATAGGTTAAATATATTGATCTTATTTCTAGACAGACTGCTAACTTAATATCTCTAATTATTTTGGGTTTTTTGTGTGGATAATTATATCATCTGTGATGACACTTTTGTTTTTCCCATTCCAATTCTTATATTTTAAAATTTGGTTTCCATGTATTACTACATAAACAAGAACCTTGAATACAACCTGCATAGAAGCAGACAGTGTCCATACTTCTCTTGCTCTTGATTTTAAAGTGATTGCTTCTAACATTTTACTGTTAGGAATGTTTTTGATCTAGATTTTTGGAGCTACTCTTTTTTTTTTGGAACTACTTTTAATTAGGTTCAGGGAGTTCCCTTTTATTTCTAGCTTACCAATGATATTTATCATGAGTAACTCAATTTTATCACAGATTTTTCTTCATCTTTTAAGAGAATATATGACTTTTTCTTTCTTTTTTTTAACTTATTAACGTGGTGAATTGTATTGAAAGACTTCTAACAAAACCACCTTTGCAATTTGGGGAATTTTTAAGTGATGAATGGTATTAAATATTGTCATTGTTTTTTTCATCTATTGAAATGATCATATACTATTTCTCCTTCATTTAAAGAAGATAGTGAATTATATTGATTCATTTTCAAATGGTAAACAAATCTTCCATTCCCTGATAAACCATATTTGCTCATGATATATTATCTTTTTTTATATATCGGGGATTCACTATCACTTATATGTGAAGTCTAAAACACACAGAACAGCAACAACAAAAACAAACCTATAGAAAAAGATGAGATTGGGGGTTACCAAAGGTTGGGGGATGGAGGAAGGTGGTCAAAAGATACAAACTTCACCTTGTAAGATAACTAAGGGCTAGGAGATGGAATGCATGATGACTGTAGTTAACACTGACAAAGAGCCAAGAGGAAGGTTGTTAAGACGGTAGATCCTAAGAGTTCTCACCCCAAGGAAAAACAATTTTTTTGTTTTTTTTTTATCATATCTGTATGAGAGGCTGGGTGCTAAATAACTAAAATGATAGTGGTGATCATTTCACAATATGTGTGAGTCAAGCTATTTTGCTGTACACCTTGAACTTATACAGTGATGAATGTCAATTGTATCTCAATAAAACTGGAAGAAAATGAAGTCTGTATATATGTAGTGCATATATATGTAAACTAATGAGATTGAAGTCACATTGCTTGCAATTTCAATGCATAGATAGTTAGGTATATGCCGTCAAATGAGAGTGGAGGAGGTGTTAAAATTGTTCTAAATATTGACAGTGGTGAGGACGCAAATTCTAAACTTTCACATTGGATTTGCTCAACACAGAGAGGGAGGGTGGTGTTTGCCCTCATGCCCATCTCTCTCCTAGGTGATGTCTGTGGATTTCCAGCTGGAGCCTTACTCTCTCTGCTGCAGGTTGTCCTTGCCATGCTGTGAATAAAACTAACAAAAGATTATTCACTGGCTCAGAGGCCTCACCCAAGACTGCTTCCTTTTGGGAGAATAAGGTATATTTATTTGAAGGCCAACCTGTGCTTTAAACACTCAAATCACTGACTCTAAATAATTAACGCTTACTAAATCTGTCCTGTGAGAACTGAACATTTTAAGAGGCTCTGCAAAGCTGACAGGTGTTGTGTCTTTCTTACATTTCCTTATTCCTTCTGTCGTTCTTTCTCCTCTTCCGTGGATCTCCTCCATCCGTGGCTTGTAGTCCGCCATCTTTCCATTTCCGTCCTTTACATTTCAGAAACAATAAAGTAAAAAAACCAAAACGAACAAACAAAAAGAACCACACCACACAGACACTGGTACTGATGTTTTCTCCCCATTGGGTCTTTGTCCCAGTGACAATTTAGCTCTTTTTGAGACAAATGACTCACGTGTATGAGACTCTTTGGAAATGAAGTGAGTGTGAGTACAAGGCATGAGCAAGGAACACGGAGAAAAAAATGTGGCCTACTAAAAAGTTTCTCAAGCCAGTTAATTTTACAAAGACTAGTTTTAAATTTGACATAAGCGTATATAGAAAATGAGGCCGCATGGTCTAGCGGTTGAGAGACCCAGACCAGCTGTTTTCATTCCCCAGCTTCGCCGTGAGGAACGCCAGGGCTGGGACAAGATTCTTCATCTCCTTTGGCATCAGCTTCCTCCTGTATAAGTTGGACATAAGAACAGTACCTACCTCCTAACATTGTTGAGTAAAAGCCTTAACATTTGTAAAGTGCTAAGAATAGCGTTGGATATATAGCAAGTACTGTATAGTTTCCTAAATAGATGAAACTAAAAGAGTGGATGGGGAAAAAAAATTGGATAGGAAAGTAACACACGGGTCATATTACAACAATGTGCTTTTGGAAGATAACTACTCTAAAGTAACCTTGAAGTTAGAAAATAAGCATATTTTCTGGAATGCAGAAAAATAGTAGAAGTGAAAGAAATTACAATAACTTGCAATTATACCTCCAGAATCATAATCATTTGAACTTTAATTAAGAAGAGTTCAGGTTATTCTTTTTTTTTTTTTTAAAGATTTTATTTATTTATTTGAGAGAGAGAGAGCACATGAGAGGGGGGGAGGGTCAGAGGGAGAAGCAGACTCCCTGCTGAGCAGGGAGCCCGATGTGGGACTCGATCCCGGGACTCCAGGACCATGACCTGAGCCGAAGGCAGTTGCTCAACCAACTGAGCCACCCAGGCGCCCGAGTTCAGGTTATTCTTAATTCAATGTTTACTCACATTTACTTCTTCAGATTCTGCGGACTTCCTCACACAGTCCTGCTCCTTCTTTAAATATTGTAAAACTTTTTCTCTTGAGTACACGAACAACACTAATTTTAGCTCCAATTGTTATATTTTCAGAGAAGCTAAAAAAAGCATTAAGCCTGAGTGTTTTCAAAGGATGATTCTATAACAAGACATGAGGCTATGGCTAGAAAATGATTGGTCTTATTAACTGGGGAGAGAAGTATGGCCTGATAGAAAAGGAAAAAGGGAACAAGCGACGATGATATCTTACACTTTCATCTTACTCTTCCCCAAGCACCTGAAACCAAGTCTCATTACCATTTCTTCAAGCCGACGAAGCAAGTGAGATAGCCAGTTATGTGTGCTTCCCAAGGTCGTATTCCAACTTGCTAACATAGCGATAAAAATCCAGTATACTTGATTAGTGTCCACTGCCCACTCAACCTCCCAGCATCGATTCTGAGCATGATGTGCAAGGGAGATGGGCAGGATGATCTTCTCGGTCTTTCCAACCTTGCCATCTTACTCAGTGGCTTCCCTTTTGTTCAGCCTTGATTGCATCTCAACAAGCTTTCCTTCACACCATGTCCATTCGGGCAGAATTCTCTCTGGTTGAGGGGTCAGAATGACGAGTGTGTTCCCTGGCTGGTCTCGGGGGCCACTTTGGCTCTTTGTCACCCTTTGTGCACCTCGTGGGGCAGAATTTAAGTCCTCACAAATGTTTTTGTGTGTTTTAGGTCTTTGTTTCATTGATCGCCTTCCCTGGGAATGCCTGTCATGTTCGCAGACGGTTTCAGAAGGTCTTGAGGATTTCGTTAATTTTTTTTTCCATTTTTTTTTTATTATGTTCAGTTAGCCAGCATATAGTACATCGGATTTCATTAGTTTTGAATGAGTTTTGTCCTTTTTTAATTAGAGTTTTAACCCCTTGGCCAGGACTTTAAACCCAGTTGAAGAGAAAGATCTAGAAAGGGCCTCCGACCTGTCTCCGACAGGTAGCCACTAGCCATATGAGCCTACTGAAATTGAAGTTGGAACTTAAAGTAACCAAAATTTAAAATTCATCTCTCAGTTGCACTAGCCATATTTCAAACACACAGTAGCCAACGCATTATCTTTCTCAGCTTCCGCCTCAATCTATTCATCTCTAGAGTGGAAAGGCTGCATTAGGTGACTCTAAGAACCCTCCTGCACTAGCATTTAGTAATGTTTCCAGTAGATGACTGTAAGATCCCTCTGGCACTAACATTCTGTGATTTTTTTTTTTCCGGCATTTTTCTTGGGCTTGGCAGTAGTGCCTTGGGTTCCGTGAGCAGTGGCTCGCTCGCTCGCTCTCTTCATCCAGCAAAGTGTACCTTTCTTCTATTCACCTTGTATGTTGGAACCAAAGGCTTGACAAAGAATATGGTAATGTATTCAATAAAGGCTTTGTGTACTAAATATAGCCTCCGAGTTTTAAAGAGCTTTTTTTTTTCTTTTATGAGTGTAGGCAGCTGTTTCACCATGAAACAGGTCTCAGATAGATAGGAAGACACATTCTATTTTGAGATAAAAGCTTCATCTGAGATGTAGAAATGACACTGTAATAAATGCTATTATAGTTAATGAAATCAGGGTAGCAACTGACTTTTGTTTGATTTGTATGAGGCAAATTCTTCCAAATTTCCAGGTACACATTCTGAGCATAAGCCAGCAGTAGATCCTATTGTCAATCAGTCAGAACTACAAGTTGGTCTCTGTTCCTTTCCTTTTTTTTTTTTTGGAGCCCAGAGGTTATAAGAAAAATATATGTTAAAATTACAGAGACTAGAATTTTCCTTTCTCTTCCTGCTACCTACATGAAAGGGCAGCAATTAATTATCCAATGGGAAACATTTATGAGCCTCAGTTTACAAACGAAAATCATATAACACAAAAGTTCTGTTTATATCCCTTTGAAAAGTAAATGTGACAATATGGTGTTAATCTAAATCTTTAAAAGGGGAATTTTAAAACCTCGAAGACGGCAAATTTCCAGAGTGCTGATTATATGTGCTAATTATCTTTTGCTTGTTATTTCAGTCCCTTAACTAGGAAGATTCTTAGCATATGTCTATTGCCCCACTACTTTCTTCAGGCGGAAACTCCCTTGGGTGGAGTTGCCTGACAAAATCATTAAGTAGAAGTTTTATGAGCCTAGGTGGGATAACATTTGGAGATGACTGATTACACGATTGCAGCTAATTGTTTGTGGGACTTGGAAAGTCTCTAACATCTTTAAGGGGAATCCTTCCACTTGTAATCCATCAAAAGAATTGCAGCTTTCTCTAAGGATAAGCTTCCTTTGGGGTGTCACTGAGAAATATTTCCAAGGCAACCTTGCACCAGCTTTGGTCTTTTTTTTTTTTTCTGATGAAAATAATCACCCCTTTGTCACCAAAATATAATTTATGACCACAAGGCCCTCCCCTGCTAGGATGTTTGCCCTTCGACAAGATTATCTGAGACCTCTTCCAGTTGCATGCCAGAAATTATGTGCTAACTTTGTCTTGTTAGATCCCTACTGATACAGATACTTAGCACACAGGTATAACTCACTCCAGCAGTAGTTTGCTTTTTTTTTAATTAATTGTTATGAATAACATACATACATTTATTTGTTTGTTTATTTATTTATTTTTATGATGGTAAGGACGCTTAACAAGAGATACCCTCTTAACAAATGTTTAAGCGTTCAATACAATATTGCTAATTACAGGCACAGTGTGGTACAGCTTTTGAGCCGAGGCGATCCACGAATGAAGTGCCTTAGGCATTTGTAACTTTAGTGTATTTTTATGCAGAGTATAATTATTCCCCTATTTTTTTACCATCTATTCGTCAAAGGCTTCGAGTGACTTCCCTGAGTTATAGTTAATAAATAACCGTTAACTGTGAGATTACAGTGATGGTCGCGTTCCTGGCATCCTCAGCCCGACGTTAAAGTCCTATCCATGCTCTTCTCATTTCACATCTGCTACAGCTACTTGCTAGTTATGTACCAAGTATCCAACAAATATTTTCAACAATTCATTCAACAAACAATCCCCACAGACTCCTCTATGTGGAGCACTGTGACTAACACTGCACTCCACCCTAAGGCTTAAGAAAATGAAGATCATCTGTGTCTCAGTCTATTTGACCAAAGCTCTGTCTGCTCGTTCTCATTACAGTTACTCTGGGAAAATGTGTGATATTGAGCAGTTATGAAACAATGGCTTTCCTGGGGGGTGGGGTGGGAGTTGTAAAAACACAAACTGTTAAGAAGACGTGGTGTATATATACAATGGAATATTATGCAGCCATCAAAAGGAATGAATTCTTGCCATTTGCAATGACGTGGATAGAACTGGAGGGTATTATGCTAAGCGAAATAAGTCAATCAGAGAAAGACATTTGTCATATGATCTCACTGACATGAGGAATTCTTAATCTCAGGAAACAAACTGAGGGTTGCTGGAGTGGTGGGGGGTGGGAGGGTGGGGGTGGCTGGGTGATGGACATTGGGGAGGGTATGTGCTATGGTGAGCTCTGTGAATTGTGTAAGACTGTTGAATCACAGACCTGTGCCTCTGAAACAAATAACACATTATATGTTAAAAAAAAAAAAAAAAAGAAGAAGATGGCAGGAAGGGCAAAATGAAGGGGGGGTAATCGGAGGGGTAGACGAACCATGAGAGACTATGGACTCTGAGAAACAAGCTAAGGGTTCTAGAAGGGAGGGGGGTGGGGGGATGGGTTAGCCTGGTGATGGGTATTAAAGAGGGCACGTATTGAATGGAGCACTGTTATAAGCAAACAATGAATCATGGAACACTACATCAAAAACTAATGATGTAATATATGGTGATTAACATAATAAAAAATAAAAAAACAGCACAAACTGTTGCCCATTTGTAACCTGTTATACACATTGCGTGAGGCTTCCATATCAAGCTGATGAAATCTTGAATTGCGAACCTGAAATAAAGCTGGGTGTGTGCCTGCTGTGGCAAACATGGATTTTGATAAAATTTCTGCCCATTGGAAGTCTGGGTGGTATTCAGTGGTAAATGGTGGCTGAAGCCATGTGGAATGGGTCGGGGTGGAGAAATTATGGATCTCAGGCTGTGGCGTGAAGCCAGCCACATTCACATATTAACAAAACCTCCATCAGCCCAGAAATTAAGGCAAAGCAGGCAAGAAACTGTACGCACCCTGATCTAGAAGTGAAAAAAGAAAAGCATCAGATACACAACTTTATTGAATAGATAGCCCTCACCCAGGCCTGGCTTACAACCAAGGATACCTAGAGTCCTTGGAAGGGGCTTCCAAGGAGGTAGTATTAAAAACGAGGTAACATCAGGGCACCTGGGTGGCTCATTCGGTTGGGCGTCTGCCTTCAGCTCAGGCCCTGATCCCAGGGTTCTGGGATCGAGCCCCGCATCGGGCTCCTTGCTGGGCAGGGAGCCTGCTTCTCCCTCTCCCTCTGCCTGCCATTCCCCCTGCTTGTGCTCTCTCTCTCTGTGTCAAATAAATAAATAAAATCATTTTAAAATTTTTTAAAAATTAAAAAAACGAGGCAACTTCCTTGTTCTTCTCCCTTAATTAGAAGCCTTAATATTTTTTCTCTCCCATCTTAGCCAAGAAGGACGAGGCCAGGGACTGGAAAGGAAAACCTCTCCAAGGTCACTCCGTACCTTGTTTTCTTTTCTCTCTTCTCACTCAGGCAGACAGAGTAGAGTCTGAGATTGTCATCCTCTTCTCCGACAGCTTGAGAAGGCTGTCATGATTTTTCCAATCACTAGCTTCGACACCCTCTCTTTGTTTACCTTGCCGATGCTTGCAAGGTAGGTCACACTTGCTCGGTATGCAGACACCACTCTTGACTGCCTTTGAGACAACAGATTAAGGGGAAGGAGAATGAACACTGCCTATGCAAAATGGAGCATGCTCAGTGTCCCTCCCTCAGCTAGCTGACCATGTAGGAACGTAACTGCCAACAGTGATGTGGGGCCTGAATTTTGCAGGCAGTACAGTTAAGTACATACATAAGCCTTTCTTAGCAAATGAGCACAAACTCCGACCATGTCACTTTTGTATTCTTATCTGGCATTTTCTTCATTTCTCCTCAGACACAGTTGTTTGAAGGAATAGAATTTTAACATGAATAATCAAACTCTATTTCTTGTAGTCTGACTGAAGTGTGATTAAACTCAGAAGAAAATGAATTATTTCTTGCCACGTAAGCCACAATGCAGGAGAGGGACAAAAAGACTCTTAATACCACTTTACTTTTTTGGATCCCATGAGCATGTCCTTCATAAAAGGCACTATCAAACTCTTCCGTTCCTATACAAGCAATGCCATTGATCCTGTGGACCATTTATATAAAATCTAAAATGCCAGCGATCACATTATGAAGTCTCTGGCACCTGCTTGATTATACCCACTTTGTTCACAGCACAATATTGAGTCAAGAAAAACTCTAGACCGACAATTCACAAACTTCGGTGAGCAAACACATCACCTGCAGAGCTTGCGAACACAGATTCCTGGGCTCCCCTCCAACAATTTAGTAGATTGACAATAGGAAGGACCTGAGAATTTTCAGCTCTAACAAACTCTGAGGGCGTGCTGATGCTGCTGGTCCATGAACACTGGTCCTGCTGAACTCCTCACAATCGCGTGCCTGACTTAACACACACACACACACTCTCTTTCTCTCTCTCTCTCTCTCACACAGACACACCCTCTCCCCCCCCACTCTCACACACACACACTCTCTCACACACACATACACACTGTCTCACACACTCACATACACACTCTCACACACAGAGGCACGGTCACACACACACTCTCTCTCTCTTTCTCTCTCTCTCACACACACACACACACACGCACACGAGTCTGCCTTTATTTAAGGCGGGGCATTTGGTAGGTTCATTTCAGCACAGAGTGGTAACACATCTTCTTTACAAGACACTTCAACTGCCTTCAAGGAAATAGCAGAGAGAGTTAGAGGCCATTAGGATGGACCGTTGAGAACATCCCTGACTTTAAAACCCCACACAGAGAAGAAGCCGTTAATGCAAACATCCATTCTGTACTTACTAGGAACACAGTATTGCTGACACATGGCTTTAGAAGGACCATTTAAAACCTGTAGTCAATTGGTAATTATTAATATTTATTACTGCTCTGATGAAACCCTCAGCATATATTTACGTTCTAAAGGCTGGTAATAAAATCAGATAAACTGATAAACAATTAGTCATTTGGGGCACTTTCTCCCTGTTTAATTTGTTTCTCACTCCTATCCTCTCCCTCTGTGTAATATATGTTATGTATATGTGCATTTGTATATATGTAACGTATGTGTATGTATATTATGTATCATGTGCATATGTATAGATATATAATAGAGACAGATGCTTATATAGTTTTGAAGAGAATATATATAGGATATATATTTTATATATGGTTTTGAATGCAATTCTGTAATATTATATATGTGTATATATTCTAGTTTTGCCAGCTAAGTTATGAGGGAGAAATAAATTATCCTCTCTACTCTACCCCTTTCGTATTTGGAACAACACAATTATATCATTAAGTTAATTATGCCAGCAATTATAAAGGATCTAGTTATTTGGGAACAGTTATTCAGAATGAATTGTTCCTTAATGCCTGTACACATGGATTGGTTTGATGGGAGAGAGGGAAGTCTGTAGGTCAGTACAATATTTCTTGTTGCATTTTGCTGCCGGAAGCTTTCACTCCTGCCCTTGAAGGGCTGAGAAGTACTGGATAAACCACATTATGCCGGTCCTTATCTTTCTTATGGGTATTAAGGACAGATATTCTCATTAACTCTCAGCCTGTGAATTATGGGCCAGCCATTTACTGTACGGAATAATAAATTGTCCAGAACTACATGTGCACACAGCTATGGCTCTAAATATTGGCTTTCCTGCCCAATGCAGTTCAGTTGTTTGTAGAAGCCAGTGGACGAACTTACTAATTGAAAATGGATCCTGATTGTGTTTTTTTGTCATTTAGCAATTCTCAAACAATTTCTCTTTAGTGTCATTTTAATGCTGGCTTATTCTTATTTTTTTAAATGATGAGACACTTAGATATAAGTCAAACTTAACACTTTCCTGTTTTCCTTACACACCTGCCTTACAGAAGTAAGGGATTCTGGATTGGACATTATATTTACTTCATAGGAGTCGTGGTTTTATAAGGCAACAATTTGCTTGCCACGCTACGTAAAAAACTATAATGCAAAACAAAGAGTGCGTGATTTTCTTGGTGTGGATGAAATAGGAGATATCAGGGGGAAAAAACCTAGTAGATTCTGTGGCACAGTGAGTACTCAATAGATTGGTATTGAATTATGGATTGATTAATTATTGTGTCGTAATGGTCAGGAGTCAATAGAAGTTTGAAACAGTACTCACTTGGGTCAAGCTTCAGTTAGGATCTGAGGTCATCAGCTAGGGAGCTTTTCTGCAGGTGTTCTCGTCACGCCGTCAAGAGTAGACTGGATGGGGTGACACGCGCTTGGTCAGTATGTCTCGGAAAGGAAGGCCGTGCTGTAGATGATGGTAGTGAATCCATTGGCAGAATGGCTGGTTAGATCAGCAAGTTTCAAGGATACACGGACGCCCCACTTTTCTAAAGTCTGTGTTACGAAAAGCCCTACATGGGTACGTGTCTTCACTAACCGAAAGAAATCCGAAGAGGATTTTCACTTTTACAAAAAAAGGCCAAACAGGAAAATAGGTTTTGGTGAGCGTCTTCGGAAGCAGCACGTCCTCTGAGAAGAGCCCCCAGCGTGGCGCCACCTAGCTCCTTACCTGGAAACCACACTTGGCATCTGGGCATCCAGCCGCCAGAGCTTTGAACTTCAGTCTGTGAGCATCTGTGCTTTATGTCGACTTATTTTGTACATCCATTAGCAAGATATGCACTACGGTATCAGAAAAGCTTAAGAGGGGTGATTTTTCAGATCTAGGAATGCTTAAAAATTTTCCTGTGAAAATTAGTGGTAACTGCTTCTACATTTCAGGCCATTTTTGCTCATGAAAGTTTTCATAGGAACATCCTACTTTCAGATAGCGAGGGCAGCTTGTTCATTGAAAGCAAGATTCAGCTTTTGAAAGAATTCAAGAAACCTAGGTAAGCATTCTAATAGGGTAATCACTCAACTATTCACAGAAGTATAAGATAAGCTGACCAAAAATGGCTAAGGGGTTCAGGGAGTAGAAACCTAATGATTCCAGCCCCAAATCCCAGAGAGCATGTGTGCATTTTAGGAATGTTGTAATAAACAAATGTTCATCGCTTCCTCTATCAAGGTGCCAAGCTTCCCGAGATGTTGACAGCTTTGTCCTGGTACACGGAAGGCATTCCATCCTCTCTCACGCAGTTAGAGAAGATCTTGACATGATTGCTTTTTACTTGTAACCCCAACTGGACTAACAAAAGTCCTCAAGAGATTAGGCATCAACCTTAGACAAGACTACCAGGAAGTACTATTTATATAATTTATATATATATATATAGTGTGTGTGTGTGTGTGTATGTTTTGCAAGGAGGCCATCTTGCTCTTAACTTCTACTTCCAACAAGGATGGGCAATGAACAGCAACGGTGAAGTACTAGCTAGGAAATACCACAAGTCTATAGGGTATAATCATGACCAAGTTTAGGCTTCTTGTTCTTTCTTTGTTGTATTTTTGTTCCTCTTTCGTATTTGGTGACGTCCTTATTGTTTGTTTTATTTCATGGTATTTCAGCTTTGCTTTGCTAAGGGATTACAAGGGAAGACTGTTGGGTTCCTGCATTAGCCAGAGTTGTATATGAACAGTAGCACACATTTGCAGCCAAGATATGGGTGCAGGCCACTCTCCTCAAGGTGAGAGGGACCTAAGATGGAAGTGAAATTCAGCAAGGCTGTCAGAATTGGTGCTATTTAGACCAGCTGTTGCTGGCCCCCTACCCATCCCCAATTTCTGGAGATTCACCATCCAGAGGTAAAGGTTTGCTCTATATTAGCGGGATTTGTGAGATGCCTAATTCTAGCGCATATCAGAAACATGGATGGTAGAATCCAGTGCTATTCTGTACTCTAAGCAAACACAGTTAAGGAAAAACAAGGAGAGCAAATAATATGTTTGTCAGAGGAAGAAAATGGACCTCAGACCAAAAAAAAAAAGCTGTGTGGTTGTTGAGCCATGGTCATCAAACGCTCAGAATATTATGATATAAAAATATTTATAATAAATAGAAATAGAAATCAAAGATTCTGTGTTGGAGTTAAATATTGAAAAATTGTCCTCAGGGCACAGGTATGAGGAAATAAAATGATATTTATTAAGCATCTTCCGTGGGCCATGCATGGTGCCAGAAAGCAGCAAGTTATACAGGTGCATCATTAAATTATATAGATACATTGATATTTATGAATGGCCATGGAATGTATATTCAGTAAGAAGAGCATCCTTCCAAGTTATGGTTGGCAAAAGCATGGTCCTCCCCCCCTAAAGTAGACTGCGGTCTCAAATGCTATCTTGAGAAGTTTGGAGTTTGTTCTCTAGGACCGGAAGAGGTTTGGATGAGAATTCCTTTTGCGGGAAGGGATATAGAATTCACTTTGTGGGAATTTGTTCTATGGGAATGGAATGTTACTGGAACTTTCTGGGGTAGCCAACAACTATATCAAAGTTGCATATTGGAAAGATTGTTCTGACAATAATGTGAAAATGCATCTGAGCTTACGGGTCATTTTGGAAGAAGACAGTGAATTGAGGGCTTGGACATTTTGAGTGTGAGGAGCTAGCAGAACATCCATGCAAAGATAAATGTAATCCTTGTTGAAAATGCAGGAGGTACAGAGAAGAGGGATAAAAATGTACAGTAGTGGAGTGCTCCACTCACAGGGTAGGAGTGAATATGAGGGCAGATCCACGAACACAGGTGATGTAACACACGGTTCTTTGATGCATGGGCTTGCCCCAAGATCAAGCAGGTGTATTTGCTTTATTTGAAACCTCTGATCTTACTTACACTGTTTTTTTTTTGTTTGTTTGTTTGTTTGTTTTGGAAGGACATTTAAATCCTTGTCTGGCTCACCAAGATTGCAATTCACGTTGAGGTACTGGGAAGAAGCCAAGATGAATCATAAACTACAGGCCTCAATGACCTATTGTCCAATCCCAGAATGGAAATGTGGTTATTGGAATGTATTGCTGAATAACATGATTAATTTTAAAAGCCTGTGCTTGGAGCAGGAGCCTAAGGCAAAGAATTAGAACCGTGAGATCAGGAAGCAGAGTGGGCAGAGGGCAAGCATGGAGATTGGTCTCAGTGGCAGGCATGGAGCACAATTCCTAAGCCAGAGCTGATATCTGGAACTCTAGCAGTTAGAACTGAGGGAGAATGGATATACCAAGTGGAAGAAGTAAATAAGTATCTAGGAAGAGAAAGTGGATAGTAGAGATTAAGGATCCATGCAGAGGACCGACCGCACATGTAGAAAGCAGCAGTTGATACTGTTGACACTGTATGCCAAGTATTTGCTTCAGCTCAAGTTAGGGGCGATTACCCTGCATTAGTAAGAACCAGCAGCCTTAGTTGGACAGCCCAAGTCTTATAGAAAGAGATAAATAGGAGGCAAAGAGCTGGACAGGGCAGTTCTTGACACATTCATTCCAGATCAGAACTCCATTTCCTGGAATAAGAGAGAACTAATCTTCCCCAATTCCTTCCCCGTCTCTTGAGTCCAGAGCTGCAGGTCTTAACCTTGGGTGGGAGGCACTTTCAGAATGGAGCGAATGCTAGAGACCCACTCCTCACAGAACTGCAGAGGCTCACAAACCCTCAAATATTTCCCATCATTATAGCAGTTCACAGACTCCTCTCAGCCTGAGAACACTAGTCCAGGATAAGAAGTCAGCTCTTCTGCAGCACACCTTAGCTTCTCTGGGGAAAAGTCAAAGGCTCTGCCTCCCTATCTTAGTGTATGGAAGGCAGACAGAAGACAGAGTAGGGTTGAGCTGTGTCCTTGCCTTCCGAGTGTTCCTAGCTGCACATCTATGTATGGGAGAGCTCATTCTGGCAGAGGGACAAGCCTAACTGGGAAGTGGGGGGAAGGAAGAGATATTCATCAGAGCACAATAAAACAGTAGCAGTAGCAACTGCAACAACTACCACGAAGCACTGCAGGTCTGTTAACTACCAGCCAGCATAGGATACACTTTACCTTGCTATATAAACATTATTACAGCTAATTTACTGATAAGGAAATAGTCTGGAAGGAGTTTTGGCTTAGCCTGAGGTCGAGAGCTAGGTCTGCCTCACTACGAGGAATTCTTCCTTCCATACCTACAATCCCACATCTTGCTTGTGGAGGCACTCTCTTCTTTCTGCACCTTACAGAGCAAAAATTTATCTTAACACGTGAGAGTTTCGCCAAGCTAAATAAAGGCTGACATGAGTGCATAAATGCCTCTCTGAGAATTAGGAAAAGGCACTCCTTCCTCCAGGTGGATGCAGCCCAATGCCAGGACACACAGCTATGCAAGTGAAGCATGGGCCAGATTTCAGCCCCCTTATCTCTTGGCCAGAGGCCCTTGTGCGGTGAACAACCTACCCAACTGTACATAGCAGCCTTGAGCCAAATTCTCCAAAATGCTATCAGAGGTGAAGAGCCAAGGACAAAGCTTTGTTCTCAGGAAAAAGCTGTATTGTATTCACAACAGTTTCTCAGCGATCTTGATATTCAGTAGCTGTATCTTCTTAAACAAATTGCTCTGGAAGTTTACTCTTTTGAAAAAGCATACACTATAAAAATGGAAAGATAAAACTCTCAACAGAAAACCAGAGAAGATCATAACTCTGCTGCAGTTCAGCAAATGAAAATATATCAATAATGAGATGAAGCCCAATTCAAAACAGCTTATATTGTCTTTGGGTCTCAAAAATAATCTCTTTCCCATTATTAGGAAAAACGTGAACCTTTTTTTCATCTCTCACAAATCCAAATCTTGTTTTCAAGAGATGATCATGTTTAGCTAAAATTGCTTCCACTTAGCTATTATAGTGGAATGACAAATATGTTATTGTTGGTGTTTATTGGCATTATTATTAGTCAGTTGTCAAACCTTGAAGGAAAAATCACGAACTAAAACCCTAAAAAAGTAATCTTATTTTCATAAATATGTTCCCAAATAATTATCTCGTGTCCAGTATTCACATAGCCTTAATATAAACTTCTCATGTGGAACAAGAATGGTTGTAGATAACTTAGAAATCTGTTAGGGAAATAAATAGAAATTTAAGGCATATTTTGTGATATATTAGCATCCATATTGCTTGTGAACTTTCAAGCTTGTCTCAGCTACACTGTTTGTTTTTCTAGAGTCTGCTGCTTTTCTTCGGAGAACACAATCAATTTACCAATCTAGCCCTGATGCTGCCTCAAGTTTCCTCTGGTTATATATGTTGATGTTCAAGCAAAGAAAGCCATTGAATTATTTAAGAAACTGAAGGCAGTAAAATTATCCCGGAGTTAAGGATTGCCAGTTTTCTCCATATTCTCCAAAATGGTTGCCACGAACATGTCACATCATTGCCAGGGAAAATGAATTTTCTTTATTCCTATCCAGCTTTAGTGTCTTTCCTTGCACGTGGATGTATGGCCATGGGTTGCTGAGTGGCCATTGGCCAACTCTAAAATAGTGGACATAAAAAGGGGATTTGGAATTTGGGAAGCTTTATTGAATAAGGCTAATCTGCTAATTCACTTAAAATCACTCCTTCTAAGTGGAGGGAGGAGGAACCCTCTAAATACCTCAATACTAAAATTTCTGGGTCCCTATGGTGAAGGGAGAAAAAGAAAATGCACAGAAACTATCTATAGTAGGAAAGATAAACTCTGAGAAAGGTCAGAAATTCTCCTCTTGAAGAACGGGCAGAAACATTAGACCCAGAATAATTTATAAGTAAGCTGAGTAAATTATTTCAAAGCATGTGCTCAGATGAGGACAAAATAGAACACATTATTTGTTGAAGGAACAAAGAGGCTTAGGAACTAAAAGTTGTAGGTGGATATGTGGATATAATGCAAAAATATAAAAACAGAATGGATGGCATGAATGAGTGCTTACTCTCTATGCACAAAGGCTGTGGGTTGGGATCACTTCTTTCTTAGGAACCAATGGCTATAGCTAGTCTGGGGTCCTGACCTGGTCTGATTTGTCTCCATAATGGGTATGACTCTGCCTTCCTAACCTCCCATCCCATTTGGGCATCAGCACTCTACCAGCTGAACATCACAGAAGCAGGCTGAAGTTTTCATTTTTTATCCAATGTTTTCGTGTCATACAGGCTGTAGCAATCTCTGACATGTTCTACCTTGTCTTCATTTCTTTCTCTGGGTTTGAAATTCAGAACAGTTTCTATTTTTCTATTAGGAAATTGTGAATCCCACAACCCATTACCACCGCCATGCCCTGTAACTATGGGGTAGTAGACACATAAAAGGTATTTATTTTCTCTTGTGAAAGGATGAAGAATCTTTGAGGGGTTTGGGCAATGATATTTTAGTTTACGGGCAGGCTGGAGACACTGACTCTTTGCAAAGCAATTTGAGACAATATAAAGCCATTCCTTTTGCTGGGGGATTAGCAGCACAGTGTTCAGCCATGAGAACTCAAATAGGAAGTGGAGACGTGATTAAACAGAGCCTGGGAGCAATGTGCAGAAGAACTTTGCATCACAAGATCACATTAAAGCTGTTATTGATTGGATTAAGAAGAGGGTGCCTTAAAAAAATCATCATATTTGTTGTGTCATTGATCTTCACTCTGAACTCCTACCGTGCAACACCTCAACACTTACCAATGAGCTCCACGACCACATCCCGAAGAAAGAAAGACTCAGTCGAAAAAGCAGAGGAGAGCCGGGCCCTGGAGGCCTCCTAAACCTTAATATTTTCAAGCTCTCCCTGCTGTAGTCCTTTGATTCATCACTAATGGGAGATTGGAGACTGAGGCCAAAATTCACTTTCTGCTGAGAAGAAGGGAGCTTTGATATGAATAAATAAGCGGCATATTTATTTGTACTGATATCTGCTTTAACTCCTCATGAGGATCTGGGGAAAGATTAATGGTGGTAATGAAAACCCTTCAGAACTGAATGTGACCTGCTTAAGTGACCTGTCTGGGGAAAGTCGGTGCTTTGGGATGTGGAGTTAAGCAGATGTAGCACAGGGCAGGAGAAAAGAGAAGGAGTTGCAATCTGCTCTTCAGGAAATGAGCTTTCGAGATCTGTAACTTTTTAAATTTTTACCTGTTTATTTTTATTTATTTTGCCAAAATGACGTCAAGCATTATTTTGTCATGCTAAACTATAGTACTATATGTACACCTACCCTTAACGTTGTAGGACAGCATTCAGCTAACACACAATAATGTTATTCTTGCTCATGGACAGATAAAGTAACTTGGCTTTGCTTAGAAAGCAGTGGAGAATAGATTTCTATTTCAAACAACTGATTAGTGAGCTAAAAAGCATTGTTCAAAATGCATTTTATAGATGTTGCACATTATCCTCAAGGAACCATAAATTAGGTGCCTCAAATTGAACATGAAAACTAGAACTTTATCAACTGACTGAATTCGTTAAGACTTGATTCTCTAATTCTATTGTACCCTCTATCAAGCCTATCCTCAAGGAAGTGATAGAAATAGTGTTTCATGCAATGAAACCATAAAATTTGCCTAATAAAAAGATAACAAGGATTGAATGCTTTTGATATAGAGTACAGTATTTGGGAAAGTTCTTTTGTATATCGGGGCTGTGACTCTGGAAAGAGCCTCCCAGAAATTTGTCGGTGATTGAAGCAGTTTGCAAGAGAGATGGATGCTCACTTATACCAGTGAGAAAGACTATGCTTTTGATCAGCACGGGCTTCATTACGGAATTTAGAACCATAATGGGTCTCAAAAATAATCTAATCCATAGCCGATGAAGTAACCACCGAGATCCGTGATAGTCATGTTTTCGAGCGCTGCAAAGCTCAGTCCCCTGAAATTGGTTCAACCTAATTCAATCAGTTGTGATCTACCAACACAGCCGCTTCATATGGTTCACCCAAAATGAATCTGAGCTGTGAGTGGGCAAAGAGAGCAGAAACCAGAGGCTTTGACCATGCTAGTGCATGAGGACTTGCTCAGGTTTTCCTTCCAAGGTCACACAGAGTTCAACGAAAGATAGAATGGCAGAAAAAAGAGACAGAAGCTCACACAAACAGAAAAGCAATAAAGGAGTACACATACACAGAAAGAGACACATAGAGAGAAGGGAAGCCCATATCTTATTGAGCATCTTCTGTAACCTGCACAATTCTCGACACACACGCACGTGTACATTTCTCACAGAAGTACTGCTCGGTAGGTATTACTCCCATTTGGCATATGCAGAAACTGAGATTCAGGGTTAAAAGAATTTTCCAAAGGTCCCATTGATAGCATAGACCAGATCATGGCTGCTCCCTTGCTTAAAGAAGCAAAAAACAACCACAAAAACCAATGGCTGCCCACTGCAATGAAAATCAGCCAGATTGTATACCATGGTCTTTTGAGGCTTCATGATGCGGCAGCCTCTCTGTCTCCTCACAGCACTCCAGCCACATTGACATCTTTACTGTTCTTCGAATGCACCAGAGACTTTCTCCCCTCTGCTCTCTCACACTCACTGTTCCCTACAGCAAGAATGCCTCTTTTCCTAGGGCTCTGCACGGATGGTTCATGGCCATCCTTCAGGTCTCAATGTCCCCTCAGCCCCTCCTTCACTCTTCTCTAGGTCATCACCCTGTTTATTTTCTGGATAGCCCTTAACAGTCTATAACCATTTTATTTATCTACTATCATGTTTATCTGCTTACTGTTTGAATTCGTCATGAGATTTTAAGTGTCTTGTTGTCAAAACATCTATTTCACTTGCCCTTCTATTCCTAGAACCCAGCACATACCTAGCATATAGTAGGTGACTAATAATTAAATAAATTTGGGATGCAAGAATTCAAATTCTGATTTGCCCCCAAAGCGTCTGTTCCTTCCATTAGACTGGAAGGATCTCCTATTGGTGATTGCACAGATGAATGGAGAATGACACACAGGGACAAAATGCACACACACACACACACACTCACACACAAAACCACACACACTTGCATGAGAAAACTACAAACTTAGGAAAGTTTGACATGTGATCAAAAAAGACTTTTTAAAAATTTATATAAAGTTGACTTTTTAAAAAATTTAAATCCAATTAACCAACGTATGGTACATCATTAGTTTTTGATATACTATTCAGTGATTCATTAGTTGCATGTAACACCCAGTGCTCATCACATTACATGCCCTCCTTATTGCCCATCACCCAGTTACCCCCCACCTCCCTTTACGCAACCCTCAGTTTGTTTCCCAAAGTCAAGAGTCACATAGGGTTTGTCTTCCTCTCTTATTTCTTTCCCTTCAGTTTTCCCTACCTTCCCCTATGGTCCTCTTCACTGTTCCTTATGTTCCACATATGAGTGAAACCATATGATAACTGTCTTTCTCTGCTTGACTTATTTCACTTGGCATAATACCCTCCAGTTAAAACTGACTTTTTTTAAGATGTACAAGTCTGTGAGTTTTAGCACGTGTATAGATTCTTGTAACCATCTCCACAGTCAGAGCAGAGAACAATTTCAAAGCTGTTACATAGTTTAAGTGGAACCTTTCCCCTAATCCAACTCCTGGTAACCACTGATCTTTTCTCTGCCACTGGAGTTTGACATTTTCAGAATGGCATAAATGGAATCATATAATATATAACTTTTTGAAATGGACTTTTATTCATTTAGCATAACTCCCTTGAGAACCATCCATTTTGTTGTGTGTATTGTTACATGTCTTCATTAAGTAATCGTTCGTTGTATGGGTGTACCACAGTTTATCTGTTCACCTGTTGATGGACATTTGGGTTGTTTCCAAAAATGGACAGTTATGGATCCAACAGCTGTACATCGTGTACAAGTTTCTGCGTGAACATAAGTTTTTATTTCTCCAGGGTGAATGTGTAGGCATGGGATGGCTGGGTCAGTCCATTCTTACCATAGGAGTGGTATATGCATGTTTAGCTTGGTAAGAAACTGCCAAAATGTTTCCCAGATTGGCTGTGCCATTCTGAATTCTGAGCAGCCGTGCATGAAAGTGAGAGATGCTCCCCATCCTTACCAGCTCTTGGCATTATCATTTATGTATGCATGGATGTACATATGAATGTACTTACCCGTTTTAGCCATTCTAGTATGTGTTTCATGGTATCTCATTGGCTTGAACTTGCATTTCCTTGTCTTTTCATGTGTTTATTTTTATCTCTCTATATTTTTTAACTGAAATGTCTGTTCAGATATTTTCCCCATTTTAAAAATGAGGTTTTTGTCTTACAATTGCATGATAGGAGTCTTTTATATGTTTTGTAATTGGGTTTTTTTTTTGTGAGGCATGTAATTTGCAAATATTTTCTCCAGCCTGTAGCTTATCTATTCATTCTCTTGGCAGTGTTGTTTGCACTGTCAAAATTTCCAATTCTGATGATACCCAATTTATCCATTTTTTTTCCTTCATGGATTATGCCTTTGGTGTCATTTCTGAGAACTCTTTGCTTAACCCAATGTCAAGAAGGTTTTCACCTATGTTTTCTTCTATATGTTTTCTCAGTTTATGTTTTATATTTAGGTTAATGATCCATTTTTAATTAATTTTTGTATAAGAAATCAAGTTTAGGTCAAGGTTCTTTTTTTTCTTTTTTTCTTTTCTTTCTTTTCTTTCCTTTTTTTTTTTTTTTGGTCTATGGATTTCCAATTGATCTAGGACCATTTGTTTTTTGCTGTTGTTGTTTTTTAAGATTTATTTATTTTAGAGAGAGAGCACGCAAGTTGGGGGAGGGGCAGAGGGAGAGACTCCCAAGCAGACTCCCTGCTGAGCACAGAGCCTGAAGCAGGGCTCAGTCTTATGACCCATGAGATCATGACCTGAGCTGAAATCATGAATAAGATGCTCAACCAACTGAGCCACCCAGGCACCTCTCCAGTAGCATTTGTTGAAAACACTATTCTTCCTCCATTGAATTGCTTTTGTGCCTTTGTCAAAAAGCAGGTTAGCATACTTGTGTGGGTCTATTTCTGGGTTCTCTGTTCTGTTCCACAACCTGCATGTCTACCCCTTTGCCAAACCACACAGTCTTGACTACTATAGTTTTATAGTAAGTCTTAGAATCAAATAGTGTGAGTTCTTCCACATTGATCTAGCTTTTAAAAATTGTTTTGACTATGCTATTTGTCTTTCCATTTATTTTTTTAAAATTTTTTTAGATTATTTATTTATTTATTTATTTGACAGAGAGAGAGATAGCGAGAGCAGGAACATAAGCAGGGGGAGTGGGAGAGGAGAAGCAGACTTCCCGCTGAGCAGGGAGCCCGATGCGGGACTCGATCCAGGACCCTGGGACCATGACCCAAGCCGAAGGCAGACACTTAACGACTGAGCCACCCAGGCGCCCCTTGTCTTTCCATTTAAATTTTAGAAACGACTTTCCATTTAAATTTTAGAAACGACTTGCCTCCTGGGAATTATATTGGAATTGCATAAAATGTGAAGATTAATTTCAGGACCATTGGTGTCTTTACTATATTAAGTCATCTACTCTATGAACATGGTATGTCAGGTCAGTTATTAGTTCTTTGATTTCTCTCATCAGCCTTTTGTAGTTTTTAGCATACAATTTTGAGGCTCTTTTTGGGGGTGTTCTGTAAATGTCAGTTAGATCCATTGGTTGTTGATATCATTCAATTCTATATCCTTGCTGATTTTCTATTTACTTGTCATAGTGATAGGTGAAGGAAAAGTGTTGAATTGTGGATTGTCCATTTTTCCTTTCTGTTCTAACAGTTTTTGCTTCACAATTTTTGAAATTATGTTTTGGGTACATACACATTGTGGATTGTTATACATCCTGGGTGAACTGACCCTCTTATCCTTATGTAATTTCCCTAACAATGGTAAATTTCTTTGTCCTGAATTCTACTGTTTGAAATCAATAAGGTCACTGTTGCTTTCTTTTGTTTAGTGTTTCTATGGATATCTTTTTAAATTACCTATGCTACTATATTTAAAGTAGGTTGTTTAAGACAACATATAATTGAGTCTTTTTTTTTTTTGACATTCTAATAATCTTTCACTTTTAATTCATACATGCCCTGTTTACATTTGGTATATTATATGCTTGGATTTAGGTCTACCATTTTTATTATTTGATTTTTGTTTGTTTATTTGTTCCCTTGGCTCTACTTCTTCTCTTTTCTCATTCCTGTTTTCTTCTTGATTATTTGAATATTTTTTATTATTCCATTTTAGTTTATCTACTGAATTTTAAGTATTTTGCTTTTGTTACTATTTTTTTGTGTTTGTCTAGGGATTACAAAATATATACTTAACTTTTTATAGCCTACTTATAATTATTATTTTATCACTTCCAGTGGAATATGGAAATTTACTGCCATTAAAGTCCTTTGGCTCTTCTCCCTTTATGTTATTCTCACTATTCATTTCAAGATCATCATAATCCCTGTACATTGACGCTTCAGTTAGATAACATTCTAATTTTTGCCTTCAACCATCATTTATATTTAAAGAGTAAGATGAGAATAGTCCATTAGATTAACCAGATATTTACCATTTCTATTGTTCCATCATTCCTGAAGTTCCAAGTTTCCCAGTGATGTAATTTCTCTTTCCCTTGAAGAACTTTTGTCTTTTAGAGCAGGTGTGCTGCTGATGGATTCTCTTAGTTTTTCTTCTGAGAATGGCTTTATTTCCTTTTTATTTCTGAAGCATATTTTTGCTGGGTATAGAATTCACAGTTAACACTCTTTTCTTTAAACATTGAAAAAATGCACTGCCTCTTGGCCTCCATGGTTTCTGATGAGATCCCTATTGCTGTTTGCATTGTTCTTCCTCTGTATATAATACAACAATTTTCCCTGGTTGCTTTAAAGAATTTTTTCTTTGTCTTTAGTGTATAGAAGTTTGATTATGATGTGTCTGGGTATGGACTTCTTTGAGTTTGTCTTGTTGGGATTTATGAGCTTCTTAAATCTATAAGTTTGTCACTACCAAATTTGAAATTTGTGCAGCCATTGATTCTTCAAGCAAATTTTTGCACCACCCTTTATCCCCTCATTCTGGAATTCTGATAATACAAATATTTTCTGGTATTGTCTCATGGGTCCTTGATTCGCTGCTCAAGTTTTTCAATTTCTTTCCTCTCCATTTTTCAGATTGCCTACTTCCTGTTACTCTTTCAGTTCACTGACTTCACTCTGTCATCACCACTCAGCTATTGAGGGCACTCGGTGGTTTTTATTATTTAGGCTATTATATTTTCTAATTCTAAGCTTTTAATGGAGTCATTCCTTATATCTTCTATATCTCTGCCAGGACTTTCTATCTTTCCACTCATTTCAATGATATTCATTCTCACTTCTTAGAACATGGTTATAATAGTTGCTTCAAAGTCTTTGTTGATAATTCCAACATCTGACAACATCTGTTGTCATCTCTTAATTGTCTTTTTCCTTGAAAGATGTTGACATTTCCCTGATTCTTCTCATGTTAAGTAATTTGGGATTGTACCCTGCACATTTTGGATGTCATATTATAAGACTCTGTGGAGAATGTATGGAGAATGTTGATTTTTGTTTGGCAGGCAATTAACCAGATTATGTTCAGGCCAAAAGTTCCTACCTACCTTTTGTGAGCTGTGGTCATATTGCTAGTTCACTTTTAAAAATATTTGCTGTGTTCTTTGGATCTGTCACATATATAGGCTTCCTTATAGCCAGTCCAGGACCTGGGTAATCATCTACCTCATACTTTAGTTCTCAAAGCTTTGGAAATCTGTCTAGATTCAGATCCACCTATGCCTGGCTTGGTGGTGAGCTCAGGAGATCATACACAGCTTTATGAGATCACTTTCTTTGGTACCTCATCTCTAGGATCTCCCTTATACATTCTTGCTTCCAAGGGTACCCCTTCATGGCATGCTGGGGAGAAACCCAGGACTTAATTTGGCCTCTTTGTCATAAACTCCCTGTAACTGCATCCACCTCTGGGGCCAATTAGCAAAATAAAAGCAATAGGAATCCCTCCCCCATGCCCTCAGGACCACAGTTCTTCTGGTCAGAGGGAAAAGTTACCCCTTCTCAGAGTTTTAGGCTCTTACCTAAACCATAAGATTGTCTGGAAGCTTGGGCAAGAGAAAACAACAAAAAACAAAACAAAACAGATTTCTCCCCACTCTCTCTGACCCACAGGGCAGGGGTTTCTTTCCCACTCCTCAAACAATAAAAAGAGGACTTCCATTGGAGATTTTTCTGTCTGTAACTAGTGTGCCATTCCGGGTGTTTTAGATGGCTTTTGAGTCCATGCCAGGAGAACCAGAGGCAAGATCATTAGGAAAGTCCCCACTGATTTGATGGTATGTCAAGATCTGTCTTCCTTCCCCAATGTGTCTGTTATCATTTATTTTCCTGAATCCTCGAATAGTTGTTCTGTGTATTCTATCAAAGGTTTTGAGTTGTATTTAGTAGGAGACACAGGGTAAGGTCTGCTTAACCCATCTTAACCAGTGCTGGAACCTCAAGAAAGACTTTTTAAAATTGTGTCATGTTTTCCAACTCTAGGCAAAACTATAACCAACAAGTCAGATTAGCTAAAAATGGGCTCTGAAACCAGTAACAAGGGTTATTGTTTCTAATCCTAAGCAAAAGAAGGCAAGCAAACGATCAGCTTTGGTAGGAATTCTGAGTTGTAAATTTTCCTACTCTGATCATCTCATCTTTTTTAGAAAAGTGTCAGACTGAGCAGTGGAAACATCGTATGTCCCTCTTCAGTGATAAGCGCTGCCGCAGTCTGGCCACTCAGCGGACAAGTACTTCTGTGTTTTAAGATTCATGGTTTAGGGGCGCCTGGGTGGTGCAGTTGGTTAAGCATCTGACTCTTGGTTTTGGCTCAGGTCATGATCTAAGGGTCTTGAGATCAAGCCCTGTATCTGGCTCCATACTCAGCAAGGAGTCTGCTCAAGACCCTCTCTCTCTTTCTCTCTGCCCCTCCCACCCTCTCTCTCTCTCTCTCAAAAAAATAAATAAATCTTTTTTATTATAAGCTTGTTTCCTGGAAACTAATTCTATAATCAGATTCTAAGACACACACACACACACACACACACACACACCTCTTGTACACTATATGCCCCACTTATTTATAAATATTGTTGCAAGTGAAAGAAAAACTTAAAATCAGTCCCAAGAGCTAACTCAATATTTAATTTTAGGAAGTCTTGAAAAGTAACTCAGGATTCAGATTCAACTGGCATTTATAGAGTCCTGACTTCATGTTTCCATATATAAGTGAAATCATTTGGTATTTGTCTTTCTCTGTCTGACTTACTTCACTGGGCGTAATACCTTCTAGGTCTATTCGTGTTGTTGCAAATGGCAAGATTTCATTCTTTTTTTTATGGCTGAGCAATAATCTATTGTATATATACACAACATCTTCTCTATACATCCATCTGTTGATGGACACTTAGGTTGCTTCTATATCCTGCCTATTGGAAATAATGCTGCAATGAACATAGGGGTCCATATATCTTTTCAAATTGGTATTTTCATTTTCTTTGGATAAATACCAAGACGTGGAAATGCTGGAAAGTACCTTAGTTCTACTTTTAATTTTGTAATACTGTTTTCCAGAGTGGCTCCACCAGATTACATTCCCACCAACAGCACACAAGGGTTCCCCTTTCTCCACATCCTCACCAACACTGGCTTTTCTTTTCTTTTCTTTTTTTTTTTTTTTTTTTTTTGTCTTTTCGATACTAGCCTATCTGACAGGTGTGAGGTGATATCTCATTGTGGTTTTGATTTGCATGTCCCTGATGATGAGTGATGTTGAACACTTTTCCTATACCTTTGGCCATTTGCATGTCTTCTTTGGAAAAATGTCTATTAAAATCCTTTGCCTTTTTTAAAAAATATATAGTTGTTTGTTTTTGAGATTAGTTTATGTAAGTTCTTTATATCTTTTGGGTATTAACCCCTTATTGAATGTATGATTTGCAAATACCTTCTCTTCTCCCATTCAGTAGCTTGTCTTTTCATTGTGTTGATCGCTTCCTTCATGGTGCAAGAGCTTTTCAGTTTGACGTAATCCCTTTTTTTTTTTTTTTTAATTTTAGCATTTGTTGCCCTTACTATCCTTTAACCTCTGACCTTTGGTTTTTTGGCATCTTGCATGCTAATATTACATTCTTTATGATCAATAGTAAACATTCAATAAGCACCGGATTAGGCACCAAGTGAGTCATGGCCAAGTGTATAAAGTGTCATCACCATCTGCCAGTCTTGTAGCCAGAGCAAGAACTATTTGTTGATTATTATTTTTTTTAAAAGATTTTATTTATTTATTTGACACAGAGAGAGACAGTGAGAGAGGGAACACAGCAGCGGGAGTGGGAGAGGGAGAAGCAGGCTTCCCGCTGAGCAGAGAGCCCGATGCGGGGCCCCATGCCAGGACCCCGAGATCATGACCTGAGCCGAAGGCAGATGCCTAACGACTGAGCCACCCAGGCACCCCTGTTTGTTGATTATCTTTGGTCTCTTTGACCCAGATGCAGCTTCGGAAACCTTCTCAGTACAGGGGTCCAGGTAGCCACTTCAAGCCCTCGAACTTGACACATGGGATAAGGTTTAGTTGCCCTAACTATGTCAGGCTATAAAAGGTAATAATGAGTATAATCTGGGAAAAACACCTGTTTGCATTCTTATGTTAAAAATCTTTATTTTGTATGGCACGGTGGATCAGGAAAGAGTGTCTTGAACCTGACCATGACCACCTCTTCCTTTGTCTGTCCTCTTTCACCTGCTTTTATCTCATATTTCATGCCATTCTTTAGTAACAGCGTGTATTTTAGATCCCTGACATACTGCTATAGATAATTGTTTCAAATTAATGAGAATGCCCTGTGAGTCCTTGGGAGGCGTTTGTCTGTCTACTTTTTATCAACATAATGGTTTTATGAGGCAAAATAATATAGTTATTATTTCCCTGTGTCTTAATATATATTTATCTATAAACAGCACACACACATACTATACCATATATATGTTAACATGTAGGCATCACAAACAGCATCCTACATCTCAAGTGAAAAATGAAGGGTCAGTCAACCAAAAATTCAAGCAAATGGAAAAATTAATAATTATCTTTTGTGGGCGAGGAGATTAGATGTTCTGTTTTTTTTAGCCCTTAATAGTCTTTGTGAAAACAGTTTGCCCACAGTTTCACAGCAAGTTTTAAATGAATGTTCAGTGATGGATTTACACACGTGAGCTGTGAAATGGAAATACACGTTGATCCTGAATTTGAAACACAAACCATGGTTCAGGTGGTTCCCTGGAAGCTTACAGCCCTGGCCTGTTTTGACATTTTGGGAGAAAAGAAATTTTGAATTGGCCATGTATGTTCCCCTCTGGGGTTCCATGGAGCCCTTCCTACATTTGTTACAGTGGTCTTTAACTTTTGTGCAGTTACCCTATGAAATTGTTAATCTGTTCAGCTCCCTGGCTACCCATCTCTGGCGAGAGGCTCTAAAATAGTTCCATATTTGGCTTTAGGCATTAACTTAGAGACCAGGATGTTGCTTTGTCCATATGAGCAAAGATTGCCAATTGAGAGGAAATTTTATAATCTGTATTTTGGCCTGGACCGAGAGACCTTGGTTCCATGTTCACTTTTCCAGAAACAAAGAGGACTGTTTACTTTGGGCATAACATTTCAGGTGTGGTAAGGGCCGCTTTTCCCATCTGAGCTGGCATGGCTTTATTTATCCAGAGAGATTTTGCTCTGTGACAGCCGGGCAGTTTGACTGGGAATTTTTGATTCTCCATTATCATGCCTCTTGTAATGAGAAACTTGCAGCGACATATGTTTATTAATCTTAGTTAAAAGACACCTGCCCAGATGGTTTATACCTGGAAAACACTTGCAGTCATCAATCCTTCTCTAATCAGCAAGTTTTCCTTCCCTCCTGGCACCGCACCAATTTGTCGAGATGACCAAGAGTTGCTTCCTTTTGGTCATGTGTGGTCCATGCAGGGTGAGTTAGAAGGATGGAGGGAAATAAAAAGAGATCGCTTGGTCTGAGAAGTAAGTGAGTTTGTGTCTTGCCGACATACCCTAGTAGCCCCAACCTTGGCTTGAAGGATCCATTTCACCTCATTCTTGACCTTACAGTCTGAGTCATGGCGATGAGGTGCCCTCTGTGTGCCATCCCACTCCAACAGGCTGCATGAGGAAGTACAGCTGTGCACCAGGGCTCTAGTCACCAATTCCCAGGGTGGCGGTGGGGAGGACAAGACGTGGAAGCGGGGGCTGTTTTTGGATTGCAGAGGCTCTCCTCGTCATTCCGGCATCCCCTGTCCTGTGTCCCTAGAATTCCCTGGGTGTTTGTTGCTTGCAACAGAGGCCAGACTTCGATAAACAGAAACATGATTCTGGGGTGAAATTAGCCAAGGTATTAAATTGATCCCATATGATGGTGAGCAGACCGGGTAGCTGAGAGACAGAGAATAGGTAGCAATCATCTGTGAAATACAAAACAGCCCAGACATTAGAGAAGGAGAGGTGGTGAGTTGTGTGCCCACCAAAGATAACATGATAGTTCCCTGCATCCCATTATGTCAAAAGGGGATTTACTGGATTTTTACCTCATGCTTCCTTCCAGTGTGTGGGCAGGAGAATTGCAGTGTGCGCCTTGATAATTTAAACAACCATCATTAGGCAATGCACATTGGGCGTCTAATTAAATCTCTCATACTGCGGGATCACAACAACACTTTGTCATCTGGAGATCTTTACGGTCTGCTCCATACCATAGCAAGCAAAGATACATAAATCTGCAGTCAATTCTCAGAAGACCAGAGTGCTAGGAATTTATTTCCACTACAATGCTCTAGGACTTCTATGCTAGTTTGAAGTAATCCCTCGAGAGGGAATAAGGGTATGATTATGGTGCTAAGAGTTCCTTCCTTCATAAAATATTGTTTAAAGATAATAATGCATTTCATTTTAGTTTTTCATCATCACCCAAATGTTTTCTTATTGATTGAATACGACACGCTAAGAAGGATTGGAATCCTCGGGGAAGATTTAGGTATGCATTTACGTGACTACTTTTGTTTCTACTAATTTTGCAATTAGGACAGTTTCCACTAAGCCAAATGGCAATGGCCACTGATTTTGTTATCTTGAGACCAGACACTTCAGTGTCATTCCTTATGTGAGTTCCTTTATTTCAATCCCTGATGATAGATTAAACAGTAAAACTTTTGGACACTCATCTTCTTTGTGAAAATGTAAAGCCCTGAACTTATAATTAGGCACATGAATTCTATGTGTGTGCAAAACTGTCTGATAAATACTCCTCTGTGCAGATAACAATTCCAGGAAACCGTGTAATAAAAGGTGGGCTTGACTCCACAAAGTCACAATCTATAAAATATAGACGTATTTTAACAATGGAGAGTCTTCCCAACATTTAGATTTCCTGAATATTTATGGCCACGCCTCCAAAAAGAATGTATTTTAAGATACCTCTACATAACTTCAGCATTCTGAAAACAAAAATGAATCTTCTGTTTGACAAATTACTTTGACTGCAAATAAGGTATGTGACCAAGTGTGTATTTTTTTCTCCCTTATTTCTTGGGCTGATAAGTAGACTTACATTACTGAATTCTGGTGTTGATTTCTGATAAGAACTTGAAAGGCGAAGAAAGGAAACAGCCTACGTTGTGGCAGATTTTGGTCACCGTACCATCCTCTGGAAAAAAAAGAAACTAGGCGAAGAGTGTTGTTTCAGCCCACAATTCTTGATTTGACGTACAAGGTCATGAGATGAAACATGAAATAGAGATGGGCTTTCTAACCAGCTGTGTATTTTGGTTCCAGCTGACTGACAGTACAAAGAAAATGTGTCAGTCATGAATATTAAGTTTCTTTCTAGCATTTTTCTTCCAGATGGAAGCCACATGCTCATCGTAGCAATGCTTCTTCCAGCTGATGAATTTTCTTATGTATATTTTTGGCAAAGCATATTGATTTTCATCTGTGACTTCCACCTTAGTATCCTACTGTGTGGCTTTAAAAAATGATCTGCTTAGTTTCTTTTAAAACACCCCACCTTCAAAACAAACCTATTTATATCAGAGTCATTCCTGCACAAGTCCTTTTGTTACCACTCAAACCCTTCACTCTTTCCCATCCTCCTTATTATCTTTGGAAATGCATGTTATAAACCTACCTTTCTAACTGACTGATGACATTATTACCCTCTCTTGTCATCACAATGCTATAATGATATTAATAATCAATTTTAATATTGAACTCTACTATTTCTAATGTTGTCTTTGTGCCAGGTATTTGAAATACGCTTGATATTCATTATGGCTCTTAGATTCTTCCAACAGCTCTCTAAGCTAAGTATTATTATTTCCATCCTACAGTTGAGATGACTCAAGACAAAAGAGGTTAAGTAACTTCCCCAAGGCCACATAGCTAATAAGTGGCAGATGCAGGATTTGAAGCTAGTCTCTGAATCCCAATCTCATTCTCTTAACTGCTAAGCTATCAAAATTGTATAAACTTGATGCTGCTGCTACTCCTTCATTAATACCTGCCTTATATTTTTCAAACAAAAACCCAATAAGACTTAACTATTAAAAATGTGCTTAAAAGTTGTGCTCTCATTCCGATTTCTGACTTTTTTGCAAATTACTTTCAGCCTGGCCCCCAGAGAGCCCAAAGAGAATTATATCTAAAGGGAAGGGTTTTATGTTGGGAGACCAGTTTTCATTGAACAGGTCTTTTCCTGACTCTTATCCCCATGGCAACAAGCATCTGACTGAATTCTCCTTTGCAGTCTCCACCAAATGGCAAGGAGCAGCGCTTCCTCGAGGGGCTGCTGCTCATTGGGGATGAGGCACAGTCCAGCATGATGGCGCTCGCTGGACTTGTCCAGCTGTGGTCTTTCCTCTCTGATGTATCTGTTGACGGCTTTGAGATGATGGGAAGGAAAAAGGCAACACAAACCCAAATTAACATCATCATGATCCTTGATGTTACCATTAGTATTGTTAGAAGATCTGTTTCTAATCTGTCTGTTACCTTCCCGAAGCATTAAGATTCACGTATTTTAAGAGGCAGCCATCGCATCTAATTTACCTGGCATTTATTCAGCCTTTAGTTTGTCTAAGTCAATCACTGAAAATGAAATCTTGCCTTTTGATTTGTTGCTGGCCCTTATTTGAAAGGGAAAAGGAAAACTTCACATTTGAATATTTCAAGCCCCGTCATATTTCCCTTTTCCACATGACAGCGATAAACAGATCTTGGCAAAACCTTAGACGCAAAAGAAATTTTTAAAATGAACCACACTGTCACTTCTTTTGACTGATATGGCAATAAACCAATAATTCAAAGGATCACCGAACATCTAGACTTCTAAAACAGGAGAGCAGTTCAGACTATTGGTATAAGAAAGCAACATTCAGCTTAATGAAGTTTCAAAGGGTAACTTTTTAAAGAAAACTCATATTTTTGGAATGTCAGTGATGATTGACTGAGAGAAAATGTAATAGAGTGAGAAGACATGAGGCTTAGAGATGGAGAAGCAATCTCAGACACTTTATAATTCTGAAACCTTGGATACATTAGTTAAATTCACCAAGCTTTGGTTTCCTAAGTAATAATTGGCAGCTTGCTGGGTTAATATAAGAAGTTACAGAAGGGAAGGGGGTGGAGGATGGGGTAACCGGGTGATGGGTATTAAGGAGGGCACGTGTTATGATGAGCACTGGGTGTTATACACAACTAATGAATCGTTGAACACTACATCAAAAACTAATGATGTACTATATGTTGGCTAACTAGACATAATACAAAAATAAATAAATAAAATAAAATAAAAAACATCTTTCCTTTTTGCAGAGAGTACTCAAAAAAATAAATAAATAAAGTAGAAATGCCAATAGAAATATGTGAGCCACATGTGTAATTTTAAATTTTCTAGTAGCCACATTAAAAAGAAACTGGTGAAATTAATTTTAGTGATATATTTTATTTAGACCAATATATCCAAAATATTATCATTTCAGACCATATGATCAATATAAAAGTATGCGTTATTTCACACTTTTTCTGACAGTCTTCGAAATCGAATGTGAATTTTGCACTTAGAGCACATCACTAGACACATCTCAAGGGCTTGCCAGCTACCTGTGGCTAGTGGTTGCTTACTGTATACGTAACAATACACCTGTCTGAAAGATTACCTCAGGAATCAAGGATTAAGCATATTATGACTGACAATGATAAAAACAAACACTAGATGATCTAAAAAATGGAAACTAGACATGTAATATTTTCACCTAGTGGTTGAGCTTTTGTATTAAATTGATGTTTTTACTAAATACCCAGTAAAGAAGAAAGAAGAAGAAGAAGAAGAAGAACTGAAGTATATAAGAATACAAAGAAATGCCCCATCATATGATAGTTGTTCAAGAAACTGGCTACTGCTGTTTTTCTCTCACTGTTATTTCCTGATGAGTCATGATCATTATTACCTGCCCATGAGGAGATCCAAGTGGGTGAAACTTCTTCAGTAGGGGACCACTTTCCACATATAAAAGTTGAGTCTAAGTCCCTTGACTACAATTTGCCAGACATTCAACTATGCAAATCAATAGGCTGAGGACATCTGCAACTTTTCAAAGCCCTCACGTTTTTGGTTTTTTTTTTTAAGATTTTATTTATTTGACAGAGAGAGAGAGACAGTGAGAGAGGGAACACAAGCAGGAGGAGTGGGAGAGGGAGAAGCAGGCCTCCCACCCAGCAGGGAGCCCAATGTGGGGCTCCATCCCAGGACTCTGGGGTAATGACCTGAGCTGAAGGCAGACGCTTAACGACTGAGCCACCCAGGTGCCCCCAAAGCCCTCATGTTTTTTAAAAAATCCATTTATGACATGTAAAGGGTTGGCCTCCAAGAGAAGACACTCAGAAAATGAGATCCAGTTGAATGAGCCTTTTAATTATATTTATTGACCCTTCAACTGGAAGTCACACAGTACACAGGCATGGATGCACAAGGGAGATTTGAGGCTCCACTTTTAATGGAAGTGAACTGCTGCAGGGGGAAAGCAGAGAGCGCAGATGTTTGCAAGCCACAAATGAGGTCCCAGTCTGCACCAACATGGCACCATCCGATTGCAACACTGTCCAGTAAACGGGGTCCGCTCGAAGTTCTGATCTAAGCACCTCATTGAAGAATTGACAAGCTGCAACCCCCTAAAGTGATCCCAGCTGAGAAGGCAACAAAGGCCGAGAGAATAAACAATCTGGTTAATTGAGTTTGAATGATAGAATTGCAATGAGGGACCAATAAAAGGTATAATAAGAAGGATGTTTAAAAATTCTAATAAACCTTGAAGAGATAGTGGTGTAGGAGCTCTGAAAATAACAACAGCAAACATCTATGAAATCAGACCATATAAACTAGGAATCTAAGAGTGTGGTTATGAGAAAGTTTTTTTTTTTAATTCTGTTTCTATGACTTCAATTTTTTACAATTAACTTTAAGAGGGATTCTAAAGTTAACATGCACTCTGTAAGAATTTGCCTCATACGTGACCTTGAGCAAGTCACTTCATCTCTCTGAGTGTCAGCGTCCTTGTCTGTAACATGAGGATAACAATACTTATCTTGTCAAGTTGGAGTTAGGGTAAGAGGTTTTATAGATAAAATAAAATAGGGCTCCCAGGGCTGCTGTAACACAATACCAGAGACTGGGTGGCTTAACCAACAGAAATTGATTTCCTCACAGTTGTGGAGGCTGGAAGTCCAAGATCAAGGTGTTGGCAGGGTTGGTTTCCTCTGAGGCTTCTCTCCTTGGCTTGCAGATGGCCACCTTCTCTGTTTCCTCACATGGTCCCTCCTCCATGTGCACGCACCCCTGGTGTCTCTGTGTATGTCCAAATTCCTTCTTTTTATAGGAACACCAGTCAGAGTTGATGAGAGCCCACCCTAATGGCCTCATTTTAACTTAATCACTGCCATAAAGGCCTTATCTCCAAATACAGTCACATTCCAAGACACTAGGCTTAGGTCGTCAACATATAAATTTGAGGGGGGGACATGATTCAACCAACAGCAGTATATAGAGAGAGTAGAGTTTAGGATAACTGTCCCAAAGTAGGCACCCAATAAGTAATAGCCCTTATTACTATCAGGGACATTATTATTGTTATTCTCATATAATTTGATTTTCATATCAAATATGTTAGATACACATTACCATAATAATTTTATACACAGGTAGAGAAACTAAAGTGCAGAGAAGTTAAAGTCCTGGCCCAATCTTACATAAGGTATGCCAATTTTAAAGCTGGGAGTGCACCTCATTTCTTCCGACCCCAAACTGTTTTCTTTCCACCACATTGCCCTGCCACAAAGTAGTTGGACAATTGTCAGAGAATTATTTTCCTGTTAAATTCAAGACTATCCTGTCCCAAGGCGTGTATACTGCCTCTATGCCAAAGAAGCTATTCATCCAGGCAGCTCAGTGTCTGAGCAATTAGAATGTTCTCTAATTAAGCCAAATTCTGCTCTTCCTTGTTCAGAATTTGCAGATTTTAACCTAAGGTCAAAACTTTGAAATCTAGAACAAGGGAAATGTGTAACACTTTTCCATCTCTGGGAAGTTCTATCTTTTGACTTTTATATCTTGTTTTCCATTGTCCAAGATGGAAGCCAACGGATAGAAATCCATTAATCTTCCAAATCACCAAAATCCCTGCATCTGTCTACATACAACCATACCTCCCATCTAACTATAATGAACAAAGTTTCCCAGCTCCTACCTAAGGCCAGATATCTCATTGTTATGTCTTTTTCTTGAGAACATCACTTCACTCTTGGGATCATTCCCCTTCTCTCTCTCTGCTCTGTCAGTTTCTGCTCTAGCATCTCTTATCTTAAAAGAAAGAAGGGAAAAAACACCTCTGGGGGCCCACCTCTGGGGGGCCCACTGCCCCATTTCATTTTAAACTGCTCTAGTAAAATAGAAAAGGTACATATAGTCATTGTTTCCAGTTTTGCAGCCCTCATATACCACTCAGCCATTCCCACCATGTCTCATCATTGTCCTCCGTGGAAATCCATATGTTCACTTCTCTGTTCTTATACTCCTTGGTCTCTTAGCATCATTCAGCACTGTTGTCCACTCCAGACTTCATGAACATTTTCTTCTCTTGGCTTCAGGGTCTCAATATTCAATTTCTTCTTGCCCTACTTATCATCACTGGATATTCTATCTCAATCTCATTGTTTGATCCTTCTCTGTCCCTCTCAAGGACCTGAAACAATGAGTTTTCCCCAGATCCTAGATTTCTAAGGGATCCACCCCTCAGATTCTGGGTTCCTAGGGGATCTGAAAAGAATACCAATATTTTTGCACTTAATCATGGATTAGGTGTAAAAAAAATAAGCTTTAAATTCTCTACTCAGCTGTCGTCCGATATACCATATGTCTTTCTAGTTTTATTTATCCTGCTGCTTGAATGGTGTTTATTTTCTCACTTGATTTGTTTCCTATTTGAAAACAGCTGTCAGAGTTGCCTTTAGAATGTATGCGTGCTTGTATTTCAGATACTTATTGAGTACACTTTGCACGTGTTCTCTTACATAATTTTTACAAGGGCCCTAGGAAATAGTGGTTATTATTCCTTTATTGACAGAAACTTGAAGCTTAGAGAGTTTAAGTGACTTATCCAAGTTCACACAGTCGATGGCAAAGTCAGGCTCGAACATGTCTGACTCTATTCCTATTGCTCTTCATAAATGTGCAGGGTTACATTTAGCACTTCTAGAGCGAACAGGAATTTGGGGTCATTTGTTTTGGATTTGTAGAGTGCCTTTGACTGCAAGCAACAGAGAACTCAGTTCACCTGGAATAAATAATGGGCTTTATCATCTTCATGAAAGGAACTCCAGAGCTGTATCATAGTAAGATCAGTAGCTCAGAATATCATCAAGGGTCCAAGTTGCCTCCAGCTCTCATTTTGCTGTCCTCTGTGTTGGCTTCATCTAAAGGCAGTTTTTCCTTACAACTGTAAGATGGCTGAAGGAGTTACAGAAGCACATCAAAGTACAACATCATCCAGCAATAGAAAAGGAGATATTTCTGAAATACCTGATATTTCAGAAATATCTGACTTATGAAATGTATCAGGAAGGAAAACTTTCAGAAGCCCTCCAGTAGACATCTCTTCACATCTCATTGACTACATACCCATCTGTGAACTCCCCACCTTGGCAACCATTGCTAATGGCTGAGATTTATCAGGACCTCCTGATTCCTGGGGAAGGAGAGAGGATTGGAAACCAAAAGAAAATCAAGGCTTGGACATTATGAAAGAAAGGAAGATGACTACTGTGTAAAAAACCAAGAGGGTCTACTCCATATCTCAAGGAGTCTTTCAAGCCCACCTGTGTTTGTGTATATTCCATTTTGAAGCCATTTTCCCTTAAAAAACACAAAACCCTGGGGTGCCTGGGTGGCTCGGTCGTTAAGCGTCTGCCTTTGGCTCAGGTCATGATCCCAGGATCTTGGGATCAAGCCCCACATTGGGCTCCCTGCTCCACGGGAAGCCTGCTTCTCCCTCTCCCACTCCCCTTGCTTGTGTTCCCTCTCTCGCTGTCTCTCTCTGTGTCAAATAAATAAATAAAATCTTAAAAAAAAAAACAAAAACAACCAAAAAACAAAAGCTTTCTTTGTTAAGAACAACTTTTCAGCTGTTCTCCATACATATCTTTTTTTTCTAGAAGTCTAATTAGCTACTTGGTTGTCAAGAGCTTTAAATAAAACATGCTTCCTGTGGAACCAGGAATGGTTACTTATCCATCATTTTGGTCTGTGACTGTTCTGTGTACAATTTCCAATTTTTCAAAACACATGGGTCTGCAAAGGGATTGAACACATTCCCAAACCATCCAGAAGCTCATGTAATTTTAAAGATTGTCCTTAGAAACACGTTGTCTGAGCTACATAATCTCTGATCATAACTAACAATTTGAACACCTTCCAGTGACGTTCCCTTGTTAATAGTATCTGTGACTCAGATGCCCCGTGCGGTCTCACCTCATTCTTATTTATAGAATGTTCACATTTTCAAATACTTTCCCCTTGGTCTTTTCTTCAGCTCTGAAGTGAACCATATTTTCAAGTGGCATTATAAAGCCTCCCTAAAAAGTACCTTGCCATTCTGCATATCCAGTTTTGCTGCAGACCAAATCTTTCTTCAGTTCACACGTCACTACATAATCTCTCTCTCATTCAAAGACATGGAAACTGACAATTACTCTCCCACCTTGACTCTTCATTCTACTTTTAGGACACAGTCTTTCATGTCAAGAGGGCTTTTATATGACGGATTCCAATCTCTTCCCAACACTCTGGCTGTCAGTTACCCACGGGATAGAATGAATGGCCTCATCCCCCTCCCTCCCCTAGGAAAGGCTGGACAAGAGTTTGTTGACAAGAGCCAACACTTTGTGTCACACTCATCCAGCATCCTTCAAATCCTCTTAGCATGTACTCCCTATAGTTGTTAATCCTCGAGAATTTGATGAAGTGAAAATAACAATACTTCTCATCTTGCAGAGTTGACAATTAACTAATTAGCCAATTAACTCATTAGCCAATTAACTCATTGAGCCAGACTTGTCCCAGTAAGTTAAGGGCTTTGGAGGTATATTAATCCTTGAAGGCCACTGGAGCAACATTTGCAGCTAATGGGCCCATATCCCTAACTTACTACCAGGGAGGGACTAGGGTATTGTTAGGGAATAGGAGTCATTAATCCTCACTGTGCCCAGAGGGGCAGGTAAGAATGACTTTGCACAAATTGATGAGAAAATGTGTTTCATTTTGTTTTTCGCTTTTAAGACAAAAAAATAGACTCTGAGTTAAAAGCCAAGATTGGAACTCAACATTTTCTGGCAAACAGGCTCTATTGAAATTTGAAATCTTGCCAGAATTTGTTTATAGTTTGAGATCCAGTACTGAGAGTGGACAGGCAAGAAATTCTGTGCTGGGGCATGGGTAATTCTATCATTGGAGTTTTTGACAACAGCAGAGGAAAATTAGGATTCCTTTTCGTTCTATAGTCTGCTTAAATGAGCACTTATTAAGTCATGTGGAATGTTAACTCTAGAAGGTGTTCGTGCTTTGAGGGGGAGGGGGGAGTGTACAAAAAAAAAGAAAAGAAAAAAGACCTTTTCAACGTGGTTCCTGGTCTGTAGAACTGAGAAGACTGTGGCCATGAAGTGGGTCCTGCCCTCCAAAGGCTGCAGCTTATCTGAAGGAAAACTACTGAGGACCCATCTCTCCCTCTGACGGTAGCAGGAGGCTGTACACACCTGTTTGCATATCCTGGGCACCTGGCATTGCTCAAAGGGTTGCACCTGAAACACAGGCTTAGCAGCTTGAAGGCTGAGCCGTAGAGAAGTTACCTGTATGGGTATTCCTGGTGGGGTTTCCGGTTCTCTCGTGCCAAGGCAAATGGTGTGGAGTCAAATTACCAAATCCAAACTGAGAAAATAGGGGTGTAAAGCCAGAGGTTGGGGGGGTAGTGTCGGGATGGAAAGATATTCAGCTGAAGTGATCAGAAGAGAGAAAAGTCAGTCTCTGTAGAGGAATGGAGGGCAGATGGCAGCCCCAAGTGTCCTTTATGTGGCTTCTGAGCCACGTGGTATAAAGAGGGAGGAGGGAAGTGTCTTGAGCGTTTAAGGGTAGAGCCTAGGGCTTACAAATGTATTTATACACTTATGTTCGTTACACATACAAAGCCATAAATCTTCAAGGGCTCTGTGTCTGGCTGCTCCCTCTTCTTACCCCCACAGATTAATCGCAGCTACCTTTGGGAATAAGAATAAATCGACTTTTTCTTTCTTTAAAAATAATATTAAAATCCCTGCTCCTAACAGTTCGCTATGCGATATTTAGGTTACCTAGGCAGTACGCAACACTCCAGGAAGCCTTTCTTTCTTTCCAGCTATTGTGGTCTGTCCTCTCAGGGTCCGTCCTTCCCTCGATGAAGTTTCTGCACCAAATAAGAAGGAAAGCTTTTATTTCAACAATAAGCAGCATGGAACGTGGCAGAAAGTACATCAAACTCTTTGACGGGACTGCGTAGGAATTCAGCCAAAGAAAAGCTTCAGTGGCCTAGACAAAATAGGGCCAGAGCTAAGCTTTAAAACACAAGAATTCTTTCTGCTTTGCTACTTTGAGTTCAAGTCATTCCACTTCTCTGTGATCCATCTTTGCCCTTTGAAAACTAATGTACGTACATATGTGCGTATTGATAACTCACTTGGTTCCACAAAGATCGGAAGCCAGTGTCTAATAGTATGAACAAAAAAGTACTTAGAAATGGGTAAAATGAGAAAAATGAGAGAAAAAAAAGAAATGTGTAAATGAGAAAAATGGTTCAAGGAAAAAGTAAGAGTAAGAAAAATTAGGATGAAGTTAAGGTTACTTTGTCCTTAAAGTAACTTCGCTTGGGAGGGGTGATCAGGAACGTGCTTTGGGATCTTTTAGTCATTAATGCCAAGAGGGTAATATGACAGTGATGCTGGTGACAGTCAGTACTTACTAATTACTTACCATGCACCAAGCACTATGCTAAGCAAGCATTTTATTGCTGTTATCCCATTTTATGTTGTCCCAAACTTTCTGAAGTAGATAGTATTATTGTCCTCATCTTTCCAATAAGGAACCAAGACTTGACAATAGGATAAAAATAAACAGATTTCCAAAGGAAGTAAAATATGGAGCCTAGGATTGCTCCATGGGTCACTAACAAGAAGTCACAATGCAATGTAGTGAGCAGTACCCTCAAAAATAGTTTTCTGGTGAATCTTACTGAGTTAAGAAGCATTGGAAAGACTATTTAGTTGCTACAAAGTTACATTTATATCCAAGTGAAGTTTGCTAATGAAATTCTAGAAGCTATACAACTTCGTTCCAGGTATGTGGGCCTTTACTGCAGCAGTCTAACCCAAGGATCTATTTTAGGGCATCTAGAGGCGTGAGTAGTTCTATCTTCAAAGCTATGTTCCACAAATTCTACTTCAGAGTGTTTATGAAGTATTTATGCTCCCTGAAAAATACCTGGAATTGTAGATGTCTATACCACTTGTTAAATACAGCCCATAGCTAGAAGAGGGATTGACTCTGTCTTGTAAATGTGGTGGAGACTAGCAAGGACACATAAGCAAACAGGTCACTATAAATTCACGCAGAGCATGTCCATGGGTAGAACCAAAACCCTTCTCATAAAGCATTTTTGAAGTGTTTCCAAGTCCCAGAATAATGAATAATCAGAGTTCAATTAATTTATGTATTCAGGCTCTCATGGAAACGTTATTGAGATGTGCCAGATATCAGAGGCATTATGGAGACAAAACATATCCAGCCAGTCTCATCACTGAGCATATGATCTACTAATAGAGACTGATAATTAAATAAGCCATTAACATGAAGCACAGTAGAACCAGGATCAGATAGATTTGTGGTGCAGGGCAGCACCCATCACAGGTAACTGCTTTATTTTGGGAGCAAGTGGAAGACTTTCTGAGGACATGGTATTTAAGTTGAAATTGAAAAAGAATATTAGGAGGAAGTCACATTATAACCACAATAATTCTGGATTGGGGAAAAAAACATATTAAAGCAAATATTACAAACTCTTTACCTGGATCACTTAAGCAAAAAAAAAATCAGCACCAGTAAAGCACTCACTGCACCTTCCATCTTCCTGGTCATCAGACTGTCAAGTGTAGTCTTTTTTTTTTTTAAGATTTTTAAAAATTTATTTATTTGACAGAGAGATAGCACAAGTAGGCAGAGTGGCAGGCAGAGGGAGAGGGAGAAGCAGGTTCTCCGCTGAGCAGGGAGCCCGATACGGGGCTCGATCCCAGGACCCTGGGATCATGACCTGAGCGGAAGGCAGACACCTAACCGACTGACCCACCCAGACACCCCTGTCAAGTGTAGTCTTAATGAACTAGATGGATTGATGTACATATAGGATAAAATAACCATGAATCCGTTGAATGTTGACTATTTAATTGCAGTTTATAGTTGTTCAATTATGCTCTTAGATTTGGACAGATTCTAGGATGTCCAAGCTTTTTCTAAGCTTCTATTTGCCAAATCTGTATCTTCACCTGATACAATTGCCTATTAGATCCCCTCTTATGTGGACTTCCCTGCAGGAGGAATATCATAAAGGTTGAGAGCAAGGGTTCTGGCTCAGAAATACCTGGGTTCATCTGCTCCTTATTAGCTGTGTGACCTTGTGCAAATGATTTCAACTCCCTCCAGCTTGATTTCTAAGCCTCTGGAAGGTATGAATGCCAACTTTAATCATTTGTTAAGCATCACTTGTGCAGAGTGAGTGAACTCCAGCACATGAAAAAATGAACACAGTACTTGGCACACGGCAAGCCCTCAAGAAGATGATGGTTGATATTCCAATTATGTCAGAAACTGAACTCTATCTTCCCCCATCTATCTTCCTAAAGTCCTCATTGAGTCCTGATCCTCCTATTATGGGTTAAATTATGTCCCCTCAAATTCATATGTTGAAATCCTAACCCCCAGTACCTCAGAACATGACTTCTTGGGACATAGATTCTTTGCAGATGTGATTAGCTAAAATGAGATCATCGTGGGCTCCTAATTCAATATAACTGCTGTCCCTATAAAAAGGGGGAATTTGGACAGAGACACACACATGGAAAGTGTCATGTGAACTGAAGGCAGAGATTGGGATGATGCATCTACAAGCCAAGAAACACCACAGATAGCCAGCAGAACACCAGAAGTTGGGGGAGAACCTGGACCAGATCCTCCCCCAGCACCTTCAGAGGGAGCAGAGCCCGGCCAACATCTTGATCTGGGACTTCTGGCCTCCAAACTGCCAGACAATAGATTTCTGTCATTTGAGACTCCCAGTCTGGTGCTTTGTTATGGCAAACCTAGAAAACTAATCTGGTACCCCCCCATTCCCAAGCCGGAAACCCGGGAGACAACCTGACCCTCTCCCTCTTCTGTCAACCACCCCATCCAGTGACCATGTTCAACCATCCCTGGCTCTTTCATCCTGTACCTTAGCTGATGTCTGTCCCCTCCTTCCAAGTGCATTTGGCCGAGGCCTAGCTCAGCTCACACAGATGGATCAATTAGGATTCAATCAGGGAAGTAAACCACTCTGCATATTAAGGGATTTGTCGTAGGAATAAGAACTTTCACAACTGTGAGAGAAGCTAGGAAAAGTGAAGATCTGAAAAGGATAATTTAAAATCAAAGGAAAATCACTGACCAGTCTTGGTGTGGCTGAATGGGTAGAAGCTCCCAAGGAGATCCTGAAGGAAGGCACAAGCAGTTGCACAGTGGGGCCATGAGGTGGTTGGTGACCATCAGGTGTAATTCTGCCTCAAGTCCAACTCCAAATCTCACATCATTTGCTTTGCAGAACTCTAACCTGGCCCATCCAGAGAAAGGGATTCTGAGCAATGTCGCTCCCAAAGTGACAATAAAACATACAGCTAGAGCTGTAACAAATTATCACACACTTGGTGACTAAAAATGACAGAAATGTATTCTCTCGCAGATCTAGAGGCCAGATATCTGAAATCAGTATCAGTGGGCCCAAACCAAAGTGTTAGCTGGGCTGCCCTCCCTCTAGAAGCTCTAGGGGAGACTATGCTCCTTGCCTCTCCAAGCATCTGGTGGCTGTGGGCATTCCTTGCCCTGTGACTGTGTCACACTACATTGTGATTTTCGGCTTACATCTGTGTCTCTCCCATGAAAATCTGGGCTCTTCATGCGTTTTGACCTGTTGATTTCTGCCTTAACTGCTCAGTTTGGCCCATAGTAGATAAGAAGTCAGTGTTTGGAGAACTCTCCCTGGTCATGGGCTATATCAATTAGTATTATACTCCCTGATGTACCAGTCAGTGAGCCAGTTCATCATTTCTACAGGCTTCCTATACCTCCTCTTTCCCCCAAATTCCCTTTCTGCCTGTCAGCTAGAGTTGGCTTCTCTTGACTCTCCAGCCAAAATGCTGGAAAGTTTTAGAAATATCAATTGCATCCTAAATCAAAACAATATCCCTTTAACAGTTTTGGTGAAAGAAACTTTATTTTGTTTAAAAATATTATACTGCACATTGTTTAGCAAATTTCTATAAGCCTCAACCCATTTCTTCATCTGTAAAATTGGGATACTTTCTCTTAGGATCATTTTGAACATAGAATGAATTATTCAACCAGTACTTGTTGGATGCTTATTTTTTGTCAGTCACTGTCCTGTGTGTTTGGGATGCATGTAAAACATGAGAAAACATCAAATGAGTGTTTGATAAAATATGAGTGCTTGATAAAACCAACAACTAAGGATATAGTATTTGAAATGATTGTCGTAAGAATTAAACTGGGTAAACAAAGAGTTCAAAGCTCTAATGTACAGTGGTACAAAATGAAAGTATGGTAGGACAGATGCCATATTTTAAATGTAATTTAGAAAAGTAATCAATGCCTACATGTACTGTTAAACATCTATTATGTGCTCTTAACTGTGGTAGATTAGGAGAATGATTTCCAAAAAGACAATTTCTGGTCTCAGAAGAAATAAGACACATGTACGTGAAATAATCACTTAAAATGTGTTTGGATTTGGGGTGCCTGGGTGGCTCAGTCGTTAAGGATCTGCCTTCGGCTCAGGTCATGGTCCCAGGGTCCTGAGATCGAGCCCCGCATTGGGCTCCCTGCTCCGCGGGAAGCCTGCTTCTCCCTCTCCCACTCCCCCTGCTTGTGTTCCCTCTCTCACTGTATCTCTCTCTGTCAAATAAATAAATAAAATCTTTAAAAAAATATGTTTGGATTTGGCCATGCCAAATAAACAAAACAACAAATACAAGTTCTAAGTGAAGGGAAAAAGACCCCGCTGTCATCCAGCTGGGCTCTGTGGGAAAAGCAACAAAGGAGGTATCTGAGTACGGATAGAATTTGAAAAAATACTTCTGCTGGTCATGAATGCTGTTTCCTGATATTTTTCCCATTTGAGCTGCTGAGGGGGTTCTATATCCTGATTTCTCTGTGGCTGGGTGGGACCACGTGACTAGTTCTAATGAATGAGTGGAGAACAAAAGTGACGTGTGTCACTTGCAGGTCAAAGCACTTAACTGCCCACGTGAGTCTCCCCGAGCTCTCTTCCTCCCCTGGCATGGCAAGCAACAGTGTTGAACATGACTACTCCGCCTGCTGACTCTGCAGTGTATACGATGAGGCCAGCTCCGTGCTAACTCCTGAGAGGCACCTGACTGGCGCAAAAAGGAATAAGCCTTTGTTGTTTTGAGCCACTGAGAATTAGGGGTTGTTTTGTTACTGCATATAATCAAACCTATTCTTACTGATTTGGCGCTTGTGGGAGAAAAGGCAAAAGAGAAAGCAAAGTTACGGGAATGTAGAATCTTAAGTAGGTCAACACCTTGAAAAAAACTTAATTTTGAAAGGAAGTACATTCTATAAAAAGGCAAAGGAGCCCAGATTGCGAATTTTGCATGTCAGAGTAAGAAGTGGAGACTTCTTTCGGGAGCCTGGTACTGGTTTTGAGAAGAGGCTTGCTGTGAGAAGTTAATGTGATGATTCATATGAAGGCAGTGGTCCATGGGCATTCAAGAAGGGAGCCCAGCCAGGCTTCTGCAGAGTGCAGATGGGATGGGAGAAGAGTTTTCCTAAACCGGGAGCATTCCTTTCTTTTAAATCACACACACAAAAAAGGCGACCACTTTCTGGAAGGTAGGATGTGTGGAGAAGTGAATCCGAGGCGATATTCGGGAAGATAGACAGCAGGGGGAGGGAGCCTCCATCAGCAGCTACTGGCAAGTGATAGAGCAGTGGAGCACAAAATCGGAACTTTTAGAAGCCTGCTCTGCCGAGGGACGTTGCTCCAGTGGCTGAGTGGAGGGTGGGAGGGAGGGTGTCCCCCCGGGGACAGTGTGGTCTCAGGACCCTCGGGGTCACAGAAAGACTGGGGGTGCCTGGTGCGGCAGAGCTCCCAGGTATCGGAACGGGGAAGCCGGCTGCAGAGATGGAGCAAGGAGTGGCCTCTCAGCTTGGGGTTGCCATAAACCGTGATCCGAGGCACAGTCAGGCCACTGCTCTTCCAGCAGGGAAGGAGGCAAAGCTGGTGGCATCACAATTCTGGACTTCAAGCTCTATTACAAAGCTGCCATCATCAAGACAGTATGGTACTGGCACCAAAACAGACACATAGATCAATGGAACAGGATAGAGAGCCCAGAAATGAACCCTCAACTCTATGGTCAACTAATCTTCAACAAAGCAGGAAAGAATGTCCAATGGAAAAAAGACAGTCTCTTCAACAAATGGTGTTGGGAAAATTGGACAGCCACATGCAGAAGAATGAAACTGGACCATTTCCTTACACCACACACAAAAATAGACTCAAAATGGATGAAAGTCCTAAATGTGAGACAGGAGTCCATCAAAATCCTAAAGGAGAACACAGGCAGCAACCTCTTCAACCTTAGCCGCAGCAACTTCTTCCTAGAAACATTGCCAAAGGCAAGGGAAGCAAGGGCAAAAATGAACTATTGGGACTTCATCAAGATAAAAAGCTTTTGCACAGCAAAGGAAACAGTGAACAAAACCAAAAGACAACCGACAGAATAGGAGAATATATTTGCAAATGACATATCAGATAAAGGGCTAGTATCCAAAATCTATAAAGAACTTATCAAACTCAACACCCAAAGAACAAATAATCCAATCAAAAAATGGGGAGAAGACATGAACAGACATTTTTCCAAAGAAGATATCCAAAAGGCCAACAGACACATGAAAAAGTGCTCAACATTGCTCGGCATCAGGGAAATCCAAATCAAAACCTCAGTGAGATACCACCTCACACCAGTCAGAATGACTAAAATGAACAAGTCAGGAAACGACAGATGTTGGCGAGGATGCGGAGAAAGGGGAACCCTCCTACACTGTTGGTGGGAATGCAAGCTGGTGCAGCCACTCTGGAAAACAGTCTGGAGGTTCCTCAAAAAGTTGAAAATAGAGCTACCGTATGACCCAGCAATTGCACTACTGGGTATTTACCCCAAAGATACAAATGTAGTGATCCAAAGGGGTACGTGCACCCCAATGTTTATAGCAGCAATGTCCACAATAGCCAAACTATGGAAAGAGCCAAGATGTCCATCAACAGATGAATGGATAAAGAAGACGTGGTTTATATACATGGGATATTATGCAGCCATCAAAAAAACCAAAACCTTGCCATTTGCAACGACATGGATGGAACTGGAGGGTATTGTGCTAAGTGAAATAAGTCAGTCAGAGAAAGACATGTATCATATGATCTCACTGATGTGAGGAATTCTTAATCTCAGGAAACAAACTGAGGGTTGCTGGTGGGGGTGGGAGGGATGGGGTGGCTGGGGGATAGACACTGGGGAGGGTATGTGCTATGGTGAGCGCTGTGAATTGTGTAAGACTGATGAATCACAGACCTGTACCTCTAAAACAAATAATATGCTATATGTTAAAAAAAGAAAAAAAAGAAGATAGTAGGAAGGGAAAAATGAAGGGGGGGAAATTGGAGGGGGAGATGAACCATGAGAGACTATGGACTCTGAGAATCAAACTGAGGGTTTTAGAGGGGAGGGGGGTGGGGGGATGAGTTAGCCTGGTGATGGGTATTAAAGAGGGCACGTTCTGCATGGAGCACTGGGTGTTATACGCAAACAATGAATCATGGAACACTACATCAAAACTAATGATGTAATGTATGGTGATTAACATAACATAATAAAATAAAAGAAATAAATCACACACACACACAAAGAACAAAACAAAATACATGCTAATCTGAGCAGAATTTATAGATTCACCTCTAACCATTTGAGCTATTGGCTTAATATTTTAGACTCAAGGAAAAAGCTCTTGGACCTCTGATTTTGCATTCATCACGCTTGAGTAATGGTCCTTGTTAGGCCTGTAATAATGTCCTCTTTTTTTTAAAGTGAAGCCTAGTAATAAAATTTTTATTGTGATCCGATGCTAACATGATTCTTCCTAACTAAGAATTATGTTTGGTGGATTTAAGCGACCCCAGAAAACATTCAGGCCAAGAATTTAGAAAAAGATACATTTGTTGAAAAGAACACCCTTATGCATGAATGTTTTAGGAGGATTTCCTAAGAATATGCTATTCCTTATTCTGTCTTGCCTTTTACTTTTAAATTTAAAACTAGTAGTTTTCAGCTTTTAATTACTTTATGAGTCACTGGTGACACATTAAAAAAAAATGCAGAATCCTCAGATCTGCCTCAGAGTGATTCTAATTCAGCGTAGATAGGGGAGGAGCAATATTAAGGACTAAATGTTTATATCCAGCCCCCAAATGTATATGTTGAAACATAACCCCTCATGTAGTGGTAATAGGAGGTGGGCCTTTGGAGGTGATTAGGTCATGAAGGTGGAGCCCTCATGAATGGGATTTGTGCCCTTATAAAAAGAGACGGCAGAGAACTCTCTCATCCCTTCCACCCTGTGAGGACACAACAAGAAGACAGCCATCTATGAACCAGGAAGTGGATCCTCACCAGACACTGAATCCAACTTCCCAGCCTCCAGAACTGTGGGAAATAAATGCTTATGTTTAAGCCACCCAGTCTGTGGTATTTTTACTATGGCTGCCTGAATAGACTAAGACAGGGGCTGGGAACCTACACATTAAGAAGTAGCTCAAGTCATGTATGCAAGAGGTCTGCAGACCACACTTGGTGGGACACAGTACTGGCCCTGAGCTTCTAGACTTGACCATAAGCTTTGTGAAGTAAGGGCTGTGTTTTAATTATCTTGATATCCGTGGCAATAATTATGAATCCCAGCACATTCAAGGCAGGGATGAATAAGGCTTATAGACACTGGCTTCACAGTTAAACAGGCCTGGATTTACATGCTGGCTGTAGCCCTTATTAGTTCTGGGGCAGAGGTTGTAACCTCTCTAAACCTGGCGTGGTCTTCTGAAAGTTGAAGATAATGATGCCTTCCTCCCTGAGGAATATGGAGCTTACGTGAGGTCATGTTTCCATAGAGCCTGTTACGGTGCCTGGGGCCAGAGATTGGAATGAGATCTTGGTACTATTAGGCTGGTATTATGGCCAACACACAAGAATGCTACAGTTAGGGTTCCTGACCAGGGAAGAAATGCCAAGTAGGAATCAAAGTTCCTCTTGATTAAGGACTGAGATGGCATCCAACACCTTGCAAGGCTAAAATCAGGTCAAAGCTGATTTGGAGAATGTGATGTAGATCTAGAGGCCGCAGTGAGACAGCATGGCTCCCCCCCCCATGAAGGAAGCATGTACAGGGTGGTTTCACCAAGGTGGCTTCCTTTGAAGGTCTGCTGGCCCTTCTTATCAGGAAAGCATGGCTTCATCATGTTCTGGACTCAAACCAATTGATTAGAAATCCCTCTCCTTCCTTCAGTGAGGGAGACAAAGACGTGGAAAAGAAAAGGAGGAAGCAGATCTATTTTCTCCCCTCACCAGGCACATGGAAGTGCTCCATGAAAAGTATTTGTGTGGGTTGTTTTCATTTTATTATTATTATTATTCTAAAATATAGTGAATGATGAGAATAGCTGACCTTCATTTAATGCTTATTATGTGATAGGCTCTGTGCCAAGATTTTTCCATATTGTGTCTCACTAAATCCTCAAAGGAAACCCTATGAGCTTGGTACTATTTTTATCACCATTTAGAAACAAGGAAAGTAAAGCTCAGAAAGGTTAAATAATTTGTTCAATAAGTGGTGTCACAGCTTGGATTCTGTCTAATGAGCAAATCTTCTCAGGAAAATTTTAAAAACGGATTAATTGTGAAGTTGAAATAGAGGGAAATATAAGTTGCCCTGTCTTTGGGGAATTTGCTTGGGTGTGTTTTGGGGTGAGGGAATCTGCTTTGCCTTTACCTAATGGAAAACTGTCCACAAAACACAAAACAAAATAACAACAAAAGCGTAGCAAAAGAGCTTAGGCAATTTTTCTATTACTTGTGTTAGTCAAAAATGAGAAATTACCATTCAAGTTTTCCTGCAGCTTAATTATAGGCCTCTGTGCTGTGAACGATACACTAAGTACTAATAATAGGGGTCATCCAAAAACAAATTCTCTAGAGACCTCCCAACTCTATTGGGTCTGTTTAGGACAAGTGATAAGGAAACAATATTCAGTATGAAGGAACAGCAGGCCCCTAGACAGTGTGAATCTTTTCCTTGTTAATGAAGCAAAATGAACATTCTTAGTGGTGTAAAACCAACAGCAGAAATGAAAAGCCATTCTTGTTACTTACCTTGGGGCTGCAAAGGAAATCTCTTCAGCATGTTAGCTAGGAAGTAATAAGGCACCATCACGAGACCCTGCGCTGCTCTGCTTTGGCAGAGAGGAATCCGAAAGAAAGAGTCCTATTTTTAAAGGGCTTTTCTGCTTCTGATATGATTTGGGCCCTGTTCCTAAATCATCTTAGAATCAGAATAGCAATTCTTTTTTACCCACTTGGCTGGAGTGTTAAAGAATCATTGGAAAATGTTCAATAAATGTCTGGAGCTCTATGTAAATAGGAAAAGTGCAGTTATTTGTAAAAAGAATACCAAAGAAAAAGCTTAATATTATTCAACTTTTTTTTTTTATATTAGGAAGCAAATACATTTGTTACAATGTACCAAAGGGTGGAATTACTTCATAGACTAGAACATACAGTGGCTGCAACGCTGTAGGTATGTAAGTATCTGTGGATTGAATTAATGAATAAAAAACATGAATAGGAGTCCCATTAAAAACAAATTAGAAAGTCGAACACATATAATAAATAACCATTTGTACCTACCACTGTAATTTAGTCTATTTATACCCAAAGAAAGCCTTGTTTAAAATATGAAGAATATCAAAGCTTGAAATCCAAGAGGGAAGTGTAGGAGAACCAAGAATATCTGGGTCCCACGCCCGAGTCACAGCCAAGCTAGAAGATTCTATTTCTATTAGATCAGAAAGAATATGCTCAGAATAGACTTTGGTCATTGGGGAATCTTGGTCAGAGAGTATACGTGCTTTTGGCGGCGGGGGGGGGGGGGGGGGGCAGTAAGTTCTACCAGGTGGGCTGGGGTCATACTGTCAGAATCAGGGTCTGGAGGTTGGATAGGCAAGGGAGCACATATCCTTCCCCAGGTCTTCTATGCACTGAGAGAACTTCATTCCTTTTCAAGGTTACCTTTGGCTCTGATGGCCTGAATTCAGTGGCATTCCAATCCTAGCTCCGCTAAAGAAGTCAGCCTCTTGTCCTGGATTGCCCCAATCCACCACCCACACAAGATGTTTGTTTGTATACCAGACATTACTGATGGCTTGGGGTGGCAAGGAGGGCTTACAGTACAGAATCACAAGAGATCAATTTAAGAGTTAATATTAGTCATCTCTTTTCTGCAAATCTTTCAACCACCCTGCCATCAGAAACTTCTTGCTGGCCAATATTTCCCTGCAAGCCTCTACCATGAGGCCTCCACTAAGCTAGAACAGTTCTTTTCCTAAGAAGAATTTGGAAGTTGAATCTTAAAATTAACCTTTTAACATTTTTTTTTCTTCCTCACTGGCACATAAGAACAATGACGTTTGCATAGAAGGGCAGTTTGCCTGCTAACAGTTGTCAGCTTGCTATTCTTCAAGCCTGGAGATAATCAGTTACTCCCAACTATTAGGTGAAGCTCTGCTCATTGTAAAGTTGTCAACCAATCATGGTATAATTCTAATCCTAATTACTATGTGTGGAGGGTTTTCCTACTCCACCAAGTAATTCTCTGATACCCGCTGGGTGTCCTACAATTCAACTCCATTCTGACGCCATCTACCTGGATATAATAGTATCAGATCCCACAGGTTAAGGGCTCAGTCCTACAAGACTGCCTCCCCCACCCCACCACCACCTCTTCAGACACCAGTTGCAAGCCCAGGCTGTTAACCCTAACCTTTGCTTCTAAGCAACTGCCTGCAAATCAGTTTCCCTCCACCTCCTCCTTGGGTTTAATTAGCTTGATAGAAAGGTTCACAGAACTCAGAAATATTTTACTTACTAGACCACCAGTTTATTATAAAAGGATATGACTCAGGAACAGTCAGGTGTAAGAGATGCATAGGGCAAGGTATGGGGAAAGGGTGCGAAGCTTCTATGTTCTCTCTAAGTAGCCACTCTCCACATATCTTCTCATGTTCACCAACCCTGGAAGCTCTCAGAAACCGGTCCTTTTTTTTTTTTTTTTTTTTTCTTAATGGTGGTTTCATTACACAGGCTTTTGATTGATTAAATTCTTGTCCATTGGCGATCGAACTCTTCCCTCCTGAGGGGTCATGTCTGATACTGAAGGTCCAGATGGAACTACTCACATGGTTGATTCAACCCTGGCAACCATCTCCCATCCTTAGGTTACCCAGGGGCTTTCCAGCAGTTGCCTAATTAACATAACAAAAGACACCTTTATGGGCTCAGCACTTCAGGAAATTCCAAGGGTTTAGGAGCTCTGTTCCAGGAACTAGATGAACACCAAATACGTATTTCTTATTATAAATCACAATATCACACATGGTGTCTTTTCTCCTTCTGAATAGGAGGAATTATCTTTGTGTTTAAAAATGAACACAAACCCCTCTTAAGCATTGATATTGGATATATTTTTGATACCCTGACTTAGGATTTGCTGGAAGGTTTCATGTTTTCAGTTGACTCCTGCAGATTTGAACCTGAAGGAATATGGTACAGGGTTATCAGCTTCTTATCTTTAGAGTTTCTTAGGACTCAGGGCCTGCTTCCTTCTGGTCTTCTCTGATCATAGTACCTGTGAGATCAGGCTTGCCTGTTCTCTAATCAGGTATCTGGCATGGCACAGGAACTATATATAAAGCCCTTGGTTCTGAAGTTAGTTGGCCATCAAGATAAATTTGCAATTTGCTTGCAGAAAAATAGTAGCGTATGTGTATTTCACACTATCCCAGGATGTGACAAGAAGAAAGAAAAGCAAAAATAGGAAAGAAAATGTAAAAAACACAGAAAAAGGTATGGGGTGGACTCTACATCTGACTTTAGGAAAACCTCTCATGTCATTTCAACTGAATGCAAGGGTGGGAAAAAGCATCAATGTGCATCTCTCCTTCTTGAGAAGGGTATATTCCATTATGCACTCTATATTGCATATGCACTCTATTGCACAGTGACACTGATGGTGTCACTGTGCAATAGGGAATAAGACCCTGGACCACAGCCTCTTTACTGGTGTGCCACTTCTACTCCTGTCCCTGCTATGTAGGGGCTCAGCAAGTATTTGTTACTCAATGAATAAAAGTTTATTTCTCTCTCTCTCTCCAAGAGTTGTGTTGACTCTCCATCATGGAAAATGGGGACTTTAAGGCACATTTAGTTCCCTTTGTTCCCCCTCAAGTCACACCACCCTCAACATCTGTTGGCTTTACCTTCATTTTGTAAGGCTTTTATGAATATTTTCATTCTGACCTTCAATGAAACATAGGCTTTGGAACTTGTTCTGTAAGATGATTCCAAAAATTAAAAATTAAAAAACCTACAGTAAACAACATGCCTAATGTGACCCCGTAAATATTCTCAAATAGTGTGATTGAACTCACAAAAAAAGAAATGTACACAGGTTCCTCCAAATCACACCAAGTCAAATGGATTCTCCTTTCATGCATTCTATTTAGTCCTTAAAATATTACCATGTTTTAGTTTGCCTCACACCTTGTGACTTTCTCTTTCAGCTTTTTGTTTTTCCTGGAATTGTCAATTGTCTTTCTTTTATCTTATGGAGAGAAGAATTCTATGCCTCTTTCATCATTATTGTCTAAAATATACAATCCATGGATACTGGTATTTGTTGAAAGGAAACCACTTTTCTCTCACTTCATCTCTCACTTTCCTCCTCTTCTTGGAGAGATCTGAGTTGTCATCTTAGTAAATCTTTCCCTTGTAGACTGTTAATTCACTGTCTTAGATCCCACCTCTTTTTCATGGATTTCTTTTTACTTATGTTGGGATGTTTTCTAGAATATAGAATTTTCTTTCCAGAGAGTATAGAAGAGGTAGATTTCCTGATTTTATTCTACACTTAATTGATAGTTTGACTAGGTAGAAAATTCCACTTTTAAAAGTCATTTTCCCTCAGAATTTTGAAGTCACTGATCCAATATTTCTAGCATTCAGAATTCTGATAAGAAAATTGTTAGTAATTTAATTTTTATTTTATCCCATCTCTTTTTAGATCCCTCCTCTCTGGAAGCTTTTGGTCACTTCTCTTTATCTTTGGGGCTCTAGGATTTCATTTACATTCCTTGAATTTCACAGGGCTTTTCAATTTGAAAATTCATGTTTTTTTTAGGCTTAGGAAATACTCTACTTTTACTTTCATTATTTCTTCCTGTAGTTTCCTGTTTTTTTCTTTACTATCTAGGCAATTTTTTCTAGACAGGTATTAGAACTATAGTATCAATTTCCTTGTCTCTTAATTCCTCATATTTTCCACATCTGCTCCCTCCCCATCTTCCAGGTCTCCTGGATCCTATCACTTATTCCATCTAATGATTTTTCTCAGGTCAAACACATATATAAATATAAATTAATTTCTAAGAACTCTTTCATGTTCTTTTTCCTACTATCCCATTCTTATTTAATGGATGCAATAACTTTTCAGGATAGTCAGAATAATACATTTTGTTTATTAAATTGCCTATTTCTCCCAGGCAGTTATTCTGTTTATTCATTTTTTCCCTCCAATGTTTAGTAAACCTTAATTGTCCACCCATATTTATAGAGAAAAACTAAGCTTATTAATGTGGGTAGCTAGTGTGGGTTTCCTCTGCCATTGTGTTCTTCTATTTCTGTAATAAATATCTCCCTTCCATTAGTTTTACAGGGCTGCTGTAGCTAAAGTACCAAAAACTATGTGGCTAAAACAACAGAAATGTATCGTTTCACAGTTCTGGAGTCCAGAAGCCTAAAACAAGATGTTGGCAAGGTTGATTCCTTCTAGTTGTGTGAGAGAGAATCTGTTCCATGCCTTTCTCCTAGCTTCTGGTATGTTCAGACATTCCTTGGCTTATAGATGGTCATCTTCTCCTTGTGTCTTCACATTGTCTTCCCTTTTCACATTGTCTCTGTATTCAAATGCCCTCTTTACAAGGACACCAGCCATACTGGATTAGCCATACTGAAGACACTAATGACCTCATCTTAGCTTGATTCTTTACAAAGACCTGATTTCCAAATAAGGTCACATTCACAAGTACTGGGGGTTAGGATTTCAACATCTTTTGGGGCAACATAATTAAATCATAACACTTCTCAATGGGAGATCAGTGATGGGTTTTGAGTTGATCAGTGAAGACAAGCAGTTGGGCTCATGAATTCTAACTTGAGAAAGGTTTGTCCTGCAAAACCTCAGCCCCAACCCAGCTCATCATGGCAGATCATTTAGTCATTTAATTTCTTTAGAAAGCAGGTTTTAGCATGGTCAGATATGTTGCAATGGATATTCTATGAGAGGGGAAGGATGGTGGACAGAGTGTTCCCTTATTTTCTCAAAAACACCAACCTTTGCTATCTTGATCAATTTGGGCTATTATAATAAGATACCATAGGCTAGGTGGCTTAAACAACAGGAATTTATTTCTTGCAGTTCTGGAGGCTGGAAAGTTCAAGACCAGGGTGCACATTTGGTGTCTGGTAAGACCTTCTTCCTGATTTGCAGAGCGATGTCTTCTTGTTGTATCCTCCTATGGTAAAGAGGGCAAGCTTTGGTCTCATTTTCTTCTTATGAGAGCACTAATCCCATCATGGGGGCTCCACTCTCCTGATCTCATCTAAACCTAGTGACCTCCCAAAAGCCCTGCCTTCTAATACCATCTCATTGGGGGTTACAGTTTCAACATGTGAATTTGGGGGAGTGGTGGCAGCAAACACAATCTATAACATTTGCCTTCTGCTGAGAGGTGGGAAATTCCATCTCTTTATAACCTTGAGTGATTTTAAGTATATAGATCAAAATATATTTTAAAATATATACTTAATCTTGACTAGATGTGCTTTGTCCAAAAACAAAATGCCCTGGGATCAGTTAAGGGTATGTTTCTACCTCCTTACTGCATGATCTCCTCCTTCACAAGGTCTGCCTCAGTCCTAGTTGCCTTCTGGAAGGGGAGGGCTCTGAGTCAAAACCAAGCTGAGGGCCCTCATGTATACACCTACCTAAGTCCTAGATTAAACTTCAATCCCAGGTCATGACCAGAATGTTTTAACAAGCGATGTCCCATGAGAAGGTCAACTTTCTGAGGTTGTGTGAATGAAAGTATTCTGGGATAGATGTGAGACAACACAAAAGTAACATGTAAAGTGATGAAGAGAAAGGATTTGAATGGAATTCTGGATTAGAACTGAAAAGAACATGATCTCTCAGGAGGCACCTTTTGAAATTAAAAAAAAAATGATTTAGGCAAATTAAGAGGGACTACTGCTACCTAAACTGGAAATTCAACTTGGGGAGCCACTGAAATGCAAATCAAAACCATGATGAGATATCATCTTACACCTGTCAGAATGGCTAGAATCAAAAAGACAAGAAATAATAAGTGTTGTTGAGGTTGTGGAGAAAAAGGAACCCTCACACACTGTTGGTGGGAATATAAATTGGTACAGCCACTGTGGAAAACAGGATGGAGTTTCCTCAAAAAATTAAAAATGGAACTACTCTACTATCCAGCAATTCCACTACTGGATATTTACCCAAAGAAAATGAAAACACTAATTCAGAAAGACATAGGCACCCCTATGTTTACTGCAGCATTATTTACGGTAGCCAAGATACTGAAGCAGCCCAAGTGTCCATTGTTAGATGAATGGCTAAGAAGATGTGTGAGATATGTATATCATTGAGATTGTGAGATATATATTCATATATATCTTATAATGAAATATTACTCAGCCATAAAAAAGGACGAGATCTTGCCATTTGTGACAATGTGGATGAACCTAGAGGGTATAATGCTAAGTGAAATAAGTCATAGAAAGACAAATACTATATAATTTCACTTATATGTGAAATATAAAAAAAAAAAGGACAAAAAAACTAATAAACAAAAACCAGAACAGACTCATAAATACAAAGAAAAAACTGGTAGAGATGGATGAAATAGATGAGAGGGATTAAGAGGTACAAGTTTCTAGTTATAAAATAAGTAAGTCATGGGGTGAAAAAGCATATGGAATATTGTCATTAATATTGTGGTAACTTTGTGTGGTGGCAGACAGTAACTCCACTTATGCTGAGCATTTCACAATGTATATAAATGTTGAATCACTATGTTATACACATGAAACTAATATAATACAATTCATCCTTGAACAACAAATTCACTTCTAGCTGCTTTTTAAAAAATAAATGGATAGACAGTACTGTAAATGAATTTTCTGTTTCTTATGATTTTCTTAATAACATTTTATTTTCTCCAGCTTACTTTATGGTAAAAATACAGTACATCATACGTATGACAGGCAAAATATGTGTTCATCACCTGTTTATGGTATCGGTAGGGCTTCTGGTCAACAGAAAACTATTAGTCAAGTTTTGGGGGAGTCAAAAGTTATAAATGGATTTTCAACTGTGCCAAGGGTGGATGCCCCTAACCCCTGCGTCGTTCAAGGGTCAGCTGTATTGTATGTCATTTAAACTTCAATTTAAAAAAACTTGGAGAACCACTAACTCTAAAGAGTGTTATTTAAAAATGTACACACTTTGCACAAGGTTCAGTTCAATTTGCATTTGTGGTGTATGCCAAGCAGTGTAGGATTTCATGAGAGAGAATTTGTTTTTCCATAGCACATCCCTTGGGTGCCTGAGTCAAAGGCACAACACTGGCCTTTCCTGAACCAGGGACCTCCTCTATGGTAATTCTTAATTTCAGAAATAAATGAATGTGTGGAAATTCTGATCAGGAGGGACAATTGAGCTGTCCTAGCTGGTGTCCCCCTCCTCCCTCAACCCTCTTTGTGTTGCCAGTTCTAGAGGAGAAGGTCCACATCCCCAAAATGCCATGGAAATACTCCTGCCCTATGGCAGTAAAGCTGTTACCAATCCTTACCCTTCACTGGGACTATGTCACCATTAGAGAAAAGGCAATTATCAAAAGCCATTTCATATCAAAGCTCAGAGGGGTTTCCTGAGTTTGTACAAAGATGATTTTGATATTTTAATGAATCTGACAGGATGTTTTGGGAGCACTTCTATTCTCTTCCCATATTTTGCCCAAGGTAGGGGTGATAGGTGCTATTCTCTTCTGCCAGAGCTTTGGAGAAAGCGGACTTTCCAGTCTGTCCTTATTTGCTGAAACCTCCTTTTCTGCCCATGTACCACAGTAGATCCTACGCCTGTCTTCTGGCTTAACAGAGAATTAAAATGCCCTCCTTCATTGCAAGTGTCTTTTGTAGTGTAGGCTGCAAACATCAACACCATAAAGTTCTCAGCATGAGCCAAAAACCTCCAGGACTAATGGCTCTAGCAACTTCTCCCCGGGCCCCAGGAAAGGGTCACTGCGTTTTAACTTTTGTGTATCAGCCTCCTTGGCTGTTTTGGGGGTGCATGATGTGGTGGAAGGAGGCAGACAGCCTTTAAAATGCACTGGAGGTCAATGTATTCCATTATATACACAGTGCTTCAAATTCAGTTCTAACCTTTGATGAAATGTGCAGTGTTGGGATTTTTTATGCTAGAGCAGACACAGGAAATCACAGGTGCAACTCATTTTGGTTTTTTTTTTTAACTTATAATCACTGTAGGCCCCTAGAATTTTTATAGGAAATTCTCTCTTTAACTTGAGCATAAAGTGTCAGAAGTCTGTAGCTTGTCTCTGTAATGGACGTTAATAGGTAATATTGATTTGTGGAAATTAATTACTAGAAAAACAGTTTTCAGCCCTTCCCTAGTGTTTGGAAAGATTTGAGAGCCCTCTTGTGGCCGTAATAAACTGAAACTGAAAGCTGATGAAACGCTTTTAGCTGGGTTTTGTTGATGTTTTGTGCTGATTTTTTTTTCTTTCTCTCTTTTTGGTTACATTTGTTTGCCTGCGTTATGGCTTTGAATCGCTTTTCATTGGAGATTAACATCAGCATATTTCACATCATGTCAATGGAAGACTCAGGGATGGGAGCGGTGTCAATTTTTAAAAGACAGACTACTCCTTTTTTTTTCCTGATTATTAAACTCAGATTCTTACCACCAAGAGAAATAACAAATGCAGAGGGGGTATGTTGAGGGAAGTTCACAGAGCAAGGGCATTACAGTTGCATTATTCTTTTTTTTTTTTTTTATCTTAAGGGATGCGTCCTCTTATTTTTAATCCAGGTATTGACTGCACAAAGGTAACACTAACTCTGGCAGCCCCAAGCTACATTTATTTTGAACCTCTTAAAGATTATTTTCTCTGATTTACATATAGCAGAGTAAAGTGGGAAAATAAGTGTCCTCATTTGAGTGTTTTTAAATCTCTAAGAAATGCACGTTGAAAGCTATTACCTCTCGGATGCTTCAATCACGCCTGAAGAAATATATTTGCAACTTAAGGTCACTGTGCTCCACACTTGAATTGATGAAGGGAGCACCCAAGGCAAAGTTTAGACAGAACGAATTGATTTTTTTCCCTGGGAGATCTAAATTATCATGCATATATTTTTCTCAATTTCAGTCATTGCTTTATTAATTAGGCAGAATTACAGCAGGGCTTTAGAGCCCACTGCAGCTGGAAGATCCCATGGAGTGTCCACGTGATAAGCTGGGCTTCTGGAAGGAGCTCAGGCTGTTATTGTGAATAAGCGGATTTTGAAGAGAACCTGATGAGGGCTCTGTGTTACACACAGCATAATTTGGTTTCTCCTAGATTAGTTTGTGGAGTGAAATTGGCATCCAGTCACAAATGAATCACTAGCCCTGCCTATTGTTCCTAACACAGAGGAAAATGTCATGTACGTGCACTGAAGAAGGAAAAAAGAAGAAGAAATGAGAGCAGAACCCCCTGATGTTTGGACCTAGATAGGACATGGGAGAGTTAAAGATGGTGTCTGGTCTGTTTCCCTTTCAATGCTCAGGTGTAATTAGCAGAAGCGGCAGTTACATTGCCTGGTCGGGACTGAGAGAGGTAACACTGGCCAGGAGGAGAGGTAACGCTGGCCAGGAGGGGAGGCTGAGCAGCAATCATTTTGTCTGTAGGAGCGGTGGCATATTTCCAGCTCTAACTCCATCTTTCTTGGTCTTTGTCAATATGGAACTTTGGCAGTGTTCGAGATCCTTTAAGAATATGCATAAAAGGCTTACAAGGGTTGTATAAAGGGACCCAGGTTCCATCTTGAATAAGCTCTGGCTGGCCAAAAAGTAGAGAATTTGAACATCAAATAAGTATAATGACTGCAATGTATTGAAACTCACTATGTTTAAATTCACATGCTAATAATGATATAAAAACAAACAAATGACATCAACAAAAAGCTCCTCTGGGGGATTCTAGGAAAGCCGTCTATGATTTTGAAAAACAGGAAATAACATGAGTCAAACATTCATCTACCTTTCCTATCTATATCAACTATACCTTGGGGGATCAAATAGTGGATGGGGGAAGTTTCTCCTTATAGAAGCATTGCAGCTAACAAATGAAGCAGAAATGATGGAATTAGAATATCACCATCTTGCATTCCTTTAATGATCACCTCTTAATGATCTACTGGCATCACAGAAAGAGAGACCACCATGCATTATGTGCCTCCAGATTGAGGTCCACAACACTGCTGACTTAGAAATACCAGTCTATTATTTCAGAATGATTTTTTTTTTCTACAACTTTAACTATTACCTGAAGGTATATCCGTATCCTGGCATTTCTGGCTGTTTCTTCTGGGTCCCTCTTTTCTGTGCGTTTCAAGGAGAAAATGAGCTAATACACAAATCAGTGGAAACTCCAAACTATAGAATAATGTGCGAATTCCACGGTTTCTTTCCAACTTGACTAAGTTGGAGCAAAACACAACAGTGTGGGATCATCAAAGAAGGCTACATAGTCAATGCCTTGGGGTCAGGCTGCAAGACCTTTACATCCCAACATGTAATTACATCCCATTACATCCCAAGAACCTAGCACAGTGTTTGGCATGAAAGACATAATCAAAAACTATTTTTATATCAACAAATCAATGAATAGAGTGGCTGGAGAGGAAAAGAAAGAGAAGTCTCACTGCCTCTGCCTCTGAGTTCTTTTACCTCTGGAGGGATCATCCTTTCGTATCCCCGGGTATCAGTCTCCTCATCGGTAAAATCCTGCTATGATATTGTCTTTTCCTGATGATCAAATGAAATAAAGGATGAGGAAAGTATTTTGAAAACTGTAAGCATGTTCACAAATAGGAAAGCATTCTCATTTTTTTTTTGGTTATTAACACAGCTTGTTTAATACTTAAAACGTCACCGTTTTGGGGTTATTTCTGAGGCTCTGATAATCACGGAGGAAGGACAGTTATTGAAGGTGAGGATGTGCATGCATGTGGAGGGGCTGCTGTGCATCAGCTACATTATTTTATTCTGGCAACTCTGTGAAGTAAGCATCTATACCCTGGCTATTTCGATGAGGAAACCAGGGCTCCCAGAGGTCATGTCAGCTAACCAGGTCACATGAAGAGTGAGGTGGATCCGAAATTGAAATCCAGATCTTTCCGACTTCAAGCCTATTCTCTTTCCACTGCACGTTAAGTGAAGTTTCCAGCATGCTTGAAAGTATGTGTTCTTGCCATGTCCAAATGAGTAGAGTTTGACTTGCATTTTCTCGAATCTGCTCTTCCGAAATAAAAGCCAACTGCAGGATTCAGCAACCTCCTTTGAACACATGTCTGAGATTTCGTAGCCGATTGCGTTCAAAAAAGGACTTATTTTAAAGCCAGAAAGAGAATTATGACATTGCATGAGCTCTGGCTTATCTGAATTCTCTTGGGCCGCAATTTCCAACCATCCATTATTGTCCTGAGCTTCCTACAGCTTTTGGCTTCTAGATTCCTCAGGAGTGTTAAAAAGGGATGCAGCTGCCCTGCAGTCTTTCCCACTAGTCTCTGTAGCTCAAGTGCAAATCTGTTATGCAGTTTCGTGTGCATGCTGAGGTCAGGAGAATTGTTTCTGAAGTGCTAAGCTGTGACTATCTAGAGGACCCTCTGGACCCATATACTCCAGAGGTTGAGAGAAGCCCTCTGCCCTCCCCGACCCTACAGTGTGCTGCCTCACCCTCATTTCCTGCTGCCCACCCCATCCCACCCCCAGGTAACCACAAACCCCTCACCCCGAGATGCTCATTTTGCTTCTAGAGCTTTGAATTCAACAAACCCGGGACCACTGCAGCATTAAGTTACAAACTGCATCTCTAAGACAGCCTGACTCCTACAAGAAGACCATCAGAACTCTCTTTGTGAGATCTTTGTGAAATTACAGACATCATCTAAAAGCCTGTGTAACTCAAAGGGTTATTTTGTTGACTAAATGGGTTAATGCAAGTACAGCACTTAATAACTATATCGGGACATAGATGACACTCAATAAATGTTAGCCATTGTACTGCTATTAATACCAATTTTTGTTCCACTTGGAACTTTGCATGTTTTAGGTTAGCTTGCTCCTTCTTCATTGCTTGAGGGATGAGCTCCAAGTCACTCTTTCTTTGAGAACTGGCATGGAATGGAATCAAGCAGGGATCTCTCGGGTATTTCGTGAAATATCCTAAAATGATTGCCAAGTCCTGATAGCAGAATCTAGGAAAATCCTAACTCAGAAGAATCTTTTATGGAAGAGCACAGCAAAATCTGGACAGAGATGACTTTTTTTTTTTTTTAAGTTCCTGAGATATTTTAGGAAAATCTGTATCAAAGCTGTCAGATATAAACCTAAATATTGAAGCACGTGCCTTGCTCTTAAACATCCTGATTTACTTCTTTCCCTTTCCAAATTGGCTAGAGCAAAACAATTGCAATGGAAACACCTAGTTGCTTCTACCCTGTGTAATTCTCACATTTGTTAAAAGCAGCGTCTGGGAAATTAGCGAAGAAGAGAGCCCAGCTGAACACGCGTGGCCCTGATAACACAATCTGAGTGTTCTATCTGGTGTTCTGCTTTGCCCGGCTGGGATCAGAGCTGCAAGTGGGACGCAATTGGGCCTTATCTCACTCCGGGGCGGCTCCAGGCTGCAGGCGGATGCCCACATGCATAAACGACAGCTCTGCAGAGCAGAGAGCCTTGAGCTGTCCTCACGCAGAAATCTGAGCAAGGCAGCTCAAAGCAGGGCGCCTCTGAACCAAATAATCACGGAAGTCACTGAATAATGCATGAGAGCAGGACCCTCCCTGGCACATTTGGAACTGTACTGCAAGGAACTGTACTCAGCAAGATAGCAAAAGCCAGCCCCTGGAACATGCACTCCCTGAAATTTATTCTTGCAACAACCACTTGGGGGAAAGTGAAAGCCAATATGACAACCACCTGAAAATCGTGGCATTTTAGTGAGTCCGGGGCTCCTAGGGTTCGTGTCAGTATAAAGCAGCAACGTGACAGGATTTAAAATTTTATCTTATTGATAAATGCTACCTCTTCCTCCAGGAAGGTTGGAGGGTGGGCTGATCGTCACTGCGAAATGACCAGTATGATCCAGAAGCCACTTATTCCACGATTTGGTTTGGTTGTTTTGGTACGCTGTGTGGCTTCCCATAATTAAAGTTAGTTGACATCTAAAAATTGCGGAAATGCTGCCTCTCGGGAGGCTGTTTCTTGGAGGCCTGGCCCCAATGTAATCGGTGAGGAAGCTCCATCTTTCTGATCCAGATGTTGGCTTTCATATAGCTGCAGTAGTGATGAGTGGGATTTGATGCCACAAATGTCTTGTCTCTCGTTTGATAGTCCAGCTTCTCATTAAGTGCAAAATAAATCTTTTTGGAAGAATGTTCCTACACCACCATGTCACAAGCCCCCCCCACCCGGCGGTCCTTGATCATCCATCTTAGATTGGTGTTCTTGGCAGGGCACCTGCCCAGTCCAGCCGGGAGGGAGCAGAGCCAGGAGCCTGCTGCATAGCAGCCCTGCCTCGCGTCCAGGTAGCCTCCTGATGGCAGGCCCCACCGAATGGCCCTGTCCTCTCCTATGCTAACGATGGTCAGCTATATTTTGGCATTATGACTGTGAAATGGGGGCAATTCTCTTGGCTCAAAATTCTACTCCCAGCAATTTATTCCCTGCATAAATATTTATGGTTTAGGATAGTCACCAGATTATTGTTTACAGTATCCTCCTTCAAACAGAATCAGCCTAATTGTCCCAAACTGGGAGATTAGTCACATAAATTATGGTACATCTATAATTGGAATATTATACTTTTAGAGAAGAATATTAAATAAAATAGAAAAAGTATTCACTCTGTAGTTTTGACTTACAAATACAGGTTAAAAATAAAATGTTCCTTTATGATCTCAAATCTCTAAAGGAAGAAATAGGTATTTAACTGTGGTTATCTCGGAGTGGAGTGATTATAGATAATTTTAATATTTTTTTTCTTTTTTGGTGTTCTGCATTGCTCATATTTTCCATAGTGACAATGTATTGTGTTTCTAACTGGGGGAAGGGGGAAATCACAGATTAAAAAAAAGAAGAAGAAAAAAAAAGCCAGACCAGCTACATCTAAAAGTATTCTCCCTCTAAAGTTACCAGGTATGCGGGCAAAAAAGGAAAGAGAAGCGTCTCTCCTCCTGAGGGAAGCACCTCGGGCTATGAGCATTCCTTCCCTCTCTATCTTAGCGACTGAAGAGAGTCAAGATCTCAGGGTAGTACGTAAAATAAAAATGCCTTAGCTAGAAGGGTCTGGCTGCTTTGTAAGTGGCCGGGAGGGGGGAGTGGCGGCCGCGTGGGGGTTGTGGGGGGATGCGTGGCTTCTGTTTGAAGTAAGATAACCACCCACATGTGCGTGTCTCCATTTTCTCATCACAATACTGGACGTCCTTAGAAGCAATCGCTCTGACACACACCATTATCAGACGCCGAAAGTTCTTTATTACCATACTTAGCAATCATAGTTCCCAATTTCCCATTTGCTTAGAACATCATTCTCAAATTCGTTAATTTGTTTTCAAGGCTTGAATAAAAAGCCTTTTCATCACCGTGTCAAAGGGCAGCCTGATTGCCAAGCTCTAACTGCCACAATGCCCCCTATCAGATACAGGATAGCGCCAATAATACTCTACGGAGATAATGAAGAATGGGTAGCCCATAATGAGTGTGCGGCTCTAAAGAGACTCAAGAAATTAATCCCATTCTGAGCCTTTGGAAAATGGCTCCAGCACACAGTACAGCGGGGCAGAGGGGGAGCTAAGTTTCACTATTTGAAAATGCACACATCAGCTTGTGTTTAAGATGTATACCGTTAAATGTCTGAACTACTCCCTGGGAGGGCCAAAGATCTCCTTCAGATGACCCCTAAGTCTACCTTACAACTGCTCACAGTGTTCTTTGTGAGATACGGAGCTTTGGCAAAACTTGATTATCTAGGGAAAACTCCGTGGAAAGTCTTCGGGGCAAGAGGAAGGTAGAGAAATTGATTATTTCCCATACATTTCACAAGGTCTAGGCTAAGAGAAACCATTAGCCTGGGCAACTTTTGTTGGTTAAGGCAGCAAGTTCAGTTTCCTGGGGACAGGACTATCAGAATCCCTAAAATAGTAGCTGATAAAATATTTATTCATTCCACAAACACTGAACAACAGAACATTCCTGTTGTATAAGGTCGTGCATCATGTGCTCTGGGGGATAATGACTATGGCATGAGGCCTGTTCAAGGGCTAGGACAGTCACCAGTCACTGCAATAGACATAAAACATGAGTGGCATGGGTTTCAGGGGAATAGAAATCCCTTCCTCAGACGACATCACAGAAGGCTGGCTGGAGGAGTTTCTACTTGAGCCGGTTTTTCTGAATGCACAGAACTGTGGACCTTGATGATACTAACTTTGTTGCTTGATTTAACGAGGGTTAGACTAGTGGTGGAAGGAATACATTTATTAAATCTCCCTTGTGAACGTGGCATTTTGTAGGCTCTTCCAGATGTGTTTTCATTGGCCAGGCAAGTGATAACCTCATAAAAGTGAATCTTTTTTGAATCACCACAGGCAGGGTGATTCTAGAGACCTATACTCCTCATTCCGCCATTTTGATGAACATACTGGCTCTGCCTTCTTTCATTGAGGAACCGAGAGGGAAGGATTAGGTAGAAGGAAAGAAGAAAATACAGAGGAGGAAAAGGTAGTTTGGAGAAAGCTGGCAATGCGGAAATGGGGAGGGAACAATGACACATGGGTGCATGATACGAATCTGTCCCTGATTTCTTCCTTATCAATACCAACGGTTCTGGGCTCTTCCCCACTGGCCCTTCACCATAGCTACCAAATGTCTGTCCTGGCTCTGCCTACTTTGTCCATCCTGAACCCTGTTGCCTAATGAATCTTCTTAAATTAACACTTTTCCCATTTTAGCAATTGACAGTTGTATTCAGAGCCCATGACTCCTTGGGCTCAGCATGCTCTTCTCGCTTATGCCCTCCTACCATCCATTCATTTATTAAGCAAACATTTTGTTTAATGCACAACATGAACTTCCTGGTCTAATTAGACCTCTCTGCTCTCTGTACATTCTTAACTCTTCTCTTCAGTGTTGCTTGTCCACTCTTTACCTCCGTAGCTTGCTACCCAGTGTCTTTTTCTAATCTACCATCCTTACACCCACAATACATGAGGGCATTTTATTCTTTTTTTTTTTTTATGTTCTCCACATTTGCTAGAGCCGATCCTTACACATAACAAACCCTCGATAAGCATGTGTTAATTAAATGGCTTGCTAATTAAAGAAATGAGCAATTATACAATTAACTGCTTGGTGAAATACAGGTTCTTGAAGCAGTAGGGAAGAAAACTAGTAAGCTCACATTTTTAAAAAGCCACCTCATCGCTCCTAATTACCTGTTGTTTGAAACACTCTACTTTTTACCCAAAGTCTGTGTTGAGTGTCTCCTTCTCTGCGTGTGGACCATCACAATCAAATGATGGATACGTTCGTAGATTATGTCTCTTTCTACTCTTTTCACACATTTTAGACAGTCAAAAATAATATCAGATCAGTTTTAGGAAAGGACAGAAAGTATTTATCAAAGGCAAAATTTGCGGTGCCTGGGTGGCTTAGTTATTAAGGGTCTGCCTTCAGCTCAGGTCATGATCCCACGGTCCTGGGATCGAGCCCTGCATCGGGCTCCTTGCTCAGCGGGAAGCCTGATTCTCCCTCTCCCACTTCCCCTGCTGTGTTCCCTCTCTTGCTGTGTCTCTCTCTGTCAAATAAATAAATAAAATCTTTTTTAAAAAAGGCCAAATTAACCTTAGTCATTAAAATACATTTATCTTCTATAATGATAATCTCTTTTACGGAGCATTGGGTGTTGAACCTCTGCCATGAGTGTGACTTTGGGTGAAGTGTTCTGGGACGTGAGGCCTGAGTCCAGTTATCAAAGAGGAGATTTAAGGGTTGAGGTGACCAAGACGTTCACATGGAAGTTAAAAGTGCAGCAAGTGATGCAGTAAAACCCTCAAGACTGGAAAAGTCAGGCAACATGGATAGGACGCTTGAGTTGGGCCAGAAAAGACCAGGAAGTTTTTCGCAGGATGCAGATGAGCAAAGGACAAGGCAAAGACGGAGGGAAGGCGGTCATGCCTCTGTGCTGCATTCAGAATTGCACGATATGATTACTTCACAGCAGAACAAGACGCTGAAGCAGCCATGAAAAAGTGTGTGCTTTGTGCCTCTGAACTTGAGGACGCCGCGATGGCCCTACGATCATTATCCGTTAAAACGATCGTTGAACTAACCAAGGTGCCCTTTTCCCTAATCTTCCTGAGTACACGTGTATTTGCCATCATTACCTTACGGCCCCAAGAATGACAATTTTTTTTTAAAAGATTTTATTTATGTATTTGAGAGAGAGAGAGCACATGAGAGCGAGGAGGGTCAGAGGGAGAAGCAGACTCCCCGCTGAGCAGGGAGCCCGATGCGGGACTTGATGCTGGGACTCCAGGATCATGACCTGAGCCGAAGGCAGTCGCTTAACCAACTGAGCCACCCAGGCGCCCCCCAAGAATGACAATTTTAAAGAGCTGCAATTGCTTTACAGATGCCCTTAAATGAATTCACCCAAACTCTCAGTGAAGGTAGTGGCAAACAGCTGACCTGCTGATAGGACGCTGTCACCGACAAATAGTTATCTGTCTTGGAGATTGCTCTGGTCCCAGGAGATGGGTAGAACATACCCTTAACGTGGTAGTTAGCATTTCTTTCACTGCACCAAAATCCCTGGGTGCTGGCGATCCCCTTGAGGGCAATGTGTTAGTAATCTCTGAGTCCCTGATGCCTTGCCCGGGTGCTTGGCAAACACGAGGTTCGCTTAACTTTTGCAGAATTAACAGATTCCTTTGCTGGAGAGCTGCTTGTCCTTCTCCGTTCATTGTTTTATCTTCCATTGCGCTGTTGAGCAAGTAAAGCCTAAAAAGGGAATCTTGCAAATTCAAGTAGTATAGAACCCTCTAAGATTTCTCCCTAGAAACTGAATTGGGTGTTTGGAGAGCAGAAGAAAATGAGTTCGCCTTGTTTTGGAGATTCAAAAACTGGAACAAAACTTGTATACAACCACCACCAATGACGTCATTTCAATACTGATCTTTGTAGTTTTTTATCTGAAAGTAGAGAAGCAAATGAAAAAAGAGAAAAAAATAGAAATGAGAAAAGGTGATTCCATTGATCAATTTTAAGTGTTTTTGCTTTCTCCAATAGTTGAGTGCTCTTCAAACCTGTTGGCTTATTTTTCCTATTTTTCTAACTTTCTATTTTGCCCCCTTGGCAGGATTTAAACAAATAAACAAAACATACATGAGAATATGTCTGACTAAAGCAATATCCAAATGCTATATGAGCCACTCCATTCCAGAACCACGAGATGGGACAGGTTTATACTTCATCAATATAAATGTCCCACCAGTACATTTTTGTGTCTTGATGTCAGAGTTTTATTTACAAATTGATCTCTTATCAATTCAATCTCCAATCATTCAATTGGCTGGTAGACCTTGCAGACATTTGGGACTTATTTTACTCATGTAAGCATCACCCTACGATTTGGCTAGTCATTGTTAAGTGCAATGTTAAATTGAATGAAGTTTTAAGCCACGCCAGCTTCAGTCAGCTTTGAGACAAATGTAAGTTTCCAATGGAATGAAAGCCCCAGGAAGTCTATGGCCAATTTTTCCCGAGTGAGACAAAAGCGACTAAGATTCCACGAATAGGTTCCAGATAAACCTTTATGTCATAAACCATTGTAATTCTTGCCCGTAAAATCCTCCAGCTCTTATGATTATTTTAAAAATCAGGATCGTTTCTAAATCTGAGACACATGAATGAGGTTGAGACTTACCCATTGACCATCATCATCTTTTTTCCTTAAATCCTCTCTTTGTGTTATCTGTTTTGCCCAATTATAGGAAGATTATAAACTTCCCATTTGTGACTCCATGTAAAGATCTCTCTGATTTAAATTCTTGTGTCTGGATATGTTTGGCAGCCTTAACGCACCTGAGTTACATCACTATCATCATTCCTGTGTTTCTATATTTATTATGCACTTGCTTTGTGAAATAAAAATCAGTCTCTGCTTGTAAAATTGAAACATGGACAAGTCCTGACATAGGACCAAAGCAAGATTAATAATGACCTGTCATATAATATTCAACCATAGTAACAGCCACTCCAAATAAAACTTTCCCGTCGACATTTCCTTGTGGAGCCCAGAAGCTGTGTCAGTCCTTTTCTGCCTTCCCTACTGACCTTTCAGGAAATTTCCTTCCACTGATGAAATTGTCGTTCTGTCACTACAAAAGACAACAGAGTAATGTAAAATGATGATTGGCAAAAGCAAGTGATCAGGCTGGCCTGTCTGTGGCCATTTCAGCATGTTCCTCTTTCTAATTTAAGGAGAAGCTAGCGTTTCTTAAGCTACTGTAGTTCCCTTAGCACATTTCAAGACGGTCTGGCTAGGCATTCAAAAGAACCAAATATAGTAAATGTAGAGTTTTAAATATTATAGTTCATTGATTCCTTTTTTTAAAAGCAGCATAAAAAAGCACTACACCCTTAAAGCCCTTCTGTTTGTCATTGCTTTTACTGGGTATTAATTTTTTTAAAAAGTCAGTTTAGCTTGGCCAAGGGAAGCCCGGTGTTCCTTTCACAGCTCTTTAGGATCATGTGTCTGCTCAGGGGACCCCCTCTGCTCAGGGGTCCCTCCTGTGACAGCGGTGGGTGGGCAGCCTGTTCCGTAGGCAGGCTGTTCAAATTATGAGAAGGATTTTCCTCGTTTTAAATCAACAGTTACTTTCCTCTAATGCTTTGTGCTGTGTCTTTACCTGTCGACTTTTCCAACTCTCTTATTGCCTCTTTACACTTTTCTTGCCCCTTGAAGCCAGAAGCACCCTGATCTTTACTGGATCATCCTGAAGCTAACCATTTAAAAATATATATATATATTTCTTTTCAAGGTTCCATTTGATGCCATTAGATAAGACCTGTGATTATAATAACCACAGCACCTGACAATAGGCATTCAATACATATTAATTATGTTTTTGTTTTAAAAATATCAATATGGTGCACAGGAAAGCACAGAGGCATTAAAATCAATAGGCCTAGACTCCATTGCAGTTCACATATTAATTTGTCCTAGGATCTTGGGCTATATTTTCACCTTTCTCAGTCTCTATGTTCTCAGCTTAAAAAAAAAAAAAAAAGTAATAATAAAGCCCATTTTACAAAACTGTGCTGAGGATTATCAGTGCTAGTATCATAAAGCACCTATCACAGTTCCCAGTACGTAGTAGGTGCTCAATAAATATCGGTCTCCACACACAACACATCTTCCCTGCAACCCCACCTACCTTGTAATGCAGAACAGCAGTGTAAACAGAAAAGACTAAAGAGCCTTGGCTTCCAGCTTTGCCCTTTTTAGTCCCACAATCTTGGATAAATCACTTCACCTCCTTGCATGTTTCCCTATCACATAGTCCCACATCTGCTACAAATAAAATATTGGCTGGGGAATAACTTTCAAAAATCTTGGTGTGTTTTCTTATTGTAAGGTACTATTTCCAGTAGCAATTTATCAGTGAATAAACTGCTGAATGAATGAATTGCCCATTGCCCCCACCGCCTCCCTCCCCACACTGGAGCAGGGAGGAAAAATCAACAAATGGTGTTGAAAACCAGTCCACGCATGTTTATAAAAACACGCACATATGGGAGCATTTGCCTGATAGGCGCAAATGCAGGCAACCACTCTCAAACGAATATTTGGCAGAAGAACCCGTTGACTCAGTGCTGCTATGAACACTATGGAGGTTCAGAATCCCAGCGCTGTCATTGTCAAGGCTGATGCTCTTCCTTCTCATTTCTTTCAGGAATTTCTATTACATCACCATGTTACGGGACCCAGTGTCGCGCTACCTGAGCGAGTGGAAACACGTCCAGAGAGGGGCCACGTGGAAAACCTCCCTCCACATGTGTGATGGGAGAAGCCCCACCCCTGATGAGCTGCCCACCTGCTACCCTGGGGACGACTGGTCTGGGGTCAGCTTGCGGGAGTTCATGGACTGCACCTACAACCTGGCCAACAACCGCCAGGTGCGCATGCTGGCCGACCTCAGCCTGGTGGGCTGCTACAACTTGACTTTCATGAATGAGAGCGAGAGAAACACCATCCTGCTGCAGAGCGCGAAGAACAACCTGAAGAACATGGCCTTCTTTGGGCTCACGGAATTCCAGAGGAAGACACAGTTTCTCTTTGAGAGGACATTCAACCTCAAGTTTATCTCCCCCTTCACGCAGTTCAACATCACGCGGGCTTCCAACGTGGACATCAACGAGGGCGCCCGCCAGCGCATCGAGGAGCTCAACTTCCTGGACATGCAGCTTTACGAGTACGCGAAAGACCTCTTCCAGCAGCGCTACCACCACACCAAGCAGCTAGAGCACCAGAGGGACCGGCAAAAGAGGCGGGAGGAGCGCAGGCTGCAGCGGGAGCATAGGGGCCACCGGTGGCCCAAAGAGGATGGGAATACAGAGGGGGCAGTCACTGAGGACTACAATAGCCAGGTGGTGAGATGGTGACCCCCTGCCCTCTCCTTCCTCAGGAGGGGGAGGATGAGCAGGTGCACTGACCTTCTGTGGCGTTGGTTACCTTGGAGGATGACGGGCCGTTCTAAGGACATCTGGCTATATGTGGCTTGATTTGGACACCTGCTTCCTCTTTGTCTTCATCCTATCCAGCTGGAGATGATCTGTCTTCTTCTTCTTTTTTTTTCCTTGACATTTTTCCATCCGTGATATTAAGTAGGGTAGGAATGCATCCAACAGAGACGTCCTTAGGAGGTCAAGGAGGGAAGCACCAGAAAGGAAACTGTTCTTGAAGACATCCTTTGCAGTACCATGGGAACCCACAGAGGCACACATGAAAAGCCAAATTATGGCTTGGATGTTCTGCTGAAACTGGTCTGTTTCACACTGTCTCTGTAATGGAAATATTGGTCTGTCCAGAGAGAGAGAGAGAGAGAAAGAAGTCCCTTTCAGCCCTTAGATGAGGTTTTCTGCCAACCCTCACTTGAATGTTGGCTCTCATCTTGAACCCTGTTTGAATGTGGTTTAAATCATAAGGCGCAGTGTTTTGTTGTTGCAGTTGTTTTTAAACAAGATTACCCTACTATTGACCATCATTCAAGACTTACACCCCACAAAGCCCCTGCATCTTAGCAGGGAGCCATGCTTCTTCCCCCATCTTTAAGGGACCAGCTAGTGGAATTGGGACGGGAGTGCCTGGCCCCTGAGAAATGAACATTGGTAAGGGCATTTAGGAGAAAATGTGCTTATTAACTAAGGTCTAAGGAGATCACACGTTACCGATTTCATTTTCATTCAAAAAGAATTGACTAATAAATTAAGGGCGGTGGGGGTGGGGGGAAGCAGGAGGAAAACTATATGATGTTTCACATTTCCAAACGGGCTACAGAACTTTTAGCTTTTTTTCCGGGATATTTCTGTTTTACCTCTTTGGAGCAGTCATCTTCTTTGATATGGTACTGCTAAGTTTGAAATTCTGTTATCACAGAGACAAAGAAGTTTAAAAAGAATTTGGCCCAAAGATTAGGAGTTTAGCTGGCCCGTCTGCAAAAGATCTTCAAGGTCACTAAGTAAATAACTGCTTTAGGCCAGGAGACGCGGAACTCAAGGGGCCGGTTGTCCCAGGAGTTTAGACAGACTCTACCTCCCAACACCTTGAATATCTCCAGCCTGCTGACTTTCTTCTCCCCACTTGATCTTTGCCTGTGGTTCGGCCGTGGCTGTAACTGGCAGCTTGGGCTGGAGGACAGGAAAAGATGCCTCATTGCCAATTGCGTCTTATTTTCAATTTTTCCCAGTCACAACTACAAGAACACAAAGTCTGTCGAATAATCAGGGGAGAAGTTTGGAAAAGGGAATAAAAAAGCCTTGCCTGGCATTCAGGAGCCGGATCAGAGTGGGTAGAAAGTTTCACAACATTGATCTGATCAATCCTTTCAAGGAGCTCAAGGCAAAATGAGTGAAACCCCTAAATCAGATTGAAAAGCCTATTTCATTGATATCTAGCATGTTTGATGTTTAAGCCAGCTTTACATAAGCCACATCGCAGCCTCCAGAATACTCTCGCTGGGGTTGAGAGTCCATCAACCCACAAGCATTCATGGAGTGCATGCCTGTAGAGAGGGGAGCCCAGGGTCTCCATCAGAGAGAGATTTGGAGAAGCGGCTTCGATTCTTCTCTCATTACCCTTGGCTTCATCTGTCACGTGAGGGAAGGCATTATTGGGGATCTCCCTTGTGTCACTTACTGTGGGAGGCCCTATTCATACCTTAAATCTATTCACAACAAGGTAGATATTATTAAGTCGAGTTACATAGATAAGAAAATTGAAACCCACAGACAATAGGCAGCTTCCTTGTGGATTGTATGCTAGGTCTGGCCGACTGCAGAGTGCAAGCTCTTTTGACTCCATCCTGTTTTCCATGTGGGACAAAAGCTTCCTGCCAGTCATGCAAAAAGCCAGCTATTAGAGCCCAGAAGGATTTGCCGCTGACCCATGCGCGGGGCACAACTCTGACGACCCCGAGCCGGCCGTGACCCAGAGCCATGCTGCCTTGGGTGAGTCCAGCCCTCTCCACCTCCCTGACCCACAGCAAGCTGAGAGATTGATGATTTCTTAGACACTTGTACTTTTTGAGACCTATATGTTAAAGGGACCAAATCAATATTGCTTGTTAGTGGGTAGAAATTAGACTCACAAAATATTAGCGTTTCCCTTATCGCTGATTTGTTCCTGAGGTTGAGAGGGAAGAGAATACCGCTACAATTAATGAGCAGCTCTCTCTCTCTCTCTTTGTATTTCGATGTTAAGATCTAATGTTCTGCCTAGACTGGCAGAGCTGCAAATTATCTCTCAGCCTGCCGCTGTGATACACACACACACATGCACACGCACACACACGTGCACACACGCACACACACACGCACACACACACAATAACAATCCAGTGTTTTGTCATGTGGAAAATCAAAACAAGTTAGAAAGCATGAAAGCATTTGGGTTGTTTCTTTTAAACTCACTTTAAATTTTTTGGCAGGGAATTCATGCATAGCTGAGACTTGGAGGCAGCCTCTGCTAACTTCACGCTGCTCCTTAGGCATCTCGGGATTTATATCAAAAGGCTTTCCTCAGCCTGTCACTGAAGGCGTGATGTATGGTGCTCCACTTGAGACCAGATATCAGAATGTTCACAGGAGAAACCATCTCTTTGTGTTGGCCCGAGGCCAGTGCTGAGCAAATTAAAAAGACCAACACGGGCTTCCTCCCTCATATCATTTCATTCTAAAGCAGCACGCTTGTCATATCCCAGGGGTTCTATGTTGATAGAAATGAAGAGGTAGGGACACAGTTTGTTCTTCAAAAATTGACTGCACACCTACATGCTGAGTGATGCTCAGAGGAGGGATGCCAACAGAAGACATCTGGGCCTTGGGATCCATGGGGAGTCAGCAGCTTGAAGATCCAAAACCCAATCAATTCCAGATACATTGGTGTTAAGAGCCCAAAAGGAGGGGGAAGAATTTCTCCAGGGACTTCCACATCCTACTGACTCCTACAACTCCCAGGTAGACATTCCTTCCCTTCTCTTGACAAGGGCAGCCCCAGATTGGGATGGGGTGACCTTGTGTGCATGTTTGTATGTGTGTTTAAATTATCATCATGGACATACTATCTCTTCTGTCTCCTTATAACTTTTTGGCAGCCTACTCTTGGGAACCAGAGAAAACCTGCCCTGAGAATTCTTTGGATACTCCTTCTAATAACTAATAACATTAGCAATCAGTGTTCGGCAACAGCTAAGGATATCATGTGTGCTATGGTTTCTTATCATCTCAAGGAGGTAACTTTTTTATAGTTTAATCAAGGGTTTAAAATATGAGGACTTGTTCAAAAGTCTGAGTAGAGATAGTATTTATATGGGGAAGAAAGTCTACCAGAAAGAGACCTGGCAAGGAGATGAGCATAGATCATTAAAAAACAAACATTAAATCCATAGGATAGGATTCCCACTTGGCTACTTTAAGAGAGAAACTCAAAATAATAGTGACTTAAATGAGATCAAAGCCGTTGTCCTCTCATTTAAAAGGCAAACTTGTTGGATAGCTCTGGGAAGTGACATTAAAGAAGTCCAGGCCCCCTTCTGTTGCTCTTTCATACTAACACGTGCCTTCCAACTCGTGGTCCAAAGTGACTGCTGAGGCTCCTGCCATCTCATTTGTATTTCAGACAACAGAGAGGACGTGGAAGGAAGTTGCAGGTATCACTTCCACTTACATCTCATGGGCTAGAACCTAGTCATTAGCTACAAGTAAATGCAAAGGAGGCCAGGAAATGTCTTCATTATTGGCTGCCATGTGCCTTGATAAATGGGGGGGGAGGGTTCTATTATTAAAGAAACAATGTAAAAATTAATACTCATAAAACCATCAGTCTCTGACACAAAAGGGAATTGAAAAATATTTCAAGTGCTTTTCACAGTTATCTATTTCAACATACGTTTTGCAAAGGAGAAGATTAAAATTCATAGCTTTGTATAGTACTTAATGCTTTCAAAACATTTATACATTTAGGATCCCATTTGATCTTCACTACTTTCTCGTATGTTAGATACATGGGACCTCTATGGATTATCCCACCTGGTAGTTTCCAGTGGAGCTTCAGGGATGTGAAAAGATTTCTCAATTCGAGTTCATCAACAAAAAAGTTGCTGAGAGCCCCCAGTCTTGACTTCATAGCCTTCCCTATGACTTTATGCTGCTCAGCATCAGTATGAGGATTGGGAATTGCAAGAATATGAAATCGAAGTCTTTATTGATTTATGTCTTTCCTTACCTTCTTGTAGAACTGCAGTGACTTAGAAGAGGCCAAGGAGACTGGTAGAGTTGGCTCACTACCCCTGCCTCCAGTGAGGAATCATCTTGTTAGGAGTGAAATGTCCCAAGAGATGGGCAGTGTTTCAGGGGAAACTGCGAAGCACAGACGCTCCAACACCTCCCGCTGGCTGTTCACCCCAGCCAATCCGAAACTGATCCAAGATGAAGGCTGAGGGAATGTGCTCACAACTCCTTAGGGAAGCTCAGTGTCAGAAATATCTTGAATCAGTACCAGCCTGAATAGTGAGATGTAAGGGATGATCAATAGAACCCTGCTCAAAAAAAACCAACTCCCTTCCTCCCTACTTCTCCAGGTCTCTGGAATTTTATCAGCAACTTACTGCTTTGGTTCTTAAAGGTTTTATTTGGTGTTAAATGAGTCCCTGTGCCCCTGCTCATTTGCCAGGAGTTGCTGTCTTAGGCTAACATCTTCACACAGAGTTTATCGGATTCCTCTCCCACCATGACCTCTAGCTGAGAAGAAAGTCCTGTATAATGGGATCATGCAAGGGTGGGGGTTAGGGAGAGTAGGGGTAAGTAGAGAGGAAAGTAGGGCTCCTAAAAAGGAAGCAGGTCTTTCAAAGGTGGAAAGATGAGGAATTAAATATGTGCCAGGAAATCCTGAAAAACAGAAAAATGACATACGGTTTCTGTCCTCGAGAACAAGGGCAGACTGGAGACATGTGGACTGTAATTCTTTGGGCCATTTCAAGGAGCTGACAAGGGCATGAGGCTCAGGAAACAGGACCAGAGCGTTGGCAGCATTTTAGGGACTGAAGTAAAGGCTGAATGAGTTGGTGGGGTCGGATCCAAGGGAAAGCTGGACTGAGGCAAAGGGTACCCCAGTCTGATCACAGCTGTGTCTCCAAGGCTTTCCTTTCTTGTAATTAATGTGCCTCCACTGGTCATCAAAACTCCAGCTGAACGTCTCCCGGCTGGGTCTCAGGGCTGGCTGAGTCTGAGGACTCCGCCCCCCCCCACCAGCCACGGCACATCTGGGGAGCATGCAGCCTTTCCTTCTCCAAGTCACCTCCCTTTGTCCCCTCCTCCATTTTCTATGGGACATTATCCTGCTATGCTTTCACCATATTCACCTGGACACATCCGAACTAATTTCCTAAAACTTTGAATGAGCCCTTCTGGGCAAGTGGGCAGGTTCTGAGACCTGTGTGTTTTGTAGCCTCATGGATGGAATGGACATGGACCCATCGCACCACACATTGACAGAACCAGTCTTCCTTGCAGAAGTGCTGAGACTTCCAGAGGACTCACCTTGCCATGAACACCAGCAACATCTGCAAGACAAAAGCCCCAGGACTTCCAAGCAAGGACTCGAGGTAACCTAACAGAACTCCCCATCTGAGAACGCCAAAGCGCCGATGTTTCTTAAGCCTGTGTTCTAAGTTGTCTATGGAAAAGACTGCAACAGTCATCCTTTGACGCATTACACGTTCTGCTGCTCTGTGGGAACTCATCAAAGGGCCAGATGTCAGTGCTGAAAAACCTCAGTTCTTGCCGGGGAACACCGTGTTCTAAGGAAGCAGAGTTTGTGTGATTTAGTTAACGCCATTATTTGCCTTCCACCAACCTCTTAGGTTTCTAATTTCTTATGTTTTAATCCTTGTTTTTTTGTTTGTTTGTTTTTGTTTTTTTGCGTGTGTTTTGTCCCCCTGGAAGTACTTTCTGGGCTGCTTTTGCATTATTTTTCATTTAATGTATCAAAGATGAAACATGTTGGAAAGAAAAATCTAGACTTTTATCTGGTGCCCCACTTTAGATGTAAAGATAGTTATTCAATAGATAGTAAATTATTTCACCTACGAGATATTTCCTTTTGTTTCTGTGCAATAATATGTATGAACTCGGGTACTAGGAGATTGTATTGTGACATTATCAACCCTTATTGCTATTTAAAAAACGATAGTTTGTAGAACTGAGGATCTCCATTGATGTGAAGCACAATTTAATGAATAAGTTAACATATTAAACTGTTGTGATGTCAAGAACAATTGTTTTCCCCTGTGATTTTGTTAGACATTTTTGCAAAATGAGAGAAGTTGGTCAAACACTTTAAGGGATTTATGGAAATTGAATCCACGGGATCAGCTTTGTCAAATCCTAAAAAAAAAAATCCATGCTTTGGATACAAATGTGGCTATTGAATGTGAAGCTTCAGAAACATAAAAGACAAAGAAAATATAGATTGAAACAATTTAAAATCTCCGAGGCCAGGGAGGATTTCACAGGCTCTCAAACACATAAGCTTCTAGAAAGGTGCTTTTCAGTGGCCCTCCCTGTTTTTCGCCCACCCTGACACATTGAAATTCACTTTGCCTGGAGAGCAAGGGGGTGGTGGAAGACAAAGCGGGAACTGAAGCAAAGCTGTCTGGCACTGACTCGAAAAGAAAGAAAAGAGAAAAGGAAGGAAAGGAGGGAGAGAGGAATGGGGAGACAGGGAGACAAAACAGAAGCAGAAAAATACAACAATGGCAACCGCTGTGGGTCTCTCCACAATTTCAAAGTGTAGCGTTGGTCCACATCGATTTTTAAATCAATACCTAGTTCCTGTAACAAATGCAAAGAAAGAGAAAATTCGTTTTTAGAAGAGAAAAGTCCCTTCATTCAAAAATCCCTTGAATGGTGGGTGCCTTTTATCGTTTTCTGTTTATTCTGTAGAAGTGGGATTTGTGGATTCCTTCCTTGCTTATAGGTTCGTGAGATTTAAAGCCTTAGAAAAATGCCATTTGACCATGTCCCTCTAACTCATGGGAATCATAGGCAAAGTCACCTTGACTCCAGAGCAATCGCAGTGGCCTTAGGAGAGGCTCCAAAGACAACAGAAGTTAAAGCCAAACACCCGTGCGCGCATGCGCACGCCTACCCCAACCCCCTGCCCCCAGCACAGACGTTTTGCGGGCTTCTGTCTTCCAAGAAAAAAAAAAAAACATAAGTTGAGAGAAGAACTAAGAAACCCTGAAGATTTACTTCTTTCCCCCATTCACCATGAAAATAGTGTTCAAGATAAGACTTGAAATGTCAAAAGTATTATTGAAAATCTGCTCTCAATATAGTAAGGTTTCCCTTTCACAGATCAGTTTTCATACAAAATAAATTTGAAAATTAATAGAATCTAATTTAGCATAATTATGTCTTTATTTTATATATAATGTTAATTTTTTATTAACAAAGCAATATGTGACCTTAGATCATTTGAAAAAATGTGAGAAGGAATGCATATATAAAAGAGCCAAATCCTGACATAATTTTGATCTATTTCCTTTCATTTTTTTTTAATGTATTGGCAATTAGAGTAAAATTTTAAATAACAAATGTTTTAGGGATTTAGAATCAGACATTCTATATAATGGAAATACATATTTTTACCTCTTAATGCCCATTCTTGAAAACATAATTTTAATAGCTGCATGTAATTCTACCGTTCTGATATTCTGGGGGCATTCTGTTTATTTTCAATGTTCCCACTGATGTAACTGACACTGAAATGAATATATTTGTACATAAGTAGCATCTCTGTGAGTGTCTCTGTATACTGGTGGGAGAGAGGACAGTGGACCCTTGATTGTATCTTCCCAACAACCGAGAAAGAAAAAATATTCAAGATTGTCAAAATTGCGTGCATGCAATGAATTGTGGAAAAAATCAAAATGAAAATTATTCATCTACTCAAGGAAAAATACATGTAGCTCTCCAGCCTTTCTGGCCCTGGATGGAAGCGCTCATTCCCCCAAGAGGCTGGGAGTGTGGCTGCTAACTGAGAGCTGTCATCTGAGTCTCTCTCGAGGACCTGCCACCCCCCAGGTCATGCCCCCTGTCGAGGCCAGTTCATCCCAAATGACGTGGCTGGGGAGGCCAAGGCCAGGCCTTTTAAGTGGGGACTTCTCAGCTCCAAAGCGCGCGCTGTAGGGTCAGCTGAGGATGTCACTGTAACGCGCCTTTCTGACCCTCCTGCCCCCTCCCCTCCCCCGGCCAAGGTTGTTCCCAATTTTCCGCACACACGCCGCCAGCGCAGACTCTGCTCTCCGGGCACCGAGATTTGCCCGCGTTCTAGCCTCCGCGGCTCTCTGTTCTAGCTCCCGTCTTCTTTGGAGCTCAGCTGTTTTGAAGAGTTATTCTGGCATATTTTGTCCAACATTTCTACTTGTTTGTGGTTCAAAGAGGAATCTGTGTTAGCTCAGTCTCACAAGTTTCTAGAAACAAGTCTGTTCTTAAATTTTTCAATCTCCTTCACTTCTCTATTTCCATTGCTTTTTCATTATTCACCTCTTCATCACGTTCTATTTTGAAACTCCGGATTTTCACAAATAAACTTTCGCTCCCTTTCTGCTTTGGGGGATTCTCCTCTGTGTTTGCTCAGCCCTCTCATAAACCTCTCTGTTGTAGTCATTCTCTTTAATAATATTTTTTTCTTTTCCTTTAAATGCTTATATTTTACTTTATCATTCCACTTCTTAATTTTCAAGTATTAATCTTACATTTATGTTTGCATTTTTCATCTTAACTTGTTTTTATTTATAGTTTTTTTCATTGGTCTAATTTTTTATCTTTTATTTCAAATCCCACCAATTTCATCTAACTCATAGTGCTTCACTTTTACTCAGTTTTCTATAAAAGTTTATTTCAGTTTGTCATTGTTGGTTGTAACTGACCCTTTCCTTTACTTTGAAACAAACTTATTTATTCCTATTGTCATGGATAAACAAACATGTTGTGCTCAGATAAATCTGCCTGCATAGTTTCTGCTTTCAAAACTCTACCGAGGTTCCTTTGGGGCTTCATTTTTTTTTAAGGTTTTATTTATTTATTTCAGAGAGGGAGAGCATGAGCTGGGGGGGTGGGGGGCAGGGGAAGAGGGAGAAGCAGGCTCCCCAGTGAGCAGGGAGCCTGACACAGGGCTCAATCCCAGGACCCTGAGATCATGACCTGAGCTGAAGGCAGACACTTAACTGACTGTGCCACTCAGGCGCCCCACCTTTGGGGCTTTATAAGTGATCAGTTTTTGTAAAATTTCATGGATATCGGAAAAGGAAGTGTATCACTGACATCAATTACACACATACACACACACACAAAGTATACATATATAATACATATATATCCTGGTCAATATATATATCTCCTGGTATATAATCAAGTGATTACTATATATGTATATATATAATTATGTGTATATTATATATGTATACTCTGTGTATGTATTTATATTATATAGAGATATCTTTACTGTATACATGTATGTGTCTGTGTGTATATATATATATATCTCTCTGTCTGTATGTGTATATATATATATAAATTCTCAAAGGCAGAGTGCATACTAAAATGTGTGTATCATTTCATAACAGTTTTTAGCTTATATAGTTTGGTGATTTGTTATTTAGTATTTATGACTTCCATATTCTTTATTGATGAGGCTACCATTTTCAATATAAAATGACCCCTTTTGTATCATTTAATAATACTTTTGCTTTCAATTCTACTTTCATTTTAATATTGTTTTCAACTTTTTGTAATTTGCAATTAACATGTGGTTTATTTTTTCTTCACATAGTTTGAGTCATGGTCTTAATTTGAAAAGTGTTATAATTTATAGATTATAGTCTTCTGTATTTTATGATTTCTACTACTTATGCTTCTTTTCTGTTTCATTTTCTGTTGTTTTGATAGGCTATGATTTCTTTGGAATCAGTGGTAAGAATGCAATCATAGTTACTTGGCTTTCCTTGTGTAATTTGAAGATATTCATATTTATGTAAATGCAAGCATTTATAGGTTTTCCTTATCCTACTTCCAAGTGTTCATTTAATACCTGAAGTAAGAGCCCTGGATTAGAAATAATCTGGGAGTTTAGATTCACATTGTCACTGCTGTTGTCATATCGTCATTAGAGTTAGCATTGTAATTCTATCAAAAGGAGATGGGAGAGTGAAAATTAGGCAAAGTGTTAGTTCTGTCCTAATCTGGAAATACTGAGTTACTTTCAAAGCCAAACTCTTCACACTTCTGGCTGAGGCTTGCATGTATCTGAATTTAAATTATTTAAACAGTTGTTGCATGGGAAATAAGAAGATAGGACAATAAGAAGGACATTAGGACCTCACAGATTGGTGTTTGAAAGCCATGGGGATAGCTAGCTTTCAGGATATCATCAGTTCCTGTGAATAATATGTTTGCTCGGTGAGAAAAATTTAAAAAAAATTAAAGGAGTGAAAATTTTATCAGGACTCTAGAAATGCAATTGTCCTCAAGTTTAATTTATTACTAACTAAACCCATCCTAATACACATAAAAGGGGGATTTGAAATGACCTTCTGTAGTAGGTAGCAGGGTTTTTGTTTTTTTTTTTAATTTAAGAATATAATTTAAAATATTCCTGAATGAAAACACTGGCAATCTTAATATCAAGGTAGTAGTTATTGAATGAATAGAACATAAAGAATTCGTTTCTAAAAAGGTAGTCTTCACAACTCCACGTGGCTCACTTTATCTGGGGCACAGCCAGGTGCTAATGCCCTCCCCCCAACCCCCATCTCTCTACCTACAGGTGTTGGATGACAAGAAGTTATTAAGTCTTTGCAAATCAGGGCATCACTCCCAGGAGCTCTGCCAGGAAGTCTGCCAGTTAAATTTTAAACAGAAGCATATATATTACTGCTTTAAGAAGTCACTGCTGATGGTTAGTATTCCCACGTGCAGCTGCAAGTCACAGTCAATACAGCCGCCACCCCCTTGCTGCTCCCCATGTGGAAGGTAGACCAGCAGCCCAGGTAGTAAGCTCCGTCACGGCTGAAGAGCCACAAACCCCATCCCATATCATCATATCATCATTTTATTTGCTCTCTAAGAGAGAAAGGCATCCCTAGATAAGAGTCTGAACTTTAGAAAAGATGCATGAGACATTCAGCATCAGACTATGACGTTGCACATCCTGGTGTTAATAATTATCAAATAATAATTATCAAAATAATAATTATCAAATTCACTCAAAGTCACTGCAGCAAGCTTTCATTAAATTTCAACAGACCCAGAACTCAGATTAGCAATCTTGTGTCCCCCTTAATAATTTCTATGACTGGGTTGAAGACCAGTAGAGATTCCATAATATCTTTACCACCTTCTAAATCTACAGATTGAGGACAATTTAACTTTTTTCAATGTCTCTTTCCTTCCTTTTTATTGTTCCTTTGTCTTTCCATTTGAAGAAGTGTTCACTAAGCTTTCTAAGAGGTAGACATGATGCTAGATGCTAAAGTTAAAAGAATAGGGTGCGTCTGATGTTTTCAGCAATCTCTTTAGCACTCACAGGCCAAATGACAGGTGTGCTGGAAAAGGCTCTAACCTTGCCCCCAGCCATACCTCCGGAAACATCTCCACTCTCCCGGCCATCTAGACCTGCACATGCCACCTTTCTTGTCCTGGGTTGTACACAGTTTATTCTAGATCAGCGTTTGCTCTGTTCTCAGACACTGTTAGCCCGGACAGTCTTCCCTCCTCTTGTGCCATGACCTACAACCACAGCGCAGCTCTGCCTCATCCCATGCCTGGCTCAGCACCCTGGCATCCAGCCCACAGACAGGGATGGGCTTCTGGCTGCCCAGGATTGAAGGGCAGGGGCATCCTTGGCTCCCTTTGATCCTAAATCCTGATCTTGAGGATCAGGGACAACTTCTGCCTTTTCACCATTGTTTAATAATGATGACCTTGGTACATAGTAAAAAGTAGATATTTGATGAATGAATTAGATGGAAGAATCAATGAGAGAGTGAATCCAACTTGTCCTCTTGCGCAAGCTAAGCAAATCCCATAGTGACCACAATGGCCCATGTTCTGATGAGTCCCAAAGAGACAGTGCCCTCTAGATCCCTATCTCCCTATCTTTAGTGAACTACTGACCACCTACACCTAAATGTTTTCCACTCATCCCTCAATTCAAATGATATGAAATGAAACTCATCTGCTCCTTTTCCATCTGAAATAATCTATGCTTCCTGCCTTACACCCCACTCAGTCATGAACTGTGCAGCTTACAGGGTGGGGTCACTCAAGATAGAAGACTGACTCACCCTCAATTCCTCTAACCATTTTTGGTGAGCCTGTCTCCAGCATCCATCCCCTGCTCTCCATTTCCACAACCACAGCCCTGGTTTAGACCTTCTTCTGTCTCATCCAGTCTGCCAATAGAAGCTTCTTATGCCCATTTTAACCTTCACAGCAACACTCTGAGGCATTACAACTTTTTTCTAATTAGGAAATTGAGTTATCAGAGAAAGTAAATAATAACCACCGAATGGATACATAGTTGAGAAATATTGGAACTAGGATTGGAGATCAGCTTTGCTTCGACCCAAAGCCCATGTTCTACTATGAAATAATTGTTCTCCCAGCCTCCAAACCCTTTTATCTCAGCCTGACTCTACTTTTTCAAAGACCTGGTCATATCACTTCCCTGTTCAACCTTCCCAATGGTGATCAATTGACCTTAGGATCAACACTGTAGCATGGCATTTAGGGCCTGCCAACCTTCCCCCCCTACACACTCTCCCATGTCATCGTGCTCTTTACTAAATCTTTCTTCTCCTCTAGTTACGTAGAATTTCTGGAGAATTCTACCAAATGGTCTTGGGGGAAAAATACCTTAAGGGGATTATTGGGTGAGTAAGGATGGAGTTAATTAAGAAGATAAGGGAAGAAGTTAAAGGACAGCAGAGACCTACACATTCTTCAGGTGCAGGGACTTAAAAAGCAAGATAACCATTTTGTCTGAGTAGACAACTTTTATTCTATCCCCAACACAGAAAGCAGAGCAAAAACTGGAATTCTCTAGTGAAAGAGAATTCTTTGGTGAGCTCTACACTCTAGAATGACAATAGTTGAGAAGATCGAGACACTATCACAACAATGAAGCCATGAGTTACCCATAGGAGGCCACGTTTCTGACTCTGCTCAAGGAGAAGTTCCTGTGCACCTCTCTTCAGTCATAATAAGATGGGGACCACTGGGGACACATCTTGTCCTACTTCTACTGCTTAGCCAGTCTTTGCAGGATAGACCCTAAGTACATATTAGCAACTTAAAAAAAAAAATAATAAAGGCAATCTGCCAAATTACTGAAGTTGGTAACAAGGAAGAAAGGATATAATTACACTTGGTATAATTTTAGTATTATATAATAAATATAATTATTATGTTATATTACAAATTATAATAACTTAATTCTGTGAAGACAGATAATCCTAACCTAACATCTGGTTAACCAAACTATTTGTATTTCCCATGATACTGCTATCTTTGGATTCTTTTGTCCAAATAAGTGGAAGTTTATCATGAAGCGATACCTTTTAGTTTGAGTTCGGCTTTTTAGTTTGTTTTCCTGCTTTAGGACTCACTATCTTGTTAGCATGTAGTTCCCTGGACTGTCTACGGATTTCTTTGATGAAAGCTTCAAGGTAAATTGGTTTGCTTTACCTCCTGAGATGGTAATTTAGATAGACAAGAAGAATCAGACTCTTGAACACTTTCATTGGCCTTTCATGATCAAATCTTCCTGTAAACAATCAGAAATAGGTGACAGTGGCTGATTAACCCCTTGCCAGCCAAAAGAAACCTATTCTAGACTTGGGATCTGCCCATCTCCAACCTAACTCTACTGTTACCTCCCAGAATGCCCAATCATGAGGCCATCCCCACATTTTCAGGATTAGGGGCAACATTCTAATAGAGGCCCTGGCCTGCTAAACCTCCTGCTCCATCTGCCACTCCCGTTCCACCCCACACTGTGAAGAGGATGGTGTCAAGTCAGCGGACACCTCAGGCCAAAAGTCCCAGCTATGGCCAGCTCTACCCACCACTCACCCCCTTGGATGGACTCCTATCAGGCCAGGTTGGACCTTGGGAAGAGGCTTATGCTGTTGGGGGTTGTTTGGGTAGGGAATTCTGGGGTGCTAGGCACCTGGAACATGGAGTAGAAGGAGGGAGGGTCACAGGTTTCAGTTGGACACATCCCTCCTGGCTCTGCAGAATCCTTCTTTACAGGGTGGGGCATGACTGTCAGAGGCCCAAAGGAGGTCCTCTAAGCAAAGGGGCCCCCATTGCCTGGGTCCCAGGGTGGTTCTGCCAATCAGTGTTCATGCTCAGACGCTCTGTCTTCTTCATCTCTGTATCTCCAGGCTCTGAATATGTAGTCAATATATAAATGTTAGATAAATGTAATTGACCACAAATCCCTAAGTCAGATCATGTCTCAAGGACTTCTCTGATAACATCTGAACACAGAGATGGATCAGACTGTTTTTCTGCCCACGAAAGGTAGGAGGGGCCAGCATGGAGAGAGGGATACATACACTGCTGTTGGTCAGTGGCTGGTGTGACAGATTCTGTGGCACACCTGTCCTAGTAATAAGTCAGCCTCTCCTGAGGCTCAGGCGGGGAGACAGGTAGTCCCATCCAAGCAGGAGGGGCTTGCCCTCAAAGGGGCACCTCTCCTGCATAATCACCTGCACATCGGCTGCATGAGCCTCCCAAAAGGCCAGTGTGGTCCTGTTGTGCCTTAGCTCCCGGAACATGCAGAAGCAAGTCACAGCTGAGCGCACCATTAGCTGTTGTCAGGGCTGTGGAAACATCTGCTCACTCTGTAGTCTCTGCTCTGGCTCCAGTTCCAATCGTCCTATTTCACATAAAGTTTAAAGCAGATCCTGCCTCAAATCTTCCTAGAAGTAGAGGAAGTATGAAGTCTGAGTACATCAGTCAACATACTGATGTTTCTCTGTATGCAACAAGTTACATTGGCTGGAAGGAGAAGCTTTGGGTTCTTATGTTCTTGGTTTTTTGCAAACAAATGAATTACAGGATGAAGATGCTGTGTACATGCAGATAGAGAGGGAGAAGTCGCGTGGCCTGTCCAAAGAGAGCCACAGTCCCAGGGGAACTCCGTCATTGGGTCCTTTACTCGCGCCCCGCCCCCCACCAGCCATCTTCTGTTGTAGCAATTCCAAACACTTTTGAAGTTCTATTTCTGCTGTTCTGGGGGGGAACATGTGACCCTTTATCACTAGTGAGTTACTTGGTTCTGGCTTTTTTTCAGCAAACCAAAAAGTGGGATATTTGAACACCTTGCTATTGCAGACCATCAGCATTTGCATGTGGCTTTGAACCCCTCTGAGACTGGAACGGTAACCTATGGTAAGAGGCCAGACGTGGGAACACAGCCCATAGAGCTTCTCCTTGGGCAGTTGCTAATATATTAACTTTCACTTCAGGATTTAAACACGTTATTGATTGCCAAGTGCAAACATCACCTCCTAACTTGTCTCTTCCAAAGCAAATACTACTGTGGATATCTTTGCTTTGTCTCTGCTTTCAAAAAAGAGCATGAAGAGGGGTCCACAATCCTCCATCTATATCAACAATCCCTAGCCAGAGCGAGCAGCCCACTAACAGGCTCTGTTTATTTCAAGAGCACTGAGGAGTTGAGACAAGGAGCAGTGGGGTCAATGGTAGACTGTGTAACTGTTCACCAATGCCTGTGCCCCTCACTCGGCGAGGGTTATGCTTCTGTGCCCTGGTGAACTCAGGCATGGTCAGTGAAATGGGAGTGGAGTGAAATGGGTCACTTCTGGGCAGTGCTTTAGGATCAAGCAAATGCTTCAGCATGCTTGCCTTTCCTCTGGCCCAGCAGTTAGCAATGCTCCAAGGGGCAGCTGTTCCATCAGCCCAGGGCGAAGGGTGCAGATGATTACAGGGGTGACTTAGCAGGCAGAACCCAAGTGACCTGGGATGGGCAATCTGCATGAGGGAGAAAGAAACCTTTGTTATTTTAAACCACTGAGATTTTCATAATTTATCCGAAGATACAGAGTCCAATGTGGGTTATTTCCAGAAAATGGAGAGTGTGTCCCAGCTTTTCCTCAGAATATTTAGGCTTTAGTTCTGCCTCTTCCAAAAGCTTAGATTTTTAGCCAAGTGAAACCACTTTGTGAATCTCCGTCCAGGCTATCAACCTCACAGGGTCATTGGAAAGAACAAAATCGAGGTAGCGAGGTGCCTCTGCTTTTCAGAGATAGGTGTTAGCAACAATGAGGGTCTCCTGAACCTGAAAGAGCCAGATTTAGGCTTCTTTCGCTCTCTGAGTCCTTCCAAAGACTCTCCTTTGTTAGGGCCAGTGGGGGAGGGAGTGATGTCCACCTCACATCTGACAACTGAGGGTCTGTTGAGGATTGATGGTGGGAAATTGGCAAAGAAAGAGAAGGAATGGCTCCTGTTCTTAGGGTGCTGGCCCCTGGAAGAAATAACACAAAATGCCCAAGAAAGGTCTTTAGGACACCTTCGATGTAACAGAGGGTAGGGCAGAGCGTGGGCCACTGGAAACAGGTCCTATGAACTAGAAGGGGCAGGTTGCAAACGAGATGGCGGACAGGAGTGAAGTCCATCAGGGCAGGCATGCTGAGACACAAGGAGGTAAGAAGGAAAGGCGCCGATTTCTACTTGTGTGATCTGTGTGCCTGGCATACATTCTCTTCCTCTCTCTACCCCCCTCCCCCTTATACAGACACACATCCCCTCACACAGCACTTGATGAGGTCATTGTCATTGTCATTGTCTTTATGGTTTTCAGTGAGAAAACAGACTCCAGAATGAGGATCCCACTGCAGGCCTGAGTGGCTGCCGAGCCCGTGTCTCCTCTCTCCGCCCAACGCTCTTGCCTTTTTGAGAATTGTTCCAAGAGGCGCATCCCATCAGCCGTGGACCTGGAAGTGCCAGTGGCATATTCCATTAAAGCCTGTGCCCTCTCTCCTTCCCTCCCAAATTAGGTGGTTAAATTTTCTCTTCACAGGGCCTTTGGCAGCTTCCACTGCCTGCAGGGCCTAATTGAGCAGGAGTCTCCCGGGGGCTCCGCTCTGCTCTTTCCTGATGAGCAAGGGGAGAAGAGAGCAGAGAATGCGACCATTCTTATTAAAGAGGGACCCCCGTTTGTCACGCCTCTTATCGGCATCATCACTATTTTAATTAATCCTCTTCACCATTGGGCCTGCAAATAATTGTTCTCGGTATTGTTCGAACCACTTGCGTGGATACCTTTAAAGGTGCAGCCTTCCACCTCCATCAGCCATTGCTAATTAGAGCAGGAAAAGCTGTAACTCTCTCTGCAGAAGGCCTGCAAGTCAGGTAGGATGCAGCCCTCATTAGCCCAGGGAAGATTACAAGCCCTGCTGTTATTATCCAGACCCTGGTCCCTCTTCTGAACGTCACTGCTTGCTAAGAGGCAGTGTTGATCTGATGTAGATTTTTGCCCAGCAGAGCTAAGTTGGGGTGTAAATGTATTCTCACAATAGGATGAGATAACATTTACTATGTGGAGAGTAATTTTCCAGTTAGCAGGTGAAAAGGCAAAGAAAAAAGAAAAAAAGAAAAAAGAAAACCTCCCCTAAGTCTGACTGTGAAAACAGACCATAGTAAAGGGGTCCAGCAAAGAAAGCTACACTGCAACTCAGGACGATGGAGGTAAAGACTCTCCCGGGACTGGTTCTAGAAAAGAAGCCGCAGGGGGAGGAGTCCACTTAAATTTTGGCTCTGTGGAGAGCCACGCGGCCGAGAGCAAGGCGGGTTCTATGAAGGCAGGTGTAATGAGGGAGCGGCATTGCACACCTGCTTTCAGACCCTCATGAAAGGAGAAATAGGTGTGGCTAATACATGGTCACCAGCAATTTAAGTCACACCAGTGACTTGTCATAGGTCCAGATTTCTGGAGCACGGTACAGCCACGCCTTTCTCGGTGGTATTCATTTATGGATTTACCTGGGAGCCTGTGAAAAAGCAGCAGGGGCTCCTGACGCTGTCCCTCTGTGACTAGAGATGTCCCAAGTCGAGTTGTGGGGATCTCTTGGACCTGGTTTTTTCATAGATACTCTTCCTTCTGAGAGACTGAGGATACAAACGGGCGATGGCGGCCAGACCATATATAAAAATGAGACTCTGACCCACAATCTGCAGCAACCAGCTGGTTATCTATGCTAAACCGTCCAGAAAGCCAGTCCGACCACTGTCTTTATCAACAACCCAGGTAACCAAACAATAATCCCTATAACAACTGGCCCCGAATGGCCAGGACTTGATAAATAAGCGCCAGATGTCCTAATTTTTGTCCTCACTTTTAACTGGGGACCAGCCACAGAAAGCCTCGTGTGCACCCCTAACCAGTCACACAGGACTACGGGTTCTAGTTAGCCCCGCCTCCAGCCTCCCCAGGCCAGCACGCTCCGATCAGGGCACCCGCGACCCACCCACCCCAGCCTGCCCCTTTCCTCTGGGAAGCTCCCCCATCCTATGCTTGCCTTTGAGTCTCTGCCAAACGCGAATGATGGTCAACCTCTCCCTTGCTCTCACCAGCTCTGCATAAGTAGCCTCCACTTTTCTCATTTAGTTGGTCTTCATCTATTCCTACACTTGTCCTTCTGTTCTCTGCCCCAGTGCTTCATGAGGCCTCCTTTTTTAGCTTTTCTTCCATGTCAGAGACACGTGTTTGGTAACAACACAGGTTCATTATGTAAGATCCTTCATTTCTTTTCCTCCAGAACCATCCCAGGTTATCCTACGTTAATCGGTGTATTAGTTATCCGTTGTGTAAGAATTTATCCCAAATGTTAGCACCTTGACATAATACCCGTTTATTACCTTACTTTTTCTGTGGGTCAGGAATCTGCACATGGCTGAGCTGGGTGCCCCCGGCCCCAGTCTGTCACAAGGCTGCAGTCAAGGGCTCCCCTGGGGTGTAGTTATCCCAAAGCTCACCTGAAGCAGGGGCTGTTTCCAAACTCCCTCAGTAGTGGTAGGCAGGCTTCAGTTGCTTATGCACCGGTGGGCTCCGGGCCTCAGCTTCTCCTGAGCTGCCGGCTAGAGGCCACCCCTGGTTCTCGCTCCTCAACCTTCCCCATAGGGCAGCTCCCAGAATGGCAGCTGGCTTCATCAAAGTGAGCAGGTGGGGTGAGGAAGGGCCGGCAAGACGAAGTCACCCTCTTTAATGATCTAATGTCAGTAGTAACCTCTCATCACTTTGGCCATTTTCTGTTCGTTAGAAGCAAGTCACTGTCCAGCCAAGGACCAAAGCAAAGAGATGACACAGCAGGCATGCAAGGGACTTCAAGGCCCACTCAGGGATTTTTCTGGGGATCCTTGCTATGTGCTTTAAAAATGCAAAGGCAATTTATAAAGGTGCTTATGCACTTATGCAAAGACAAAATTCACAGGTAATGCAGTCTGCTTGGAGAGGGTGGCCGATCTGAGGAGGCTGGGAAATTTCTCACAGCCCACACTACTCTCCTCCACCCATCCCCAACATTCGTGCTCCTCCTGCTGGGCCATTTTTATCTCCAAGTATTTCCGAAGCTCTCCTGGTGCTTAAATTTAGAGATAGGAGCACTGTGTATTGTAAAAATCATTATCCTTGGCAAAATCTAGAAGTCTCACTTTAAAATTAGCATCAATATCCAAAATCACTAGCTGTTTCCACAACTTCCTGTCCATGCCCTCCTTCCCAAGTGGCAGAGCTAAACTGCTTCTGGAATTCTAATGATCGTTCATCCGAAGATCAGTGACATCTCCAGATCCACAAGCCAAAGCCAAAGTCATTCTCTCTCCTGCCATGAATCTGACTGCTACTCTGTGTCTCCATCATACGCCGATCACACGAAATACATTGAATTTGTCTCCAAATTCTGTGGCTTGTTCCTCCAAAACTTCTCTCACCGTGATTCCTTCTTTGGAACTCACAGACCCAGTCTTGGTCCTACATCCTTGTCTGTTGCCTGGCTTGTTGTGGTTGGCTTCTGCCTGCCCTCCAGGTGAAAACCAAGTAATGCCTTTGCACATGATTTCTAGAATGAGACAAAGATCCTCAACTTCCATCTTTCCTGCGTGCCCCATATCCACCCTTCTAACAATTCAAAAGACATCAAGAATTCTACCATTTTATACCATCTCCACTGCTTCTACCCAGACCCAAGCTGCCATCAGCTTGTTCCTGGATCATTGCAGTAGTCTTCTGTCTGGTTTGCCCTCACCTCCTGCATTCTGTTTTCATCATGGCAATCAGAGTGACACATCTTTAAAGAAAAATCAGATCATATCATAACTCTCCTTAAAACCCTCCAGTGGTTTTCCTTCTCACTCAGAAGAAAAGCCAAAAATCCATAAGAAAGCCTAGAGAGCCCTTCACAATCAGCTCTCCCTTCTCTCTGCCTCCTGTTATTGCTGGGTGGACTGGGAAGATCCCCAGCCCTGAGACCTCCATTCAGCTCTGGGTCTCACGGCCAGAAAGAATTCAAGGATAGACCAGACATAACTGTTGAGCGGTGCAAACAGGAAAGTTTATTAAAGTGAGTATGCTCTTGAGAAGTGAGAGTCCGTGAGCTCAAAGTAGAAGTTGCACCTGGAGGTTGGGTCTCTATCTTTTATTGACAGTTGTTAACTAGTGGGTGGAATGTTTATTACTTGGGGAGGGGATTTTTTTTTGAGAGCAGGGTTTCACACCTTTTCTCCCTTACTTAGGGTCTCCCGCCTTCTTTGTCTTGGTCCTGTTCGGTTTGATCTGGCTCCTTGGGGCTTTGTTTCAGGAGAGCTGCCAGGACAGGCCTCTTGACTTTCCTGATAGCTGACACTAACTGCCCCCTTGCTGGCCTCCAAGCATCCCATGAAAACCTAACTAACTGCCCACTCTAACACTATTGCTGTATTAACCTCATTTCCTACACTCTTTCCCATCTCCCTCCTGCCATGCTGGCCTCCTCTCTGTCCCTCAGAGGCCCCAGGCAAAGTCCATGCTCAGGGCCTTTCTGTTTGCCTCCCCCTCTAATTGGAACACTCTCCCCCATTTGGCTCCCACCCTTGCCTTCTTTGGGGCAAGGATCAAGTGTCACCTTCTGAGCAAAGACTCCTCCAGACAGAAGCACTCTCATGGGCCCTCCTTATTCCTCTCCTCAATCTTAATGTCTCTCCTTGGCATTTATTATCATCTGACATCCCCCATATTTCATTTGTCTGTTCATTTTCTACCCCCTGCTAGAATGTAAACTCAAAAGGAAAGGCATTTTGAAAAATTAGTTTGTGACTGATGAACACCAGAACTTAAGACGCTGCCTGGCACCCAACAGGTACTCGATACACAGTTGTTGAATGAATAAGCAAAACATACAAGGGGACCAAAAGAAACCCTTAGCAATCAGCTCTTGCCACACCTTGTCACGGACTTATGTTGTTGTATAACTGCCCTGCCTCCAAAGAGTCACAATTAAAATATGTGTACACATACATGTATACATATATTCCTTTGCTTATGTTATTGTTTTTTTTTCCTATAATGTGCTCCCAATGAACAAACTCCTATTCATCCTTCAAAACCCAGCTTATAAGTCTTCCCTTGCTGTACATTTCCCCTTTTTTCCTGTCAACTCTATTTACTTGCTCCTTTGTCTCCCCCATCACAATGTTTTGTGCAAACCTCTATCATATCCCTATCTCATGCTATTACTGTTACTGTCCATCTGTCTGTCTGACCTGGCTTCTTCATCTTTGTGACTGCTGCAGCACCCAACCCAAGAGCTAAGGCTTTTGGTAGACCAGGTGTGCAATAGACATTTGTTGCATCCTCCATGACATTGAGTATGGGGGAGAAAGGGGCTTGACAGGCTGTTTCTTATATGCTGAGTATATCTGACAGGACCAAACACGACACTGGGCGCAGAAATAAGAGGCTTCAGAAGGACTTAGAGAAACACTAATCCAGTGTCCCAAACTTGCCTACTTATAAAAAAATCACCTGGAAACTTGTCAAAAATGCAGATTCCTAGGACCTACCCCAGACCTACCAAATCAGAATCTCCATGGGAGAGTCCAGAAGACCTGTATCATTAACAAATAGCACCCGTGGGAATCCTCTGACCACACAAGTTTTCTGAAACCCTGGATAAATTCACTGCAACTCATGCTGGGGCCAAACGCTTATATGAACTGATTTTTGTTCTGTTGCCTCATGTATTTGCTTTAGATATTTGGAGGGAGGATGAAAAGTTTTCCTGACACCATTCAATCTTGATTCCTCCCTTAAAAATTCTGGACCACTGCTCTGAGCCGGCGGGAGCCGAAGCACAGTGGAGCAAAGAACCACAGGGTTTCCTTAATGTTTTCTCACGGATTCAGGAGTTAACTTTCAGAGACTTGTCTTCTGTTGGCCTCAGTTCACCCATCTGTAAAATGAATATGATGCCACTTCCTCACAGGGGTATTGAAAGATTTAATTATATTTTGAAATTCTTCGCATCTGTCAAAGAGTAAAGACGTGCAAGGTCTAATTACAAACCGTGAGCTAGTATCCCTGGGTTATCATGCCACTGATGTCATGTCTGCACTTAAATTCACAGAATAAAGAGCCCCTCAGCTTTCATTTTAAATAGTTCCCTTTCCTCTTGCTTTCCATGTGGGCTGGGGCCCTACCTTGGAGACCCTTTTAGGCAAAGGGGTCTCAGCCGTGGCATTTCTTGGTCTGTCATTCCTGGAGTCTCTTGTGGGTCAGCCAAGCCGAGCCCTGATCTGCCCACTGACATCTGGACAAGCTCCCCCAGCCTGTTGCCTCGCTTGCAAAATGGAGCAATTTTAACTCCAAAGGGCTATCAGTGAGGGTAAGAGAATGGGAACTGGATCAAGGGTAATTTTTTTTTAAGATTTTATTTTTCATTTATTTGAGAGAGAGAGAATGAGCAGGGAGGAGGATCAGAGGGAGAGGGAGAAGCAGGCTCCCCACCGAGCAGGGAGCCCCACATTTGGGCTCAATCCCAGGAACCTGAGATCATGACCTGAGCCAAAGGCAGACGCTTAACTGACTGAGCCACCCAGGTGCCCCTCAATGGTAATTGTTTTTTTAAGAGCAAAAGAATGATAAGAGACCAAAGATTGAGTAGTGAGAGGGAAAGTTTTGCTGCTAAGGAACCCACTTCTGTACAGGGTGTAGGTTTCCAGGGATGACGTGTGGGGGAGGAGAAATGCTGTGAGTCCTTAAAAACTGAAGGACCCGGAAGGGTCTCTTCCCATATCAAGAAAGCCAAGTCCCTGCATGCTGCCAACAGGATGGGGTTATCTGAGCTCCTTTCTTAGGTAAGCAATGGGTGGCTGGAAGTTGTCCAGGGGTGTGGGGCTTCACTCTGGTGCCCCGCTACACATGGGAGCTGCTTGAGTCGGGATTTGCTTCTCTGTGACTAGATGGCCAGGTTGGGGCTTACTGATCTTATGATGCTGCTCATTCATAGTATTGTCCGACATAACAAATCATCTTCCTTGTGTCTTTTCACCTTCCTTCGAGGCATCCCTCGTAGCTCCTGTCTCATCCCATTCGATTGCCCTCATCTGCCCTTACCTCTGAGGGCTACGAGCATTACAATATAACTCCATTTTCAGGAGTCAATATTATGTCTCTCTCTTCAAGGTCCAGGGCCCACCCAACCAGAAAAATTTGCCAAGCTAATGACCTAATGGGTAAGGATACTTCTATGGCCTTCTATAGGTGATGTTGTCCCTCTCGGTGACTTTCCAGAATGAATTTGCAAGCTGACTGGTAGACTGGGGGATAAAGAGAGGAGGGAGATGTTTGAGGATGGGCCATCTTTTGGCAACCCTTCAACCACACCTCCTGGGGAGCAGCCTATCTCCCCTTAACTGTAAGAGTAAGATGCTTGCATTAGTTGGATTCTCCAGAGAAACAGAACCAATAGGGAAGTCTGTCCATATAGATAGAAAGAGAGAGTGAGAGAGGCAGCGAGATCTTGCAAGGAATTGGCTCATGCCATTGGGGGCTGGCTAGCAAGTCCAACATTTGTAGGGCAGGTGGGCAAACGGGAGACAGGTAAGAATTGATGTTGCAATCCTGAGTCCAAAATCTGCAGGGCAGCAGGCTAGAAACTCAGGCAGGGTTTCTATGTTGCAACTTAGAATTTCTTCTTTTTCTATTTCTACAATAACAAATACACATTCAGGTTTTCACCAATCCTGGTGCAGAACTCCTAAAACCCTTGAAGTTTCTGAAAGGATGAAAGCATAAAGGTGTCTTTTGTTATGTTAATGACACAGCATTTGAATGCCCCTAGGTCAACTAAGGGTGAGGGCTTGTCACCAGACAACCAAGTGATTAGACGGTTGGAACTTTCAGTCTCACTATCTGATTGCTGGGGAGGGGAGAAGGGCTGGAGATTGAGGTCAATCACCAATGGTCAATGAGTAATCAGTTAATCAGTCTAGTCTGGGTAATGAAACTTCTGTAAACATAGAAGAGGACGGGGTCTGGAGAGCTTCAGGGTTGGTGGACACAAGGGGCTTTGGAAACAGTAGTGTGCTCCAAGAGAGCACGGAAGCTCTTCTGGGACGGAACCCCTAACCTGTGGGATCTGATGTTATCTTCAGGTAGATAGTGTCAGAATTGAGAACTGAGTTGAACTGTAGGACATCTGGTTGGCATCACAGGGAATGGCGTTGGAAAACACACATTGGAATTGGTGTCAGGAATTGTATCTACTAATTTAAATGTTAATCGTATCTATTTTTTAAAAAATTTTTTATTGTTATGTTAATCCCCATACATTACATCATTAGTTTTAGATGTAGTGTTCCATGATTCATTGTTTGTGCATAACACCCAGTGCTCCAGGCAGAACGTGCCCTCCTCAATACCCACCACCAGGCTAACCCATCCTCCCACACCCCTCCCCTCTAGAACCCTCAGTTTGTTTCTCAGAGTCCATCATCTCTCATGGTTCATCTCCCCCTCGGATTCCCCCCCCCCTTCATATCTAGAAAAATACCTTCACAGCAACACCTTGATTGGTCTTAGACCAAACAGCTGGGCACCGTAGGCTAGCCAAGTAGACCCAAAATTACCCATCACCATGCTCAATTCTCTTCTTATGCTGCCATCCTCAGGGCTAAAAGCCCATTGTTTCCCCCTTCTTTCCTCTGAGCTGTGGAGCTTCTGCTTCTAGTAAGGCAGAATGTGATAGCAAGAGCAAGTATACAAACAGACGGAGGAGGCAATGAGGGGCAATTTAGCGTGTATGCAAAGCTATTGTTATTTCCAAAGTTATTCCAAGTCACTTTTTAAAATATGAGCTTTTTTTTTTTAATTCTCAAATCCAGATGAAATGCGGGCAGACTTTGGCACACAGTGAAAGTCCCACTTGCTAAGCATCTAGCCCAACTCCTTGATGGGTGATGGCGCTACCTAGCCTGGAGAAGAACAATTCTCTTATCTTCTCAGACCAGCTGCCTCGTGGTGTTCTCCCGGCAATAGATCAGAGAGAGTTATTTCCAGCCAGCTCTCAGCTTCCAACCAGCAACCCAAGGGCCTTCCTACCTCCCTGCTGCCTTGCTAATTTCGCTCGCTCCACAGCCAGTGTTCAAGATGGGCAGTGGGGGATTTCTCGCCGGTGTGAGGGGCTGTGTGTGTACAGCCCCATTTTGCAGATGGAAATATGAAACATGGTGATGAATTGCTCTTCACTGACAGAGCCAGAAACAGCAGCTACAATAATAGTTGGTCTCCCCACTGATCAGTGCCTCAGGCCAGGCTGTGAAACTAACTCAGAGCCAAACTCAATTCCAGTTCTCAGCCATCCAGGCAATAACCAGCACTTAACTACTGGGCTCACAGCATTTGGTTACTTTCGGGCTGTCTGGGTGTAAATGGCGAAGGTGATGATGAGGAGGATGAGGATGATGATGATACCACTTATTGACTTAATTGCTTTGGAAGCTATGTGTGCAAACTATACATGTGCATCCATTATTAAAATTAAGGTTGATTTACCCGATTTTGAGTTTGCCACATTAAAAATCTGTTTCACACAATCTTTGACTTCAGACTTAAAGGATGTTGAAGCTAGAGTGTGAAGTCACTATTAATGCAGGTGACTCACACTATCACACATCAGCTTCATTATATGCGGAAAATACCTGACCCTAAAGGGAAAGTAGGGAATGCGGAATTTCACAGAAATTTGCTCCCTGATTGGATATAGGGAACGCTAAAATTGGGAAACCTATGCAAATAAATAAACAAGTGGAAATGACAACAACCAGAAGCGTCCTTTAGGAGCTGTCCTAGGTACTGCCACATCTAGTCTGTCAGGTCACATCTGACCGCCATCTTGTGCCTTTTCTCACAGAAAGACTTTCTTGTAACTCTCATTTATTGTAGGACTTTTCCCTGTGAAAACACCCATTCAACTTCTTTTGAGAGTTCACATAGGAAAATAGATTTCCTTTTACCAAAGAAACTGCCTTAGAGTTATCTTTACTGGAATGCATGTGTTCTGTTAAGTGATAGATACTGAGATATCTTGGTGGGCCCAGAAATTAATTTCCTTTATGTTTCATGGGCCTTGCACACTGGTTCCCACTGTTGACTGTTACTCATACATCACTCCCTCCAATTATGAACCCTGCTTGAGAAAAACTGGCTGGAGAAAACATAAAAGTAGATCAATCATAATATTTATACCTCCTGGGAAGGAACCCATTCCATTTTCCTGGCCCACAGATACAGTATTAAATTAACTTTCCTTTAATTTATCAAACACAAGGCATTTATTCATTTATGCACTTGACAAATATTTATTGAGTGCCTACTACATATTAGACCACTGTTGAAGTGGCCAGAGATGAGAGCAACAAATCTTACAGTCAAGTATACTTGTCTTCATGGAACTTACATTCTAACAACACACACACACACACACACAGAGCACACACGTGCTTGGTTCATTTAGATGTGAATAGATTATAACCAAATGTTAAGACTTGATGGGTTGAATTATTTAGCAAACTTATTTGTTAACTTCCATAGCATAAATAATTTTAAGTAGAATTTTTTAGTGTTTTTTATGGTGAGTGCTTTTTATGTCCTGCTTAAAAATTATTTTTGCCTTAACCACAGTCCTAAAGAGATTTTTTCATTTATGGTATAAGCTTTACTACTTACATCTACAATTTACTTGGCATTAATTTTTGTATATAATATCAGTATAATTTCAGGTCAAAATTCATTGTTTCCCCACTTGGATATTTTGCAATGATAATTTTTTGAGGAAAATTAAAAAGATAACTAGGAGAGGCAGCAAAAAATATTAATATTTAATAAGAAAAATAACCGACACTTACCACTTATTATGTGCAAATACTGCCCACCACATTTTACATATGCCACTCATTTTATGTACTATAGCTTAGATACTATTATTATGGTCCCTCTTTCAAAGATTACAAAACTGAGGCTCAGAGAGGTCAAGCAATTTGTCTGAAGTCACACAGCTAATAAGTGGCAAAGCAAACATTTGAACTCAGGCATTCTGGCTTTGGAACCAGCTCCCTTAACCACAAGGTGATGTCACCTCTTAATAAATCTGACACCGTTTGCAGTCAGTTATACAAGTGGGGTTATAATGTCTAAACTTGGACATCTTATTTACATGCTGCAAATTATATGAATTTAGACAAGTCATGTACTAAAGGAACAAAGCAGAGTTGCAGGAGATAAGCTCTGCTTATCTTCCCACCACCCTCTCCTTTTGCCCTGATTTTGGTGCCTCTTGCTTACATTTCAGGCAGACAGAACTGCTCTGAGGACAGTTTTTCTCTAATTTTAAGGAGCATGCCACTGTCTTAGTGTTCAGGACACAAGGCATGCTAAAAATGAAGCATTTATGTCCCCTTTCCCATTATGTCCCTCTCCCGCAGCAGCGGCAACCAGGAGCCCGAGCACGGTTTCCATCTCAACTTTCTTTGTTTCTGTGGCTTGAAGCCAGCCCTTTAAAATCCATTTCGCTTGCCCTTGACTCCAGTGGTTGAATTTGCATTTGATTTCTTTTCTTATTCTTTCTTTCTTTTGTCTTAATCCTGGCTTCCATCCAAGACATGGGAGGAGAAAGAAAGAAAGGGGCCCCAACCTTCCAATACGGATCCACCAGTAGGCTGTAAGGTTATCGGAGTCCCGCACACGGAGACCGGAGACCGGCAGTCACGGGGGCCTCGGGGCGGGGCTGCCGCGACTTCCCGTAACAACACACACCTCCACCCATAAGCAAAGAGAGGGAGCCGAGGAGTAAGTTTGTGGTTTGGGACTCTTCGAGGGAGTGCATCATCATCAGGAGATGGAATCCACAAACCAACCTGGTGAGGAAAGTACAATCTGTCCTTCACAAGCAATTAATCAGCCTGCCTCCTATGGAAGCAATGCAAATGCTGGAGGTGACCAAACTGTAATACAGCACTACTTAGGTTCCCAATCCAGTAGCCCATATGACTAAATGGTTTATAAATAGAACTTTAGATGTGGAAAACAGAAGCACAATGCATAAATCATGACTGACTGAGTTCGATTTAATTAAAAGTCATTTGAGGTGGTGCTGGGGGAGCTGCCTCAGCTCTGGCACCTGGGGAGGGCACTGTTCCTCTTAACTTTGAAGTAGAAACTTCAAAATGCAATTGTGCTGCTGGAAAAAAAAAAAAAAATCCCTGTACTAAGTGGTGCGGGCTGGGAGAAGCCCTTGCGGGCTTCCAGGAACTAACTACCTGTATCCTGAGGGGGAAAAGTAATACCCAGAACAAATTTTTCAGGAAAAAAAAAAAAAAATCGGGAATTTTAAACTTCTTTTCGTAGTTAAGAGGTTGGAAGGTATTTCAAGACCCTGGCATTTCTGTAGTTCCTGGGCTCTCGCTTCTCTAAACCCCTGAGGGAAGGAAGGCCATTTGAAAATATCTTGGATTCTGCTCTGACTCCGCCTCTTGGCATTTATGTGACCTTGAGAAGGTCATTAACGGCTCTTTCTCTGACTTACAAGCTTCTCAAAGGCAGAGGCATGTGTTGGTCAACATAATCTCTAGCAGTGGCCGCTCAGATTTTGGTTTAGTGAAAGAGGGAATGAAGGAAGAATGAAAGAGAGGTGCCTGGGTGGCTCAGTCGGTTAAGCAGCTGCCTTCGGCTCAGGTCATGATCCCAGGGTCTTGGGATCGAGCCCCGAATCAGGCTCCCTGCTCAGCAGGGAGTCTGCTTCTCCCTCTGCCTCTCCCTGCATTTGTGCTTGCTCTCTCTAGCATGTTCTCTCTCTCTCTCAAATAATAAAATCCTACAAAAAAAAAAAAAGAAAAGAAAAAAAGGAAGAAGAACAAAAGAGGTAAGCTGCCTTTCAGTCTTACTAGTCTATGTTTCTACATTCAAAAATATCTTACAATGACCAGTTCAGGAACAGGCTAACCTCGATCCTACACTCAAGCCGATGGTTTTATTTGCCCCGGCATGATTTAGAATTGCAACTACATGGTGATAATGAAATGACTGACTTTGTTTATTTTCCTATTCTTTCAAAATTGTGTAGTAACAATGTAGCCACTTCGGATCCCACTGCCCTGTGTCTCCCATGGTGGGGACTCCAGCTTCTTCTTATCTTTCCTTACCAACATCACAAACGTGATGAAAGTGTTTTGTTTTGTTTTTCTTCTCGAGGCTTTCCAAAGAGGAGCCAACCAGATGAGGTAAGAGGATAGCACACCATGAAATGATTTCCAGTGGTCTGAGCTGGTAAGCCCCAACACGAGCATTCAGGGAAAGCAACTGCAGAACATACTGGCAAAACACACTCATAAAACGGCTCCTCCCCAGAGAGTTAACAGAAAGGATACACTGCAGGGTCTTTCGAAGTTCTTAGAACCAAAGGATGCTATGGGAAGCAGTGGCAACAGCAGTGTTGGTGAAATGGGGTTACACTCGACCCTTGAACAACCTGGGGGTCAGGCATTGCCCTCCTGTGAAGTCACAACTCCGAGCGTAATTTTTGACTCTCCAAAAACTTAACTACTAATAGCCAACTGTTGACTAGAAGCCCTACCGATAACATAAACATGTGATCAACACATATTTGGTGTGTCATAGGTATTGTATACTGTATTGTTTAAAAGATTTTATTTATTTTTATTTGAGAGAGAGTGAGCACAAGCAAGCACAAGCAGGGGGAGGGGCAGAGGGAGAAGCAGACTCCCTGCTTAGCGGGGAGCCCAACTCGGGGTTGATCCCAGGACCCTGGGATCATGACCTGAGCCGAAGGCAGACGCCTAACCTACTGAACCACCCAGGCGCCTCTATATACTGTATTCTTACCATAAAGTAAGCTGGAGAAAAGAAAATATTATCAAGAAAAATCATAAGGAAGAGAAAATACATTTACAGTACTGTCTTGTATTTACCGAGAAACATCCACATAGAAGAGCACCCACGCCGTTCAAACCCATGCTGTTCAAGGGTCAACTGTTTATTAAACCTCATATTTTAGTTTAGAGAAATTGGCCATCACTCTGCTGTGTGCAGCACCGCATCCAGGTGCCTGGAATGCACACTCTAACTTCCTAGCAGCTCCTCCTTGCCTTCTGCATCCTCTTCCCTGACCGCCACCACCAGCCACATTCCACCCAAGGTTCTGAATTCACTTTCAGAACAATCGGACATTGTTCAGAGAGAGTTTATATAATGAGAAAATGGAAGTAATTGGGTTGACTCTGGATTTGGGGAGAAAAGGGTATTTTTGCTTTAGTGATTGCATTCCTTTCTTGCATTACCCCATTCTCGTTCTCCTGTCTCCCCTCCCAGAGGCTGACAGTGTCCAAGTCTTCCATAGCCTGCCTGGGGTGACAGAATCACGGCCAGGGCAGAGTGGCAGGTGGTGTCCCTTGCCCCCCACTACCCCCCAGACCTCCAGCAACTAGCAACTGGCTGCTTGTCAAACACATTTCTCCAGCCCCTCTCCAGCTCCATCTCAGAGAGCCAGCCTCAGATAAAGCAGCTCCCAATTTATTTTGAAGACAGAATTAGGTTAAATTAATTGGTTTCTGAATGATAAATTTATTCTTTGAAGGGCAGAAATTCTGTGGCAGCAAGACTGATTTACCCATAGGCATTGACAGGAGGTTATCTGGGCCATGAAAAGGCCTCCACAGGCAAATATATTCTGCCCAATCCACATCTCATTCTCTCTCTCTCTCTCTCACACACACACACACACGGATATACTGCTAAGGAACAAGTACATTTTTACTCAGTCTGAGACATATGACCCTACAGGTATTTCAATCTAAGTGCTTTGCATTGATATGCCTTATATATCCAATGCTCTGCTAGGCACTGGGCTTTGGCAGGGAGAGCAGTGAGACCAACAACACAAACAAGCCGAGCCAGCAGAGAAGGAGGAGTTGGGCCTAAGGACACCGGGCAGGCTTCCCAGAGGAGGTAGCACTTAAGGTGAGCCTTAAGAATGAGTCTGATTAATCACCTTGAAGAAGAACAATACTATAGCAGGAGAATTTACTGGTCTACTTGACAAGCCTGTCACTACCTGGTGTCACTTCTCAGAGCCCCAAGTTAAAGGCACATAAGATACATGACATTTACCGGGGGGGTGAAATTGAGAGTTCAGGGTGGTGGTTTGGGGCCCTTCTGGGGTGTGGGGCAGGTGGAGAAAGCAAGTGAGCTTGATAGTGAGAAAGAGACTTCCTCCTAACCCACCCACAGCCTTGGTGCAATAGAAGGAGGAGGGGAAAGTCTCCAAAGCTACTTCACATATGTCCTTGGGCTGAGCTCTATAGAAACATATTTTTTTTTATTTTATTTTATTTTATTATGTTATGTTAGTCACCATACAATACCTCATTAGTGTTTGATGTGGTGATCCACGATCCATTGTTTTCGTATAACACCCAGTGCTCCATGCAATACGTGTCCTCCTTAATACCCATCACCGGGCTAACCCTTCCCCCCACCCCCTCCCCTCTAAAACGCTGTTTGTTTCTCAGAATCCATAGTCTCTCGTGGTTCATCTCTCCCTCCGATCTCCCCCCCTTCATTTTTTCCTTCCTTCTCCTAATGTCCTCCATGCTATTCCTTATGTTCCACAAATAAGTGAAACCATATGATAATTGACTTTCTCTGCTTGACTTATTTCACTTAGCGTAATCTCCTCCAGTCCCATCCATGTTGATGTAAAAGTTGGGTATTCATCCTTTCTGATGGCTAATAGTCCATTGTATATATGGACCACATCTTCTTTATCCATTCATCTGTTGAAGGGCATCTCGGCTCTTTCCACAGTTTGGCTATTGTGGACATTGCTGCTATGAACACTGGGGTGCATATGGCCCTTCTTTTCACTCCATCTGTATCTTTGGGGTAAATACCCAGGAGTGCAATTGCTGGGTCATAAGGTAGCTCTATTTTTAAATTTTTGAGGCATGTCCACACCGTTTTCCAAAGTGGCTGTACCAACTTGCATTCCCACCAACAGTGTGAGAGGGTTCCCCTTTCTCCACAACCTCTCCAACATTTGTTGTTTCTTTCCCTGTCAATTTTTGCCATTCTCACTGGTGTAAGGTGGTATCTCAGTGTGGTTTTGATTTCAATTTCCCTGATGGCTAATGATGAGGAACACTTTTTCATGTGTCTGTTAGCCATTTGTATGTCTTCTTTTGAGAAGTGTCTTTTCATGTCTTCTGCCCATTTTTTGACTTGATTATTTGTTTTTTGGGTGTTGAGTTTGAGAAGTTCTTTATGTTACAAGGCTCGAATGCTTCCTAAAGGAGCAAGCCCAAATCATTCTGTATAGAATTATGACCTACATTACTTTATTTTTTTTTGAAAAAAAATTGAGGTAAAACTCACATAGAATAAAATTAACCATTTTAAAAAGAACAGTTCAATGGCATTTAGTACATTCACAATATGGTGCAACCACCACCTCTGTCTAGTTCCAAAAGATTCTCATCATCCAAAAGGAAGCCTCATGCCCATTAAACAGTTCATCCCTAGTCTGTTCTTCCCCAAACTCCAGGCAACCACCGAATTGCTTTCTGTCTTTATGGATTTACCTTTTCTGAATAGTTCATGTAAACGGAATCATACAATATGCAGCCTTTTATGTCTGGGTTCTTTCACTCAGTATAATGTGTTTGAGTTTCATCCATTTTGTGCCATATATCAGTACTTCATTCCTTTTTATGGCTGAATAAACTGCATTAATTGTATATACCACAATTTATTTATCCATTCATCCACAGATGGACATTGAGGTTGTTCCTAACTTTTGGCTGTTGCGAATTACACTGCTATAAACATGCATGTACATACATTTGTTTGAATACCTGTTTTCAGTTCTTTTGGGTACATACCTAGGAGTAACATTCGTGGGTCATATGATAATTCTATGTTTAACTTGTTGAGGAGGCATCAAAATGCTTTCCACAACAGCTGCCCCATTTGACATTCCCATCAGCAATGTACAAGGATCCCAAAGTCTCCATATCCTTGCCAACATTTATTGTTTTCTGGGGTTTTTTGTTTTGCTTTATTATAGCCATCCTAACAAATGGGAAGTGGTATCTCACTGTAGTTTTGAATTGCATTTCCCTGATGACTATGTTGAGCATCTTTTCATATGCTTGATAGCCATTCAGATAGCTTTTTCAGAGAAATGTCTATTGCAGTCCTTTGCCCATTTTAAAAATTGGGTTATCTTTTTATTGTTGAGTTGTAATGGTTCTTTATATATTCTGCATACTAGACCCTTATCAAAAATATGATTTGCAAATATTTTCTCACATTGCGTAGGTTGTCTTTTCAGCTACTTGATAGTATCCTGTGATGTGCAAACGTTTTTAATTTTGATCAAGTACAGTTAATCTATTTTTTTCCCTTTGTTTCTTGTGCTTTTGGTGTCACAGCTAAGAATCCATTGCCAAATCCAAGGTCATGAAGATTTACCCCTGTGTTTTCCTCTAAGAGTTTTATAGTTTCAGCTCTTTTATTTAGGTTGTCACTCCATTTTGAGTTAACTTTTATATATATTGTGAGGCAAGGGTCCAACTTAATTCTTTGCCATGTGGGTATTCTGTTATCCCAGCACAATTTGTTGAAGAGACTATTTTTTTTTTCTCCATTGAATGGTCTTGGCACCCTTGTCAAAAATCAATTGGCATGGACGTATGGGTTTATTTCTGCATTCTCAATGCTCACAAACCCTTATTTTTATAGAACTTCCATGGTGAAGATTTCAGATGCAGTAAGTTCCATTTTGTTCATTTCTCTTGATTACAAGACTTTTGAGAGATTTCCGGGCCATGCATGTAATCATACTCTCATCTTTCCTCTCTCATTCACTAAAGATTTCTTGGCTTCTTTTCTACTGTACTACCCAACAGCAGAGTAACTCCTGAAGACTAAAAAAAAATTTTTTGAGTAGTTTTTAAATAATAAACGTGGCCATTGTGATGATGTAGCACTTACAGGGCTAGTCCAGGATGAACGGAGGCCCTCACACATTCTTCCATTTGTTCTCTTGCGTTCTCTTGACGAGTAGCCATTTATTGGAACTTAGATTATTCAATGTCCAAACTCTTCTCTTGACAAAGTTTTATTCTTATGAAATGTCACTTCTGTAGCTTTCCTTTTAAATTTATTCCACCTGTGACATTCTGTGTCTGGCTCCACATTTGTAGTTTTTTGGCCCAAGCCTTCTGAATGATTATTTACCTGTTGAAATATTTACATTGATTCTTTGAGGCCACAGCTGCTCCTGGCAGAATTACCTCCTAGCCCCCACAGGCCAGTCTCTGAACTTTTCCAATTGAAAAGGTCAGGCAGTTATGGGTACTGATAATTTTAAATTTTGTAACCTCTGTAGAAAGCTGAAGGGGGCAGACTTGAACAAATAAGTTAGTGTGAGCTGGCCACAAAATTCACTGAAAACAGACATGGGAGGAAAGAAGAGGCATTTGAACTCCAATAAATACAGAGGGGTAGTGGGAGTTCTTATGACAACATCAAGCTGTGCCATCCCGTGGACTGGAAGAAGTTTGAATTATTAATCCCTTAAATATCCTGCAGGCCTTGCCCAGTTAAGAGCTCTCAGCTGAGGTTCACTCAGTTTATTCTGATCCAGAGATTATTTACTGATTTATGATGTCTCAGAAATACTAATGTTGGAACGTCCATAGAGACCCTGTTTTCTGTAGGATGTTCAAGAGCTTTGCAGTCAAAAAGCTTCTAGGCGCGGGCGCCTGGGTGGCTCAGTTGGTTAAGCGACTGCCTTCGGCTCAGGTCATGATCCTGGAGTCCCGGGATCGAGTCCCGCATCGGGCTCCCTGCTCGGCAGGGAGTCTGCTTCTCCCTCTGACCCTCCTCTCTCTCATGCTCTCTGTCTCTCATTCTCTCTCTCTCAAATAAATAAATAAAATCTTTAAAAAAAAAAAAAAAAGCTTCTAGGCTTCTTGACCACAAAGAAGCCTTCATGGGAATTTTGTCTTTCATCTGAAGCCACTTTCTGGTACTGCTACAAAATAGGGAAACATGTCCATGTTATCTCCTAAAGATATGGGGATTGCACTCAGTCACTATAGTTCTGGAATCCTTCCTATGGACAGTGGAGAGGGAATCCAAGGCACCCCAGCTCTATGAGGAGTGAGAACAAGACCTCTTTCAAATCAGACATTTTCTGTTGGTCTTGGGAAGAAGTTTGATTCTTTTGCATTCCCTACATTTAGTCTCTTGAGATTCATAGGACAAATTATAGTAAAAGAACTTTGTCATGTAAGTGTCACAGAGGAAGTCACAGAACGCCCAGACTACTATTTCTAATGTATCTAGACTCAAGAAATATAGAGTTGGAGAATGCCTTATGGTATTTCTTCAACTCCCTTCTATTTCCCTCCTTCTATAAAATCAGGCTTCCCTCCCTACACCTTTCTGCTCTAAAGAAGTTTCCATATGGGCTTGACCTTCTCGTGGGTTATCTTGGGCTTCCTCCCACACTTACCTCTACCTATCCGTTCCTAAAACAATTGCCTTCTTTGAGTTTCAACACATCAGTATCTTCTACTTCTCCTCTTACTTCTCTGATTGCTTTATCTCAGTCTTTCACTGATTTCTTGTCTTTTGGCCCCGAAGTCAAAAGTTATGAGCTTCATTTTCTCTTCTTCTCACCCAGTGTATTCCTTCTGGAAGACTCCATCTTGGCCCCTGGCTTTAGTTATCACCTATATTCTGAGGTCTCTGAATTCAGTAGTTCTCACCTGCCCCCAAACTCCAGGCACATTTCCAACCGCCTTCTGGACACCACCACAGAAATACCTTATAAAATATCCATGCTAGTACTTGGTATATCTACAACATACTCTCCTGAAAACTTTCTTCTTATTCTCTGTATCTTACCTTGGTTAAAAATAGTCACCTATATTACTACCTTCTCTCAGATCCCAAGTTTGAACATCCTGTTAATTGAACTTCCAAAATATTATCTCACATTTCCTACCTATTTCCACTATCATTGCTCCACTGAAGGCCACAGTGGTCCCACAGTGATCTAACCATAGCCTTTAAGCTCTGTGAGGACAGGAATTTTTGTCCATTTTTGTCCATTTTGTTCACTGTCTAGTGTCAGCATTTAACATAGTACCTGGAGCATTTTAGCGCCTTATAAGTATTTGTTGAATAAATGAAAAAAATCTATTCCTATATTCTCTCCCCTTTAACTCATGCTATACACCCATCAGAATTAACCAAACAAAGACATAATCATATCATCACTTCTTCTGAACCTTTCTATGGTTGCCTCCCATTTGCTACAGAATGAAGGCCACCATATCTAATTGAAACACTCAAGACCTTTCACAGAGTGTCCTCAGTTTAATTCTGAGATCTCATCTCCTACCACTATTTTCCAGGACCCTACTCACTGGATGGACTAGACTCTTCCCATGCCTTTGATGTATATTCCCATCTCTTTGACTTTGCTCCTTCTGGGCTCTCTGCCAGAAATATATCTCCCTCCTTTGTGTCTGATATGGGATGGTCTTTTATCTCTGGTCCTTTGAATGGTCAACTTTGAAAAAACCAAGAACTAACAAGAGGCAAATAAAGTTAACATAATGAGAACTTTAGGGTGTAATTAAAGGTTAAGAAGAGACAAAAAGGCTGTCATTCTGAATCTCTGTCTTTAAAAATAACCCTTCTAGTTCCTGCACTCTTAGACCCAAAGTTCTTCACATCCGCCTCCTGACCAACCCAAAGCAGAAACAAAGGGAAGAGCAAACAGAATGACTCACACACACATCTAAGGTTTCTGAAACTGAGGAGAAACAGTGAGGAAGGGCTAACAAGAGAGTGGTGGAGATCAAGACTCCAAGGGATGGAGGGAGTTAAAGAAAGTCCACATGCTGTTGGAGGCACCAGGGTGGTGGGGACAAAGAGAGCATGGGCCGGGACAAGCATTAGACATGAATGCATGAAAATCTCCAGCTCTGTGCAGGGCATTCTACCACTGAGAACTGAAAGCAAATGCATGACCTTTTCTGGAGTGTGTGTGTGTGTGTATGTGTGTGTGTGTGTGTGCACCCCACTGTGTTATCATGCAGAGGATGGAGAATAGTTCATCACCTCTCCCAACCCCTAGAAGTCACCTGCAAGCATTTGAGATCGTTAACCATAGACTATAGAATGGAAGAGAGCAAAGCTGGGAGTTAAGCCAACCAGCTAACCAGAAACACTGATTTCACTGACTGTTCCTGGAAGCCCTCACCACCAGCCCCCAAGGAACAGATGCTGGTGACTCAGTTACACGCCTATCAGTTTCCTTCTCAAACTTCATCAAGCGTTGCTTCCCCAGACAGAATTGAGGCTTCTGCTGTCTTTCATGGGCCTCTCAGTTCTGCTCAGCTAGATCCTGTCTTCTCAACTGGAGCCTGAATTCACCAAGAGCAAAGCTGTTGACATTGCCTCCCTATCCTCACTCGGGGTCTTGCACTCTGTGGCCGCGCAATAAATATTATCAACTTGGCTTCCGCAGATGCTGTCGCCGAGGCCCAAAGCAGCTAACTGGTTTTCCCAGTGCTCCATGACTTGTCAGTGGCTAAGCTGGAATAGGATAGCAGCTTTTTCTTTCCAACAGAAAACTCACTGTTTTCAGTCTGAAAATACCATTTCTTGACATGCATTTGCATAGAAAGGAATTACAGAATGTGCACTGTGGTTATTTTCTTCAACCACGTTATAGTCCAAAGTGGCACTTTTCAAATGGAAGGCAGCCTCCTCCACAAACAAACACAGGCCTCAGAATCAGAGGGACCTTCTCATGAGGAGCTTGCTCCAAGTCCATTCACTTTCCCAGCCCCCTTTCCTCCTCTGTGGACAGAGGACACCAGTGCACGTGCCCCAGGGATGCTGCGGGACTAAAGAAGACAGAGGGAGCTCCAGACAGCTACTTCGCTCTTCCTCAAGTGTCTCTTTTGGGTAACAGCTATATCAACTATTCATTGGCTCTATATTTTCTTTACAACATGAAAATTTACTCAAAATAAGAAATCACACCAAATGACAAAATATGAAAGCAAAAACCTACCTCAAACATCACAAAATCCAGAAAAAAAATCCCCACAATATTTATATTAATCCCTGACATACCTTTATCATACCTGTCCCTACATATTTTGTTTACATACTTAACAGTTTTTTTTATTATGGCAAAAGATACATGACACAAAATTTGCCATTTTAACTGTTCTTAAGTGTACAATTTAGTGGCATTAATTATATTCAGAGTGCTGTATAACCATCACAACTAGTAGTTTCTACCATGTTTTCATCTTTCCAAACAGAGACTCTGTAGGCAGTAAGCCCCAGTAACTCCCCATTCTCCTCTCTCCCTGATTGCTAATCTACTACCAGTCGGCCAATTCTAGGTAAATGTAATCATTCAATATTTGTCCATTTGTGCCTGGCTTATTCACTTAGCATAACGTTCTCAAGTTTCATCCATATTGTAGCCTCTGTCAGCCCTTCATCCCTTTCAAAGGCTGAGTAATATTGCACGGCCTGTATGCACTGCATTTTGCTTACCCACGTATCTGTTGATGGACATGGGTTGTTTCTGCCTCTTGACTATTGTGAAGAACGCCGCAGAGAGCATACATGCAAATATCTGTGAGTCCCTGATTGCAGTTCTCTTGGGTGTACACCTAGGAGTGCAATTGCTGGGTGAGGTGGTAATTCTATATTTACCTTTTCGAGGAACCACAGAACTGTTTCCACGGCAGCCATACCAGGTTACATCCTCACCAACAATTTGCAAATGTCCCGATGTCTCCACATCCTCACCCACACTTGTTACTTTCCATCTTCTGTATTGCAGCCTTTCTAGTAGGTGTGTTCCCTCTATCTTATTTGTGGGCTGGAGGGATTTTGAGGTTTACTTCTCCTTCCCTGGATATCCTTATTTTTTTGCCTAGATGACCAATTCCTTAATTAGAGATTCATTCCTTTGGTTTGGTATTTCTCACCTTCTATTAAAATGCTGAGAGCAGAAGCATCTTGAGTCTTTTTGGTTATTGGCAGCACAGGACAGTTCGTGTCCTGTGGGCAGTTATAAAGCAGCTGGGACTGCTTGCAGACACTTAGTAGGCGCTGACTGCCAGAAAACAAGCTCTTCTTCAGGCTTCCTGTGTCATTCTGTCCACGTCACCGTCATTCTCCTGGAGCCCAGGGTTTGCAGGGATGCTCCTTACGTCCACCTACTTCACTCTCCCATATAATTAGGCAAAGTCCCAGAAGCCCTCCCTTTACAAACCACCAAGCCCGTTGTTTCTGCCCCACAGCCTGCATTCTGGTTGATACCTTGAGCCACTTCACAGCTGAACAACTTCAATACCCTCAACTAGAGCTGCTTCCACTGTCCCCCCGGTCAACCCCACCAATGACAGTGACTCCATCCCTATGTGCTAGGTATTCAAAATGAAGTGATCCAAGGCACCTCCTTGTTGGCAGAAAGTTCTCTCAGTTTGATCCATGCTTATGGTCTTAGGAAGATCAACCCTACCTTCCCCGTTCTCTGACCTGAGGCCTCCTGTTCTCTCTCATGTTAGAGCCAGTGCACGCAGAGCATTTACAAAGCACCAGGCACTGCTGTGGCCACCTGGCCCCTGCCCCTTGCAGCCTTTGCTTCTGTAGATTTATAAACGCCTGAGAGAGCTGTTCATCTACAGCACCATGTGAACACTACTAGCCCCTTGAGCTGTGCAGCACCAAGGCCCAGAATGGGCTACCTTCTCTCACTTTCAAACTTTGGCGCCATGTTTCCCTCTGCCCCAGACTCCCTATTTCAAACCTTTTCACCTCCTGTTTTCCTGGTACTCCTCCCTATTTGATGGCCTCCACCTGGGGGGGCATTTGAAATCCTTATGGAAACCCCCAACTGGATGCCACCCCCCCACCGCTCTGTGCTCCAATGCTTACCCGATTACAGCGCTTTTCACACTATTTTGCTTTCACTGGCCTGTCAGCCCTTCTAGAATGTGAGCTCCCCCAGGGTGAGAATTGAAGCCCCCCCCACACTAGTGATTGACACTTAGTGGGTATTCTATAAATGTCTGATGAACCACAGAATGGAATGGCCAGTCATCTACGAGTCTTATGTAAGGTCTTCCTGGAAGTTCATTTTACCCCACGTTATTTCCCTCAAATCTGTTCCTTCTGTCATCAAATGCTTACTAGGCTTTTCTTCTATGAGCCAGGCACTGGTTTAGACCCTGGAACTATAGCAGAGACTAAGAAACAAGAACCACTGATGTTGCGGAGTTCGAACTGTAGTTAGGGAGTGGGAGAGGCTTTGTGGAGATGCAGAAAAGAAATGAACGAGGAAAATATACAGCATGACTAACAGATCCATCGGCAATAACACATACATCTAAAAATTCAAATAGAGCTCTGAGACAGAATATGAAGATGGAGGGAGGGAAAATATTGGGGTGTGAGGCTCTGTGGTGGAACATAGGGGATCAGAACAGGAGGTGTGGGGCATCAGAAGAGACTGGGAGCTCTCCCTGGGGATGGAGGAGAGGAAGGCCAGGGAAATGAACAAGAGGCCAGGTACCGAAGACAGTATCGAAGTCTGGCCCTGGCTCTAGCATTTAGGGGGGAGAAAGAAAGTGGGAGACCTATGGGAGAAGGACCATGGGGTTGTTACCATGGGACTCAGGAAGCTAGCTGGGAAGAAGCTGCTCCTCTGGAATGTGGTTACTCCACGAAAACTCTGACCTACTGCTTTCCTGCTGCAGAAGGAAAAGAACATGTGGTATAACTTTTCATTGGTAAGGGTAGTAGTGTGGGAAGACTGTCTTCCATGAAATATGACATCCACAGTCCTTTAACTTGAACCGTGGAATTAAAATTACTTATGTGGGGTGCCTCAGTCGGTTAAGCATCTGCCTTTGGCTCAGGTCATGATCCCAGGGTCCTGGTGTCAAGTTCCGCGTTGGGGCTCCCTGCTCAGCCGGAAGTCTACTTCTCCCTCTACCCCTCGCCCCTGCTCATGCTCTCTCTCTCTCTCTCTCAAATAAATAAAAATCTTTAAAAAATAAAATAAATAAAATAAAATTTCTTATGTCAAAATAATCGCTTTCAGATGCTCTTCCAGAAAAGACTGTGAGCCATATGAAAACAGGCCAGGGCTTTCCTTGTCTCCTTCCCAGACTCCAGCACAAGGCCTAGGACAGGGTGGACTAACAGACAAGATAAGCCCGGAATGAGAAGAACAATTTGTTATTAGGACTTTTCTTAGGAATACCTTGCCTCTCTGTTTTCCTTTTATACTTGAGACTCTAATTTTCTAATTTATTATAATTTTTTATTATAAATGCATTTTCTTTATATGTAGCATGCTCAGAAAATAGAGAAAATATGTAAATTTCTCCAGCTCACACCCTGAAAAATTATTAACAGTAGTAATTCCTATTTCCCTGGTTCTTTCTCTTCCTTCCTAATGCAAATTCTCAAATCCCTAACCAATTATTGTCTGCTCCATCCTCTTATTTCTAGATTAGGAACCCAAGAAGGGTCCAGGGGATGATGCTCATAATTTAGTTTGGCCCATCATTTCTAGCTTTTGACCTATTTCCCTTCTACATCTGGCCATACTCAGTGGTATCAGCTGCTTACAAAACTAAATAAGTGGACCCTGAACTCTTCTTTTTTTTTTTTTTAGATTTATTTATTTATTTGAGAGAGAGAGAGAGAGGGAGAGAGCGAGTCGGGGGAAGGGCAGCTGGAGAGGGAGAGAGAGAATCTCAAGCAGACTCCATGCTGAGTGCAGAGTCTGATGCAGGGTTTGATCTGATGACCCTGAGATCATGACCTGAGTGGAAACCAAGAGTCAGTTGCTCAACCGACTGAGCCACCCGGGTGCCCCCCACCCTGCCCCTGGCTCTTTACATGACCACTCAGACTCCCCTCCCTAAGGACTTGGAGCTCTCTAGTCCTCTAAGTTGCCAAAGGATGCCCAGTGCAACTAACACTCTGAGGTTTCATGCAGATTATCAGGAAAGCAAGCTCCATCCCCACCCCCAGCCAGACCTTCTGACTGAGGGCCTAGCACACTAGCAAAGAACTTCTTGTCTTCTCACTGTGGCCCTCTCTCCCTTGGCCTAAGTCTTACAGCCAGAGAATGGGTCTTTAGAGGTCACTTATTACCCCTTTGGGGCCTAAGCTCTAGGGCTTCTTCCATGAGAACATTGATCCGAATACAATCTGAATTTGCTCAGCCCAGCCCACCCCAGCCCACCCCACCCCACCATGCTCAAACATCTTCCAATCCCAACAGCTGGACACACTGTATGCCAGACTTTGGCACCCAGCTATAAATACGAAGGAGGCAAGTGACAAATCATCATACCAAGATGATAATTTTAACATTTTAATGTTTTTCTTCCCTTCCAGTGTTTTTTTTGCACATTGATTACAAACTTGGAACTATGTGGTGTAAGTGTGATATTGGCTCTTTTCTTTTTAAAATCTTAGATACCAGAGCATTGAATTTATTATGCGTTTCAGTTATAGAGCATTTCATCGTTGAACATCAATCTAAGCAAGGTCCTTTTCTATTGTAATTATAAATTAGGAATAGTAATAATAATATTTATTATTCCCTTCTAATAAAGATGCTTCCCTACTGATTTCTATATACCCACCTGTTCTTGAAAAATATGCTGCATTGTTTCATATATGTTTTCTTTAATATTCATTTGTACTAAAATCTCATTCTGTTTTAACTTTTTTCATTCAACCCTTTGTATTTCAGATTTATTGATGTACACATAATCTAAATTTTGTCATTTCATAGCATGCATTTACTACATTTTGCTCATTCCTTCCCCAGTGTTGAACACTTGGATTATTCTAACTTCTTGCTGCCACAATCAATATTATGACAAATGTCTTTTCCATGTTCCTGTAGGGACCTGTGTAAGAATGTCTCTGTGATATATGTCCAGGAGTGCGTGGAATTATTGGGTCCTGGGTTCTCACAGAGGAAACTTCTCTAGGTACCGCCATACTGCTTTCCAGTGTTGCTCAAGTTCCCATATTCCCATATACTAAGTGACATTCTGTATTATATACTCCTAATTTTTACTATTTTGAGGCTGTAAATCAGTTTCTCATTCTTATTCATATTTGTATTTGTCTCATTGCTCTGGTGTTTCAACACTTTTTCATCAAATTGTGTACCTTCTTCTTCTTTGGAAGGTCAGCTTTGCCCATTTATCCTATCTTTGCACTTAACATTACACCTTGAATATTTTCTGATACTGTCCATGAACATTATTTATAATGTTATTATTTATAATATTATTTTTATTATAAATAATATTATATAATGTTATTTATAATATTCCATAACATGCCATATCTTGGTTAATCATTGTTCTTTTATTAGACCTTTAAGTCGTTTCCAATTTTTGCTAAATGTGATAAGCATCTCTGCACATAAAATTTTCTCTACGTGTGAGATTATTTCCTTTGGACCGTGTCATGGAAAGATAATGACTGATTCAAAGAACATTTGAAGTTACTCAGTATTTATTGCCCAATCACTTCCCTAAAAGCTTACAGCATTTACAGTTCCATTTATAGTATATAAGAGTGCTTGTCTTACCATGCCCTCACGAATACTTTCCAAATCATCATCAACCTGAGACATAAAGTCTAGCTCATTTTTTTTGCTTTAAAAAATTGTTCACTAGTGACACCTGAGCCTATTTAATGTAGATTAGAGATTTGCGTTTCTTCTTTTGTAAATTTGCTGTTTGTGCTCCTTGCCTAGTTTTTCCAGGCTATTTGTATTATACTGTTGATTCACAAGAGCTCTTTATAAGAATAGTTTTTATGTCATTTTGCCTCCCGTGTGTATGGCATGTGGTGAAAGTTCTTATAAAAGGAACCATGTTATGAAAAGATGGAAGTTGTTTGGGGCTTGTCTTCTGTGGGTGTCTAAGAACATTGGTTTGCAAGAGCACTGCTGGACATCTGTGAGAGTAAGAAAAACAGCTGTAGGCATGGGAGGAGCAGAACCATGCAGCCTTGTTGCCCCCTCTCTGGTCTCCCCAGGAGGGAACTGACTATTGCCTCTCCGCAGGGAGCTCCAGAGAATTCCCCCAGCTCTGAATCTCAGTTCATTTGCCTTGCCGCTGCCCATGTTTGCATCTCACTGACTAAGGAATTTAGGAGACTCATTGAAAACAGAAGGCCCAGAGCCTTTGAGGTAAAGCTGGAATAATGAGGATTCAGTAAATTTGAACTTTAGGACAAAGGCTATCTAAGCAAAGACAACTTTTCCTTAATTCTGGTTTTAATGTGACTTACACATTGTTCCATTTTACGCAGTCTCCAAATCAAATCTGTTCTACCATAAACCTATTTGTAATTCTTGAGTAGTTAATAACACAGTACCTTGTTCTGTGTCATGTCAAATCTTGCTGAAAGCCGGTGCATTAACCTCCGGAGAAGGATTGAAACTGTGACCAGGGCTCTCACTTGCAGTTAAGGCTGGACCACTGTAAGGCTAATTGTAGAACCGTGTAGCTGTCATGCTGCAAGGAGCACCGAAATCCTGCCTAATTGTATTTTACTTCAGGGGTAGCTTACCCTTTCTCCTGAGAGATGAGAGTACTCATTTAGCTTCTACCTGTTTGCCAAATGGCTGCAGAAGTTCTGTCTCATCTAAGTAACGCTTGACGCTTGATGCTTAATTTTTTGTCAAATCTTCAGCTTGGGTAAATGTCTGCTCAGTCCCAAGCCCTTCTTTCTTGGATGCAAAATGCAGGACCTATTCCAGAAGAGCCTCTGGAAACTTCAGAAAGATCAGTGTTTGCTGCTGGGCAGTAAGCCACTGGGCAATAATGAGTCATTTTCCCTATTGAGTGCATTTCTTTCTATTAGCCAAGGGAAGATAGTCACATGCTCTAAAAACCTAGATGAGATACTCATCTATCTTATTTTTTTTTAAGATTTTATTATTTATTTGACAGAGACACAGCGAGAGAGAGAACACAAGCAGAGGGAGTGGGAGAGGGAGAAGCAGCCTCCCCACTGAGCAGGGAGCCCGATGCGGGGCTCGATCCCAGGACCCTGAGATCATGACCTGAGCCGAAGGCAGACGCTTAACGACTGAGCCACCCAGTCACCCCTCATCTATCTTATTTATCTGAGTCTGATTCACACTCATCCTGTCCCTTTTATGCCATAGCTTCAAGTTCTTGATCCTATTACTGCATGTTTTCATAGATGGGGAGGAGGAGGCATTTCTTTAGAATATTTTTAAGGGTGCCTGGGTGGCTCAGTCGGTTAAGAGTCTGCCTTCAGCTCAGGTCATGATCTCAGGGTCCTGGGATTGAGCCCCACATAGAGCTCCTTGCTCAGTGGGGAGTCTGCTTCTCCCTCTCACTGCTCCCTGCTCATGCACTCTTTTTCAAATAAATAAATAAATCTTTTTAAAAATAAAATATTTTAAACTATAGAGATACACAATAAAAATGCACAGATTTTAAATGTAGTTTGAGGAGTTTTGGCAAATGCATATATCTGCGGAACAACTACTTCTATCAAGATATAGAACATTTCCATCAGCCCAGAAACCTCCTTCCTGCCCTTTCTCATCTCAGGCCCTGCTCCCCTTCTGATTGTAAGAAGCAGAAATTGATTTTCTTTGTTCTAGAACATCATATAAATAGAATTAATTACATAGTATAAATTCTTTTGTACCTGGTTTCTTCACTTTGCTTAGCAGTAGTTGTGTAAAAATACCATAATTTGTTTATCTAGTAAATTGTGGATGGACATTTGGGTCATTTCCAGGTTTTGCTTATGATATCATCTTTGTGGTGGTATGTTTTAATCAGCACATAAAAACCAACTAGAAAAGACTGATAAACAGAACTACTTCAAGATTACGAATTTCTATTGATCAAAAGTCACATTAAGAGAGGGAAATGCGGGGCACCTGGGTATCAATTAAGCATCTGCCTTCGGCTCAGGTCATCACCCAGGGGTCCTGGGATCGAGCCCCCCGATGGGCTCCCTGCTCACTGGGGAGTCTGCTTCTCCCTCTCCCTCTACCCCTCCTGTGCCCCTCCCGCACCCTCCTGCCCCCATGTACTCTTGTGCACTCTCTCTCTCAATAAATAAATAAAATCTTCAACAACAACAAAAAAGGGAAATGCAAGCTGCGGAGTGAGAAGAGATAGTTGCAATAATGCAAAGAACTATCACAAAAAACTGCTATGACTTATTTCATTTTTTCTGAGTAAATATCTAGGAACAGAATTCCTATGTCCTATATTAGGTCCACATAGGCTTTAAATGATGATGTTAGCTATATGATTTTTGTACATCTCCTTTATCATACTGAGGAAATTTTCTCCCTCCTTAGTGTTCTGAGAGTTTTTTTAAAAATTTATAAATTGGTGTTAAATTTTGTTAAATGTTCTTCTGTACCTGTCGAGCTGATAATGTGACTTTATTCCTTTATTCTAAGTAATGTGGTTAATCACCTAGGTCATTATGTAATATACCTGTATATATTGTTGAATATCATGTGCCAAAATTTTATTTATTTATTTTTTATTTTTATTTTTTTAAAAGATTTTATTTATTTATTTGAGAGAGAGAGAATGAGAGACAGAGAGCATGAGAGGGAGGAGGGTCAGAGGGAGAAGCAGACTCCCTGCCGAGCAGGGAGCCCGATGCGGGACTCGATCCCGGGACTCCAGGATCATGACCTGAGCCGAAGGCAGTTGCTTAATCAACTGAACCACCCAGGCGCCCCATCATGTGCCAAAATTTTATTAATACATTTTTAATCTGTGTTCAGGAGAAATATTGGTCTGTAGTTTCCTTGTAATGGCTTTGTCAGGTTTTACAGACTGATGCTAGCCCCATTTTCTTTGCAGGAAGGTTTTTCACTGTGAATTTAATTTCTATAATAGATACAAATCTATTTAGGTTGCCTTCTTGAATGAACTTTGGTAGTCAATGATTTTCAAGGAAGGTGTTCATTTTATGTAAGTTGCCAAATTTATTGCCACAAAATCATTCATATTATTCCCATATTATCATTTTAATAAATGCACTATCAGTGGAAAAGCCCCACTCTAATTCCTGATACTGGTAATTTGTGAGTTTTTTCCAATTTTTTTTTCCTAGCTATCTTGGTCAATCTGGCTAGAGATTTATCTTTTTTTTTTTTTTTTAATCTTCTCCAAGACCCAGCTTTTGGTTTTATTGACTTTTAAAATTGGTTTCTATTTTATTAGTCTTTCTTCTTATGCTTTTTATTTCATTACTTCTGCTTGTTTAATTTTAATTTGTTCCTCTTTTAGATTCTAGAGTGGAAGCTTAGGTCATTGATTTGAGACCTTCTTCTCTTCTAATATTAGTGTTTAGGGCTATTTCCCTCTAAACACTGCTTTAGCTTCATCCCACTATGTTTGATATAACATGTTTTCATTTCTACTCACTTCAAAATAATTTCTAATTCTCCATGTGATTTTTTTGGATGCATGGATTATTTAGAAATATGTTGTTTAGTGTCCAAATATTTAATGAATTTCCACATATCTTTCTGTTACTGATTTATAATTTAATTCTATTGTGATCAGATAACATATTTTATATCATTTAGAACTTTTCAATCTTCTCTCAACCAGTATATGGCCTAGCTTAGTAAATGCCGCAGGTAAATTTGCAAAAATATATTTATTTTACTGCTGCTAGGTGGAGTGTTCTACCGATATCAGTTGGGTCAATTTGGTCAATTGACTTCTTCAGGTCTTCTATCCTTCTGTGTACATGTTTCATCAACAGTTGAGAGAAAGATTAAAATATTCTATATAATTCTAGATGTATCTATTTCTCTTTTCACTTCTAACAGTTTTGCTTTGTGTATTTTAAATTTTTGTTACTAAGTTCATAAAGATTTTTGATTACTGTTGGGAGAGAAGTGACCAGGGATTGCTTGCATTTCTGTGCATTTTCTCAACAGAGGAGAATTAGTAACAGTTTATTGGTTTTTGTTGTTCTTATTTTATTTTTTCCCCTAGCTGTCTTGTTCAGGTTTCCAAGCAAATAGACCTGGAAGATAGAAATGTTGTTCTTCAGAGAAGAGACCAAATTTGTTTCCTGATCAAGATAATAGAGATTATGTCTCTAAGACAAAGGTTGGACATATTTCTTGCAGCCCCTTTAGAAGATCAGAATTTCCTAAACTTGGAGTTATTTAGTTGCAACACAAACCCACAGTGTGCGTAGCTTCCAACTGGGCCATTCCACATTGGTTTTATTTTGCTTTCATTTTTTTAAAGGTATTTCTGCTGGGTATAGAATTTTATGTTGGTAATTCTCCCCTTCCAGATGTTAAAAATATTTCTATACTACTTTTTGCCTGTATTATTTCTGAGCCTGCTGTCACTCTCAACTTTGCTCTGTGTACAAAATGTTTCTTTTCTGCTCTCATGGTTGCTTTAAATTTTTTTTTCCTCATTAACATTAGCTTTAAATTAACAGTGGTTGATTATGGTCTGCCACGGTATAATTTCTTTTGTTTCTTCTGCTTGAATTCTTTGAGCTTCTTGGAAAATTTGGGGCCATTATTTCTTCAAATATTTGTTCTTCCTCAACTCCTTCTCCTTGCAGGATTCTGATTACCTGTGTAATAGGCTACTTAAAGTTGTCCCACAACTCACTGATACTGCTCTTATTTTGTGTGTTTTGTTCTGTGCATTTGATTTTGAATTGTTTCTATTGCTGTGTCTTCAAGTTCACTAATATTTTCTTCTACAGGTAGAAGCTGTTAGTAACTCTGACCATGTGTTGTTGTTTTTTTTTAATCTCAGATTATATAGTTTTTATTTATAGAACTTCAACTTGAGTCTTTTAAACATATTTCCCAAGTCTCTTCTTATTATGTGCATGTTTTCCTCTACCTTCTTGAACATATACTTTATGTTTACACTAGCTTTTATAATATCATTCTCTACTCATTTTACCACCGATGTCTGCGTTAGTTTGCTTGGGCTGCCTTAACAAAGTACCACAAAATAAGTGACTTAAACAATAGAAATGTATTATCTCACAGCTCTAAAAGCTAGAAGCCTAAAATCAAGGTGTCAGCAGGATTGGTTCCTTTTTGAGGACTATGAAGGAAAAATCTGTTCCAGGACTCTGTTCTTGGCTTGAAGATGGTAATCATCTGTGTTTCTTCACATCATCTTCCTTCATGTCTTCAAATTTTCCTTTTTATAAGAGCACCAGTCATATTGGGTTAGAAACCACCCTAATAACCTCATCTTACCTAATTATATCTGCAATGATCCTGTGTCCAAATAGCCTCACATTCTGAGGTACTGAGGGTTAGGACTTCAACATATGAATTTGGGCAGGAGGACACAATTCAACTAATAACAATATGATTTCTGGATCTTTTCTATTGATTTATTTTTGTCCTTGTTATAGGTTAAACTTCCTGCTTTTTTGCATGCTTATTAACTTTTGGTTGGATGTCAGATGTTTAAATTTAACATTATGATTTGCTGGAGAATTATGAATTCCCTTAAATAATGTGGGGATTTGTTCAGTGATACACTTAAGTTACTTGGAAATAATTTGATCTTTGTTTATGTTTTCTTTTAACCATTTTTAGATAAGTTCAGAACAAGTTTTATTCTGGTTCTTATTTGGCCAGCATTATATTTGATGATCCAGGTGTTAAGAAGTCTTTCCACTCTGGCTAGTGGGAAACAAACTATTTTTGGCCCTATGTGATCACCGGGGATGGGTCCCATCTGATCCTTCCAGCTCTTTGTTCCTGGCCTCATGTAGATCTCTCATGCATGCACTGGCCAGTACCCAGCTGAAGATTCAAAGGGAATCCTCTGCAGATTTCCAGAGAGCTCTTTCTCTCTCCCTCTCTATAAACAGACACATAGATATAGATATATAAATATATAGATATCTCCTCTCCATTACTCCTCCCTATGAGTTCTAGCCACTTTGAACTCTCCAAACTCTGTCTCTTTGTCTCTTCAACTTAGGGATTCTGCTGGGGCCCTCCCTGCATTACACCCTATGAATGATCTCAAGGCAGTAAACTGGAGCAATCTCGAGTCTCATTTTGTTTCGTGTCCTTCTCCCACAGGTAACTTTCCTGTGCTGCCCATTATCCAATATCTGGAAACACTATTTCCTATATTTTTCCCCTTTTAATGTTTTTCTAAGATTAATCTGGTCCCTCTTACTCCACTATGGTGAAAGTAGAAGTCTTCAAATTTGATTTTATATTTTCGTCCCACACTTATTGAGTGGCTACTACATGCCAAGTGCTGCTATACATGCAGGGGATGCATCAGTGAACAAGAGCATATAAAACTCCCAAAGAGCATATAATGTGGAAAAATCAAGCCATAGAAACAAACACATCAACAAGTCGATGTGCTACAAAGCAAATCAAGGCAAGAAAGGTTATAGGGAGTGCCGGTGGTGGAAAGGGATTGTAATTTAAAATAGAGTGAACAGAGGAGACACCACTGAAAGGGAATCATCACAGCAAAGATCTCAGGAGGCAGATAACCAGTCATGGAGCTATTTGGAGGGTACACTTGGACTGAAGGAAGAGGAAGTGCAGAGGCCCTGAGGCAGGAGCATGCCAGAAGTGCGTGAACAACGACAAGGAGGTGGATGTGGCAAGGGTGGACAATGAAGGAGCAGCAGCAGGGAGGAGGTCAGAGTGGTTATGGCTGGAGGTGGGGAGGCTGCTCTTTAAGATCTTGAAGCTCACTATCAGTCTTTTGGTTTTTGTTATGAATTATACACGGAAGTGAAAAGTTACCATTTCTCCTTTAGTAGGATCTGCTTAACTATTGTATTAAGAATACAAAGTGAAAGTGCCAGGGAAGATGTTAGGAAGCTTTTCAAATAATCCAGGCAAAATATGATGGTGATTAGACCCAAAGGAGTTACAGAGGGGGTGGTGGAAAGTAACTAGATTTGGGATATATTCTGATGGAAGAGTTGGCAGAATTTGTTATTATTAGGTTATAGACTCAAGCAGTCTCCTCTCCCTCTCAGAATGCTCAATCTTACCTTGAATTATTACAAAGAGAAGAATTATAAGGCCATACTCTTCATGTTATTTTACCCTGCTAGCTTAAAACCCTCTGGGATTGTCCAGAGACTTCCTTCAGAGACAGTGACAGAAGCAGCCTTGAATGTACTTATCCTAGCAGCATAAATCTGTCACTGGCTTCATTTTCATTACACACAGATCCCAGTAAGTCTGTGTGGTAGGGCTTTTGACTACCTGGAACAGTAGGAGGATTATTTTTTAAATCAATGTGCAAATGAAGATGAATTTATATTTTCTTCCAAATTTTACCTTGAGTATTCATTATAAACACCCAGGTAGTATTTTAAAACCGTCAATAAAATATGTCCTCAAAAGCTATCCACATATTCTATCTTTGGGGGACCTTTCTGATTTTTTTGAACTTACCTGCATTTGAGAGTATTTGGTGGGGGTTTCAAAATGATTAGTGTGCTGCCTCTGGTTTTGCTATTTAAGTTGAATATGGCTAAGTTGAATATTTCTGGAGGTGCGATCCACTCATTTTATTTAATGGACATTTATTCAACAACTACTATATCCCAGTCCCTGTGCTATGTGCTCTGAACTAGGGCTGTTTCTTTTCCATAGTTTGCAAAGTCCTAGTCTTCAAGGAATTTATGAATGTGTATGCAATTGTAACATACAATGTGGTGAAATTAGAAATGCTGGCAGGAACCTGTTTAGTGAGAAAATGGAGGACTTCTTCTATCAGCTCTGGGGGTGAGTTTCCTAGTTGAGGATCTGGTAGTACAGGGAGAAAGGAGTGAAGAGTGAGTGGATGTTTCCTGCAGCAGCAGCAACAGACATAATGGCTGTAAAGTGAGAGAAATCACAGTGCACTGGGCATTTGCAAACACTTCAGAAAGATTGGAGCTTTCCATTAGGATACTCAGAAGTGATGCTGAGGAGTCCAGCACAGGGCAGATTGTGAAACTCCAGTGCTAAGGAGTTTGCATTTTAATTGTGGAGCAATGGAAAGCACTGAACATCTCTTTTAGCAGGAGAGTGGTATTGCACTGTGAAAGGTCACTCTGGCTGTGCTGTGGAGAATGGACTAGAATCCTGTAAGATCAAAGCATGGAGACCTGTCCATATGCGGCTGTGGTAGTCTGGAAAAATGATGCCCCCAGCCTGAATAAGGCACTGCCAGAAGCAGAATTTAAAAAATAACAAGAGAAAATCTAAAGAATACATGTGGTGAGGTGTGGTGTATGGGAAAGGAAAGAGTGGAGAAGAATCCAAGACTTAAATACTAGGTAAAACTATAGTAACATTGATTAAGATATTGGGCATAGAGAGAGAACTAGATTTGGATTGTCTGTAATGAATTCAGATTGGAACAAACAAGAGTTTGAGGTGGCTGGGGTTATCCACCTGAAGATGTCTGCAGGTAATTAGACATGTGGAGCTCAGGAGAACCATTGGAGCTTGAAGTATATTTGAAAGTTATAGCATACAGGGGCGCCTGGGGGGCTCAGTTGGTTAAGCGGCTGCCTTGGGCTCAGGTCATGATCTCAGAGTCCTGGGATCAACTAACCCTGCCTTGTGGGCGGGGGGGGGGGGGGGGGGCCGCTGCGCGGGGGGGGGCGTGTTTCCCCCTCCCCCCCCCCCCCCTGCTCGGGCTCTCTCTCTCAAAAACATAAAAAAAATCTGAAAAAAAAAAAAAAGAAAGTTATAGCACACAGATGGTTGTTGGAGTTCGGTGGTAAAAGAGATCACAGGAGGAGAGAGTCTAGAGGATTGAGAGTGGGACCTGAGGAGGGCTGACATATTAAGGACCTGCCAAAGAAAGAAGAGCCAGCAAAGACGACTGTGTTGTAGCAGCAAATGAGGTAGGAAGAAATCCAGACAACAAGGCATCAGGAGAATGAGGAGCTGGGGAAGTTGAAACAGGTGAGCCTTTCCAGAAGTCGGGGGTAGGTCAGTGTTAAAGCCAATGTTAAGCCATGATGAACAGTCAGGTAAGACGCAGCCAGAGCAGCCCATAGCAGAAGGAAGGCATCCACGGTTCTCAGCAAGAGCTGTGTCAGTGAAGTACTGAGGGTGAAAGCCACACTACAGGGCGGACAGGAGACCGCACACGGAGGGAGTGGGTGGAGGCAGTGGTGGAAAATAGGGCTCAGATCCAAGCCTGAAGTGGGATGTGAGGGCCAGGGAAAGCTTTTCTTGTTGCAGCTGGTTCTTCAGAAGGGAGAGAAGTGAATTTGTTTAAAGGCTGATTAGGAGGGTCGATATAAAATGAGCAACGGCACCTAATGAAGAGAGGTGCTTCTAGGGGAGGCAGGAATGGTTGGTCTCCAAAACATCTGTGGAAGGAGTAGCCACATGGAAGAGAAAGGTACTTCTGGAAAGATCAGCATGGAGACCTGTTATGGATTGAATTGTGTCTCCCTAAAATTCGTAAGTTGAAGTCCTAGCCCCAAGTACCTCCAAATGTGACATTACTTGGAAATAGGTCCTTGCAGATGTGATTAGTTAAGATGAGGTCATACTGGACATGGTGGACCTCTAATCCAATATGTCTGATGTCCTTACAGGAAGAAATTTTGGCAGAGACACACCCATACAGGGAGGATGCCATGTGAAGATGAAGGCAGAAATCACGGGGAGGCTGCAGACGCTGTCAAACCACCGGGCGTTAGGGGAGAAGCCTGGAAAGGTTCTTCACTAGCACCTTCAGAAGGAGCCCACCCTTGATCTTGGACTTCTGGCCTCCAGCACTGTGAGACAACACATTTCTGTTATTCAAGCCATCTAGTTTGTGCTACTTTGTTACAGCAGTGCTAGCTGACTAACGGGTACCAGTCATGCTAAGTTTATATGTGACAGAAGTCAAGGGGTTCTGACTTGGTGGTTGCTCCTTGCACTATGACTTTGGATTCAAGGTCATCTTTGGGGAGTCCATGCGGGAGGTGGCATGGGTGCTTGGAGACTTGGGGAGAATACCTGAAATAGCCACTCTGAACAATGGAAGGCAGCAATCTAAAAGGAGATATAAGGTGACAGGACAGTACTCAGACCCCAGCTGAGTATGGATCTCCGTCATTTCCAGTGTTTTTTTTAAAAATAGCTCAGCCCCGTGTGATTATTTGGGAATATATTTTCTACCACGGAAGTCAAAGCTAACTATCTTTCTCTGCCCTGCCTGCCTTTTCCTGGGCCCTAAGTCCTCAGCAAAGGTACAAAGTAATAAAACCATTTTATTCATAGGAAAGGTCATTAAAATTACTGAGCAGGCTGCTTGCCCATGTGACTCACATCCTTCTACCACCAAGAATTTAATCCCTGGGGTTTAGCCAATAAAACCCATGACTAAAAAATGTTTTTGTCTTTCATCATCACCTTTCTCAGCGATTGGGTGGCTCTGAGCCATACTCTGTAGCTGAAATGTCTCCTCAAGGCATTTTTCTTCACCCCTACATTCAAGATGTCTTTAGAGGCTTGTATTCTCTTCCCATGAATATGAATCAGGCCTCCTCCACCTCCAGTTACAGACTGGTCTGTAACGAACCAGTCCTGAGGAAGTGCAGTAACATGGCTGATGGAGGAAATGTGTCCACGGAAGACCTTGCAATGGTACATTTTTGTTTTCCACATGAAGCATCGATTTCTTGAGGTAAAAAATGGCAACTTGCGTGAATCACGTGAAACTCATGTGAAATACAACAGAGAAGATGAGACTTGGATTTTTATGAAATTTGTATTAGTCCCACTGCTACGGAAGCCAGTTGTATTTTAGATCCTATCCTCTGAGTAAGCAGCTAAATTCAAAGCCTGCCAGAGAAGGTGAGGAGTTTCTAAGAGATAAGGCAGGAGCAGAATTGCAACTTCTGGGCAAGATTCATTAGGAAAATGGAGAAGAATGGAGCCTGGACAGCTCCAGGAGGAGAAAGAACTAGAGGAATGGTCAGAGCAGGACACAAGCAGTTGTGGGCTAACAATCTGGGTTGGCCTCAGAAAGTTCCATAGGTTGCCTATGACACCGCCCCCATGAGTACCCTCCCCACCCTGAAGAAGTCAACAGCTCAGACCCTGCCTGTGAAACCTGGCTGCCTGAGCTCCAAGCTCCTTAGGAAGCCCTCCAATTCGGAAGGCACTTTGAGATAGATTTGGAGTCAAATTTACCTCAACTCCTGCAGAAGTAGTTCTGAGTCCAGAGCAGGATTTACTCCCAGCTGCCCTATGTCAAAGGTTTCCTTTTAGGGGGAGAAGGGGAAGTGGTAATCTTGATTCTCACTCTGTAGCAGGGACCTCTCTGCTTATACGTATGCCTCAAACCCGGAGCATTCCACCTTATTCAACTGCACTCTCACTAAACTCTAGTTGGACATTAACGATGAGACCTCAGAGTCACAAAGGTGAAAACATGGAATAATAAAGCTGCAGCAAAATTTGGAGATGATGTACCAATCTCCTCCACCCCACTCCCTCTCTCCATATACACGACCCCCAACACGATTGCCATCATTATTTCATTGAAATGAAAATACCAACTGAAACCCAGGGCTTAAATAACTTGACCATATGGTTTATTAGTGGTGAAACAGGTATTAAGCCCGAATACTTTGATTCTGTATTCAGAGATCTTTCTCCTGCACCACTCAAAAGGGCCCTGAGCCTAAAGACCACCCATCAGAAAGAAGGGCCCACTGGAGTAGACCCAGTAAACCCTGATAACACAAAAGCAGCTCTGATCTGCATATTAAGAGGCATAAGAAAATGACTCATAATGGCCTCTTCTAATCTAGTCAATTTCTATTAAGAAGTATTTAATACGATGGATATCATTTTATCTCTACTTCATAATTTATTTCAAAGCCCTCTCTTCCACTAGATTTCATTTAATTCTTCCCCTCCAAAAAAAAAAATTGTAAGAGAGAAAGAAAAGTTTGGTATGATGATCTCCCTTCAGAGATGAGAAAAATCAAGGTCAGAGGAGAGTGATAGACCCAAGTTCACAAGGTTAATAATAATCATTAGCACTGTGACTGGATCAGAGCCTTTTGCCAATTTCTAGCCAATTGTTAAGTTCCCACTATATGTCAGGACCTATACCAGAGCCAGAGGCATTTGATATGTAGCTAGAAGATGCTGGATTTCGAGGACCTGGAAGCCTGGTGGGTAGTTAGATAAGCAAACAAGTGAATTATGTTCAGTGAAAAGAAAATTATTAACTTGTGTCTACCAAAGAAGTCATCTAATAACTACTATGAGCCTCCCTTCCCTCGTCTGCAGTAATAACTCCTTTGCAGGACTGTGCAGAAGAGATGTAATGCTATTTTAAAATTTCATTTTACTGAATGCAATATTACAAGGCAGCTCAGAGAGCAAGCACAAGATGCTAACATTTGGGGGCGGAGAGGGAGAGTTCTGGACAAAACAGAAATTTGTTTCCCTGAACTTAGAAGAACCGACTGCCCACGGATTCCTACAATGCCTCTAAGGCCCTGTAATCTTTAGGGGTAGGGACCAAAGCCTGCAGAGTGCCTCCACACAGTATAATAGATCTTGGAGAGATCTATTCTAATTTGAAATTTGCTCACATGCTGAATGAGTAAGAATAAATTGCTTACTTTCTCTGATTCTGGGCCCCTGGAGGGTAGAAAAGCGTAATTATCCCAATAAATAACATGGCATTATAAGTCAATGATGGGATAGCATCTTCCTGGCAGCTAGACTGTAATCGTGTGAATTCAGACCTTGAGTTTGCCAAGGTGCTTGTTACTGCACGGTTACCGTGGGCTTATTATATTCTTTTGGTCCTGAAAATGGCTGTCTCTGCAGCTGAGTTCGTTAGGTAAACAGCTGTGGTAATTGATAGTGTGAATACCATTTCATTTCCTGCTGCTTTAAAATAATTTGCTCTGAGCTGGAGGAAAATGACCAGTTCTGCCATTGTGAGTTCTGGCCAGTTTTCCTTGAGGAGCCTGTCTTAGCCTGAGTGTCTGCAAGATGTGTTTTGCCCTTGAAGAGCGCAGAATATGGGAGGAGCCTATTAGCTCCTCTCTTTCTCATGGCAGGGCTGGAGATCAAGGTCAGATCTCACTGGGCTCTGAAGAGTTTTACAGAGAGCTCCCCTGTCCTCCCTGGAAAGCCTTGATGATGCCGGAAGGATCAGTGGATTATTGACCAGAAAAGAAAAATAAACTATTTTACTGCTGTCAGCCCCAGCCTGAGATTTCTAAATGTGAGAGGAAAGGTGTCATGGTTTTGTGGAGCTTAAAGCATATTCAATTTGGGGGATGATGTTCTTTGAGGAAAAGAAAGGGATATGAGATCTTACTTAATGGAAAGAAAGACTTTTTCCCCCAAGTTAATTCATAAGTTTGAAGCAATTCCAATAAAAATCTCAGAAGGACTTGTTTAACTTGACAAAATTATTCTATGGTGTATCAAAAGAAAAGATAAAATAGTAGTCAAATTTTATATAATCAAAATAGTAAGATGTGACTTACACCTGCAGCAAATAAAATATACTACCAAGTAGTGGTGGGCCTAGAACAGACATACTTATCAGTGGAAACGAACAACCCAAATGAAAAGAAACCCAAATTCATATGGGAAATGCAGTGCAAAATAACATTATTTTATATCACAAATGGCTATCAACAACTTTTGCCTTCTTGGGTGAAGAGATTGGGAAGGACATAAACATAGCAAGTATAATTCATATCAGTGGGTGACAAAATAGCTATGATTAACTGTTGAATAGCACAGAATGCCTGGAATGGAACTTTGAGAGTTCCATTTTTTCCTACTGTTTTTTTTTCCCCCCTTTATTGCAGTGAAAGGGGCATTTTAATAATGATACTAAAGGCAAGTTACATAAATGGAAAGGTTGCTTGGTCTACAAAAAAAAAAAAGGAAACATCTGAATTTCCATTAAAAAATAATTAAAAAGTACATGTTAAAGTAGGGAAAATATTTATAATGTATATTATAAAGAATTCATGTCCCTAGTACACAAAGAGTCTAACAAAACTAAAAGGGAAAGATAAATACTCCGATGTCTTAAATGGACAACCTCAAGAGGTAGTCACGTACAACACACAAAAATACAGAAGCACCAATATTCACATAAACAGGTGTGTTAACGTCACAAAGTTATATCAAGGAAAACTACAGTGACATTTTTGCTTATGGAATTGGCAAGCTTAAAATATAACTTTTAATAATCACTGTTGAAGAAGCAGCAAAATGCACATCTGATAGAAACATAAAATGGTACATTTTTGGATAGCAAAATATTGGAAATTGGGAAAATGTTGATACCTTTTAACCTAGCGAGTTCTCTGCTTGGCATTTATCCTGTGGAAATTATTATAGATATTGACAAAGCTTGACATGTAAGCATTTTATACATTGTATTCATAATTTAGAAACAATAAAGACTATAATATGGGACTGGCTATGTAGCAGGAGCATACAATGCAAAACTATGCATCTTTTGAAAAGAAAAGCACAGTGGAGAAGGATATTTAATGATATGGAAAATACTCTTTAGTAAATTACTTGGAAAAAAGTTTACTTGCCTACACCATAACAATGATTTTTCACTTGGTGGTAAGATTGCTGTGATTTCTTTTCCCCTCTTTTTTATGCTTTCTTATACTTTCTAAAATTTCAACAATGAACATTTGATGAGTTGTAAATTTAGAGGCCATGATATTCTTATTTCCTCTCTAGAATCCTAACAGAAAAATCCAAAGCATGTTATAGTATGAACTTCGAGTGACCATCTGTTCATTTCATTTTTTTTTTAAAGATTTTATTTATTTATTTATGAGAGACAGAGAGAGAGAGACAGAGGCAGAGGGAGAAGCAGGCTCCCCGTGGAGCAGGGAGCCTGATGCGGGACTCGATCCCAGGACCCTGGGATCATGACCTGAGCCGAAGGCAGACGCTTAACTGACTGAGCCACCCAGGTGTCCCCATCTATTCATTTCATTATGGTGCCGGTGGGGATTTGTGCCTGCTTACAGCGATTCCCTATTATTCCTGTAGAAAACCACCTCTGCCATACTTGCGCTCAGTTCCCAGGACTGCAGGGTACTTGCGGTAGAGACTATTCCAATCTTACCTTCTAGGGTAGACGTAGGCCTATGACCTAGGCCTGGACCATCAGAGCATCCCTTCTTCTGGCCAGGTGGTTGGATCATGGAGAAGCAGGTGACATAAGTCAGTCCATCAGATCCTATTGGGATAGTCCCAGAGTTTTTGCCTGCATGGCCAGAAAGAAGGTATTCTTTTTTTTGTGCCATTGGACTTTAGATCCAGGAACTGTCTCCAGCAGCCATTCCCCAACCAAAAAAAAAATTAGTTAAGGGAGAAAATAATTTAAAAAACAGTACTTCTAACCACTTTGGGCTGGTTTTGAGTTGGCTTCTATCAACTTGCAAATGAAAGAGACCTAATCAACACAGAGGTCAAAGAGCTCACAATCACTCAAAAATGCACCAGGGAAACTTTTAAGGACTGGGCTCAAGTGTCCGAAGTCAGAACAACTCACCTTTTCCTCTTCTGAGCTGAAACATCCAACCTAGCTAAAGGGACTCAACAGCTTTCCTGAACTGTCTCCACTTAACCAGTTCTCATATAAATAAGGGGTACTTACAAAAATTACCAGAGACTTCCAAAGCTCCCTATGCCACTGCTTGGAAAGCACATACTTCATTCAGATAAACCCTCCAGGGATGGGGCCAGTGGCTTGCTGAAAATGGATAACTTGCAATGTTTCTTGCTAATCACATCTATAACCTAGACCAGTGCTTTCTGAATTGTAATGCATTGCTAGTAAGGGTTCTACCAGGGAAGTAAAACCACATTGAGTAATAAAGAGTAAGGGGTTGACTACAGGAATTGAACCTATTATAACTGTGGGATGAGCTGGGAAGTAAGGTCCGGTAAGTGGAACCAGAGAATTAGAGAGGTCACTATGGAAACTTCCTGAAGCTTCGGCATGCGTGAACAAGTCGGAGCTTTCAGGGAAATCTCGGAAGCCAGTGGGAGGAAGGGATGCTAAAGTCTATGGAAGGCTGTTGTTGCTGGGTCTGGAGGTGGACTTGGAGTTCCTTTCATTAGCAGGGCTGACAGTGGAAAGAAGAGCTGGAGATGGAGGTGGAGAGAGCAAGGAAAAGCGGGGACCCAGCCGCATGTCTGTGGGGAGAGTGGCAGCCAGGAGGGCCCTCGGAGCAGGATGCACCCTAATTTGGGGCCATTTTATTCAAACTGACACCGTTATAAAACCACCACAGATGTGTATACAATCCATCTAGGGAATCTGTTAAAAATGTAGATTCCCAGGCAGGTGCTCTGGGTGACAGGTGCTCCTGGCCCAGACTGCACTTTGAATAGCAGGCCTTGGTCCCTTGGATGAAAATGAAAAAAAAAAAAGGCACAATAATGAGGGTCAGTATGAGGGAGGCTGCTCTTACCAGCTTCACTTTATTTCTTTTTAAAATAATAAATAGCACCTAAGCAGCCCTCACGAGAAAGCAGAAAATTGGCTCGCTTGTGATGATCAAAGGACCATTTTTAAAACTTTCTTAATCTTTGGCTTAGTAGTACATTAAAGGAGACTAAGGAGACCCCTGGTGCCTACTTGAGACTGGATATTTGGGCTTCTCTTTGATCTGAATGGCCCTTCGCCACCTGGCATTTCACGCATCCCCGGTAGGGTGCTGGTCTCCATCTTTCCTCCTTGGATCAAGAGCAAAAAGGCCAAATTCAGAAACCTCCTGTTAGCACAGAAAGGAGATATTTTTTGTGCATTTCATCAACTTGCTTCTTTATGAAGAGCTGTCCCAGATTTTGATTTGTGGAGCCCATGACCAAGTAACAAATTAGGGCACAGAGATCTCATTATATAAGAGATGAGTTATGGGAGCAATAAGCACGTGTAAATAGCATTTCCATATTTAATGATCATTTTATTCTATGGCAATTTTGCATTAAATATTCAGAAATTATGTTCTCTTTACTCATGTAAAAGCCTTTTGTCAAGTGCATTATTATTCTGGGAAAAGAAACTCTATTATGCCATTATATGACACGTGATGAAATTTAAGCTCTCATTTCTATGTCAGTTACCTGGAAGTCCTCACCTCAGCCCGCCTTTTGGGGTCACCTTTTCTTGTAATAGTGAGATGGGGTGGCTGGAGCTTCGCTCCCCCGCAAGGAATAACCCTGGTTCCCAGTTTCTCCATCCCCCACCTGCCACAGGCCAAGGAGTTTTAAGGGCTTTTCTTTCTTCTTATCTCCTCTTGCTTCTGTGTTTTATTTCAATTTCATTCCATTTCCCCCGAAGTTCACGTTCTCTGACTATTCATTTCACTCCTCTTTCACCCCCCTAGCAACCCAAACGCAGAATGCTAACCCTGTTTGGTTTCATGGTACTTTGCTTTCAAAACACCACTTGCAAAAGCCACTCGTGTTGAGAGAGATTGTTACTGATGAATTTGGTGGTGGAGTGAGCAAGCATGAAGCTGTAAATGCACAAAGCCACAGGTAACTTTAAACAGGGCATCAGTCAGGCTCCCCGAGCCCCAAAGGCACTGGTCCTGTTTTCCATCTTCCCTATAGCATTCCCTCTTGTGCCCATTCTCCAGCAGGGCATCCCGTGCCTCATGGCAACGTCCTGAAACTCACAGCTTCTCCCCTTTCCAAGGCAGCGCACCGTGCCTCCCTCTGGTTTGCCCTGACTATCCAGGCCACGATGGGTGCTCACTCACTCCAACCAAAAGGACCCACCAAGGTATCTCCCTACAAACACAAAAAATTTCTCCACCCCAGTAGAAAGGAATCCCGCCACCAGCTGATAGACCAACAATAGTTTTTTTTTGCAGGGTGGAGGGTGGTGGTTCTGCTACGTTCTCTCAGCAAAATCTTTGCAGCCCCCATAAGGGTATCTACTCCTCAAATTTTCACCCTGAAGTAATGTGTGGGGAGCGAGGAAAGAAACACATCGTTTATGTGGGGAATCTGAATAGTTGTTTGCGCTGATCCCCAAGAGAAAATGGTTTCTATACATCAAACAGTGTTAAGTGCATCATCCATATTTTGTAGACCAGAAGCCCTGGTTGTATTTCACCCTAACAAATACTTGGGGGCTCAGAGGCAGAAGTCTCTCTGCACTGGGGCATTTGAAGTTCTTGCCCAAGACATTGATCCAGTATAGGGGCTCCTGGCTTTTCTGTCTCAGAGCCAGGCCACTGTTGCAGCAGACCGTTGGTGTATTCTTGCCCTGTTTCAACACCCTCCTTTCCAGTTTCTGCCACTCCCAAGACAAGCCCCAAACTGGGGTTGCAGGCAGTCTGCTTCAAGGGGGATCCTTGTTCAGTTCAGTGGGGATCCTTTTCCAGATCAGTCTGAAGCCTTCCACTATCAAAAAATAGTATTATTTCTTTAAGAAATTCTGTGACTATAGATGTTGGGTTATACCTTATCATCCAAGCAATTTGCCGGTTAACTCCCTTCCTTGGAATATAACGAGGCATGCGTGTCCTCAAACAGCATCCTTTGCAAAGTTGGAAGACCGATTTCAGAGGAGTGTTCAAGTGTATAGCTCAGGGTTGGGACTAAGTTATAGCAAGTTAGGTGTTTCAGACACAAAACTGGAGGGGGCACCAAACGCTTCAGTGATCAAGATAAGTAACGCTTCTGATACATACTATTTAGTGCAGTATATTAAACAGTCAAAATGAACCCAAAACTCCATGATGAACATAATACCAAAGTTTTAAATGAAGACAGGCTCAGTATCACTGGTTTTTTCCTTTGCCTCAGGCTCTACTAGTGTTAGGCACACAGCTGTGACTGATTCTGTTTTTATTTAAAACGGATTTTTATTTTTGCTTCCATTTTGGCTTCTTCAAATATTGCATTTAAATAGTACTTATCTTGATTACAGAGTTTTTTGGTGTTCTAGCCGTGCACCATGCTCCCCTCGTCCTAATCCAGGCTCTAGCCTTACCTTCCTTTTGGGCAAAACTCAAGGGATAGCCCAGCCCAGGCCCTGCCCAGTCGAACTTCTGAGCCTTATGCTGGAATACTCTTTCCTTAAGGTTCGAGAGCAATAGTAATGTGTGGCATTGAGGCAAACCGAAACATTGGACATCTTGGTTCTCCCCAGAGGACCACTCTGCACGGTCTCGCACATGCTGATGTTACAAGTTCTCTCTCTCATCTCCCGGATGCTTTAGTAGCTGTCTTTCCATCACTAAGGCAAATGAAGGAACCTAGCTCATCAAAACGTGTTATGTCACGAAGAGGAATTTGACAAACAGTTTTTAAGTAAGCATTTCCTCTTTTCTCGCTAGGGCACGTTAATTTAGCAAAAGATTGTGCCTGGCTACTAGTGACAGGTGCTAGTAATACAAAGATCAGTACAACTCACACCTGGCCTTCAGGAGCTGATTCTCCCTCTCCGTGGTCCTCATCAGACCTTGCCAAGGTCTCACCCCAGACCCTAGGAAACTGAATCTCTGGGGGTGGTGCCTGGGCATCTGTACTATATAAGGTCCTCGGTGGATTCCAAAGCACAGCGAGGACTGAAATTCGCTCTTCTAGCTGAAGAGCAAACACAAATACTTGCCAAAGAATAAAGTGCACCATAACAAAAGGCAAAGTGGAATGGGAGAAAAGTGGAAGGAACATTAGTTCTGCCTGGAGGGGTTGGGAAGGTTCTCATAGAGGATGTGACATTCTAGTGAGACCTTGAAAGATGAAAAGAAATTGCTTGCTACCCCGTTAGACTATGAACACAGGAGAAGTGTTTATTTAGTTCTGGCAGAGGGAAGGGACCGCGGGAGTCACAGTCAGAAATGACCCACAGCTTGCTCAACAGGACACCAGTCCTACAGAATGCCTCTGTGAGTGTGTGTCTATGTGTGTGTGAGAGAGAGACAGAGAGAGAGAGAGAGAGATTGGGAGAGAGGGAGGGAAGGAGAGGGAGACGGGGCTGGCAGAGGGGATGGAATCTGTGGCCTGAGGTGTCTTGAAAAGGCTGCATATTTATTTCCCTTCTCAGAATTTCATGTTCTATATTGGCATTTTGAAGGTCTAAGGGGGCCCACAGCAACGTTTTTGAGAGCAAATGGATTTAACATTCATTTGGGCAACAATACTTTTTTATTGTTTTGCTTTGTATTGTTACCATGGAATGCCTTAACATCCTAGACCTAACTAGTATACCATGAAACACACCTACGAAGGAGTTCCCTTCCCAGAGACCAGGGACTCCCGACTGCTTCTCTGCAGGGCAGTTGTTCCAGAATTAGACTCCACGGCAGCCACGATTTGACAAATAACAACAAAAAGAGACCAACCAAACTTCCGCCAGTAACTGTTGATAAATATTTTTTATTTTTGCATTTTTTTCTCATCATGGTCCATATAAATACATTTGAAAATTTGTAATCATAATATAGGTGATATTTCATGTTCTTCTTTTCTCACTCAAATTTAACTGCAGATCTCTCTTCTTACTGTTCCATGGTTTTAATAGTTAATATTGTTACTGACTCACTAAGGAAATGGCATAGTTTATATCTCACTCCCCTTGGGTGACACAAAGGTTCATCCAGGTAGTTCTGCAATTATGAATAATTTTGCCGCAAAGAACAGGTAAAACTATATTTTCTTCTCTAGAATTATTTCTGTGGAATAAATTCCCTGCAGTGTGATAACACAGTTATGGGATCTGTGATATTATCCTAATGGAAATATTTGGTCTTGATGGAATTAGTAAGTTTGCATCTCTGGAGTGAAGCTAAGGAATGGTTGGAAGAGTTGTCAAGCTGCCTTCTACACGATTTACTGAAATCAGACTTCCCAATGGGCGGACTCACAATACAGAAAGACCCCTCATACTCAGAGCGAACAGGGCCTTCACAACACTTTTTCTTTTTTAAAGATTTTATTTATTTATTTGACAGAGAGAGACAGCGAGAGAAGGAACACAAGCTGGGGGAGTGGGAGAGGGAGAAGCAGGTTTCCTGCGTAGCAGGGAGCCCGATGCAGGGCTCGATCCCAGGACCCTGGGATCATGACCCAAGCTGAAGGCAGAGGCCTAATGACTGAGCCACTCAGGCACCCCATACAACACTTTCTCTTTTACTATTGTGTCTATAGAGACAGAAAGGTGAATATTTGAAACATAATTCTCAGACAACCTGACAACCTCTGTTTTTGCTTTCTCCTGGTCTCTTTGACCATAGGAGCCCTTCTATTCTTGGCAGGGAGGCACTTATAAGCTGCTCCCCACTCTCTGACTCTGGAACTGGAGATAAATGCCAATCTGGAATCCATCTTTTAAATAGGGAACTGCCTGTAGCTGAAAGGCTTTAGCATTCTTAGATCTACAGTTATGAATTCCAGATCTCAACACCCCAAAGAATTAAAAAAACAGAAAAAAATATATATTTCCTTGTGAAAATTCATCTCAACAAAGTATAGGTACATGCATCTGGCTACCATTACACTTTGAGCTTGGGTTGCCAGTAAGAAAATTTACAAGAACAACAATCTTTTCAGTGGTTTTTTTGATCCTCTGGAGTTGGTAAAAAGTGATGCATTCTGGCTTTTAATTCTGAAACTGAGCAGAAGGGTCATGACTCTACACTTTCCCTGCTCTGGAATGCTGATTTTCCATAGTCTGAATCAATGTTTTAAAAGAGTTACTAGTTCATAATATAAGTTCATAAGTTCATAATATAAATATCCTTCTAGAAAAAATGTTTGCTCATCCATTTGGTTCCAATGATTGCATACCCCTTCCAGTTAGGGATTCCGTGACAACTCAATTCTTTCCTGAAACTTCTGGTTGAATCAGGACTTTAGAGGTAGGATAAAAACTTCAATGTGGTCCACTAGAGCTACAAGAATATCTCAACTCACGTGGCCACAAAGGGGACATTGAAGTAGAAGAGTACCATGTGTATTTCAAGAGTTTCAAGACACTTTTGTAGTCTTGTGGTTTATCTGTTTTGTTTGTGTCTTTATCCTTCTGGAGAACCTTCTGATCAAAATGACACTACTGAACAGAAAACATGCACAGACTGAAGTAGAAAAGGAAGGAAAAACTCTAAACTGAGTATTTGAGGTGAATGAAAATATAACTTAATTAAAATAATTGGAAACATACTCTTTACAAAACATCGAATAGGACAACAGCAAAACAAAGTTGGAAAAATGGAAGAGAAAATATAAACAATTTAGACAATCAAGTTAGGACATCAACATCCAACTAAAAATGCCTTCAAGAAAGGAATAAGAGAGGGGCGCCTGGGTGGCTCAGACAGTTGAGTGTCTGACTTGATCTCAGCTCAGGTCTTGATCTCAGGGTTGTGAGTTTGAGCCCTGGGAGTCTACTTTAAAAAAATAAAAATAAAAAAGAAAGGAATAACAATGTGGCTCAGTCAGTTAGGCATCTGCCTTCAACTCAGATCATGATCCCAGGGTCCTGAGATCGAGTCCCACATTGGGCTCCCTGCTCAGCAGGGAGCTTGCTTCTCCCTCTGCCTTCAACTCCTGCTTGTGCTCTGTCTCTCTCTGACAAATAAATAAATAAAATCTTAAAAAAAAAAACGAATAACAGAGGAAATGGACAAGTTATCAATGAAATATGGTAGATTTCTGAGAAATGAAGAAAATGAGTACCCAGCATAATTAAAGCAAGGACGGCAACACGAAGCTGTATTTTTGCCAAATGTCAAAACATCACAGTGTAATGAAATGTCCCTAAATGTTCCAGGGATAAAAAGCAAAGGGTAAGGAGTCAGGAGGGCTTTAGACTTCTCAACACTACCATTACAAGCTTAGCCAATAGTGGAGCATCACCTTCTAAGTTGAAATGAGAAATCATTTTCAATCCAGAATTCCATACCCACCACGTGATCAGTAAAGTATGAGGAGGGAGTATAAAAGGAGTTTTAATTTCCCTCATTTTAGAAAGCTGCAGGGAGATGTTTTTGGCAAAAGAGGCCAGTGGCTGGATGATCACTAAGAAAGCAGGACAGCTGTGCCCTCACTGGACTGACAGATTCTCAGTGATGGGTTCTGAGGCAGCAAGAACCCCTGCTCCCTGAGCAAGATTTGTAACGTGTTTTCTGAATGTTGCCATTTTACCATGAGCGCTGGTGGTACTAGCGTCCCCTGGGACTCCTAGAAATGAGAGCCATAGAACTTGAGAACCAGAGGGAACCTTCAAGATTTTGCTAGTCATCTTCCTTATTTTAAACCCAGCTTAGAGTAATGAAGTCCAGGAGGAAAACCCAACCACAGAGAACTGTTTGGTGGCAGAACCAAGGGAAAATCTGACTCTTGGACTCCCTCTGGTGCTCTGTTTCTGTTTAATGCCCTCTCCACTTTAAGGACTTTAAAGCTTTTTCTGACCCCATCCTGTCATCCCTTGCCTGTCTCCCATATCCCTAGATCCCTATACTTAGGAAAGTATTTACAAACCACATAATATAAATATCCTTATAGAAAACAATTTTAAACTACATCTTGAAGAGGTGAAAAAATGTTTCAATGATGGTTGAGCTATGATTACTAGTTGACCTGGGTCTATAGTTTCTTTTCCCATGGTGAGAACATGGGGCCTTCCTTAGAACAAAGCCCCAGGAAAGCCTTCTCCAAGCTCACACATATTTTATCCAATTTGGGATTTGCTCCTAGAAACTAGCATAGGTTCATAAGAGGTGGGATGTTGAAATTTCTGACTTTCCATCAAGCTGCTAATTAAATTATTTTCATCAAGATCCATGCTGGCAGCTTTTTTTATGGTGTAGAATCATAAGCAGGCAACTGAGCCAAAGCAGAATATAGTGGTCACAATGGGACACATGGTCTAAAAAGAATTGTCTGTATCATTAGAATCTGAGTGGGCACTAACCCAATTTCACATGCATAGCAAATTGTGGCCCAATATCCTTGGACCTCAATCTGCCATGTGGCAGCAAATACCTCCCCCACAGACTAAATGATGTTGAATTATGAAACTAGAGGTATATTCTTCAATGTAAACTCCTGCCATGACTAAAATGCAAATAACCCCAGATTTGAAATCTGGCCATAGATCAATGGGAAGGATAGATTTTGTGGAGGATGAGGAGTTGGACAGAGGCTCTTGTCTGTGTCCCTCAAATCAAACTCTGTATTTGCCTATTTGCTCTGCTTGCTTGTAAGATTTACACTGATAAGGAAACAGAACCAAAACCTCTTACTGTGACACATCCAAATAACCTAACCCTGTGATAGGGATCAAAAGGAGTTCGGGTGGATTTGTACTCCACAGGTATAATATTTGCCTTGTCTGATTTGTCACCGTGCACAAACATTGGCTATTACTTTTATGGCCAGTAGAAGGGCAGAAGCTAAAGCTTTGGTGGAGAGTAAATAACATATTCCACAGTGACGGAAGAAGACATTAAAAGGCTTATAAGCAAGGAGTCGCTGTGTGCGGAGCCCATCCTTGTGATTTACAGCATTAATGCTTGCTGCACACAGCCCCTCCCTGTAATTAGAAGCTGGCCTTTCTTAAAATGGGGAAATTGTTGTAGTTTTACAGCCTTTATTGGGGTCTATTGTGTGTGAAAATGCACATTTGAAAGAGAGAGACCTGGAAAAATGGCGCTTCTGGCCCACTACACTCAAAAGTGTGTTTATCGGCACATATGGTCCATGACCCCTGCCTTTGAGGCAGCCCTGTGGAAGGCCCAGGGGACTGCAAGGACCAATTAAGACTCCTCATGCCAGATTCAGATTCCAGTCTCTGCATGCTCCACAAATACCACCAAATACCACATAACAGGCCTGCCCACTCACCACGGCCTCCCTCCCCTTGGAGCTCTAACTGGGTTTGTCTAACCACTAAGTTCAGGTCTGAGAGGGGCCCCACCTCAGCATTCTGCAGGGGTCCAAGGATTCCGGGAATGTGTGTGCATGGTGGGGTTGAGAGGTAACACAATAACAGTATACCAAGCAATGGTCTAGAAATTTCATGTGCATGGAAGTGTTCAATTTTTACAATAATCCTACAAGGCATACACTATCTCAGTGGAGGAAACAGAGCATAGATGGACAGAGCTAGGAAATGGGTGGCAGAGTCAGCATTCAAACTCAAGTAGTCCGACTTCAGAGTCTGGGGTGGACCAAAGTCACGTGGCATTGATACCCCATTGCTCCGCCAAAAGCCAGCTGGTTCCCACTGTCCAGGCAGATGATGATGACTTGGTAGTTCGCTAGCAAGGACTGGTTCATCAGTTCTAGAAACCTGAACACATTTTACCTGGCACACTCTACAGGCATCACTCAGGCAATGGCCCCAAATGCGAACCACTCTTTTATCTGGGGTGCGAGTTTCCAATCTCTCCTCACTTAGGCTCCCCATCCACTCCCCTTCATCATCTAATGTTAAAGCCCTTGTCTCCCTTTCCATGTCACTCATCTAAGGACCTGGGATAAAGAGACAAAGGAGCCCCTGATGGCCCAACAGCTGGCCAGGCACTCACAGCCAGGCCTCAATATTCTCTTGTTGAATACAATCCATCTCACAGACCACCACCATCAGAGGAGACGATGAAGTGCAGTAAAAATAAGACTAGTCCATGATCCTGTCAAAGCACAGACAAAACAAGGGTCCCTGCACCACCCACAAAAATGGCCAAATGTCTCTATTTTTGGGTTCCTGGACCCAATTCCAGTGAGACAGGGCAACAGTCCAACAATCCTTGGACACCCTGCTTCATGACACCATCCCACAGAGACAGCGCTAGATGCCACAAGCCCAGGGTGTCACCACTGCTTCTGACCAATCAGCTACAAATAGGAGGTTCCAACCACCCCCTCCCTGGGGACAATTCAGGATGCCACTCAGTGAGCTGTAGATAGTAAGGAAATTTAATAATTTTTCTTCTGCCTTTGTTTCCCACATGACCACCATTTTGCTAAGAAAAGCAGATGAGTCTTGTGATTGGAAAAACCGAACAGATGTGACTGCATTTGTTTTCCACTCTTGTGTAGTGACTGGTGTGGATTACATTTCCGTTCAACCATGTATTCAATGAACATTTTTAACTTCTTCAATTTTGGGGACATTTAGCCTAGTAAGGGAGAATGTGATGATGAGTATCAGGTTTTACAAAGGAAAGTTAAATATTCAGACATTCCCCTGTGGACTTTTTAAGTATCAATATCTAGATTTATCAACTGTACCTAATATTTTTTAAGGCACTTCACGAAGTTATTTGTAGGTATAAACCCCAAATTGCAATACAGTATAAGTATCATGATATAAGTGAACCCAGACGACTAAGGAGCACAGAGGAAGAGAATTTTGTTGACATGGATAAGCTAAGGATAGACCATTCCTAGATAAGGTGATGCTCTTGCAGAGTTAAGTAGTCATGAGCCAGGCATGTGATCTACAAGGTATTCCAAGTAGAGAAAGCCACTTTGGTAAAGGAAAAGAGGTCAGGCTCCTTATGAGAAATTTCTGTAGATCAGTTTGACTTCCTTCAGAAAACTTCCCAAAGCCTCAGGCTGAGTTAGTGTGTTTCTGCTATTAGAAAGCATGTGATATATTTATATGCCAGTATATTTTCTATGCATTTGTTTCTTGTACTAGAGAGTATGTTCTGGAACATTCCTGATACCAATATGGTAAGTGAGACTGAGAAGAGGGCTTTCGTGTCAGATAGAACTGGCAATGACATGTATATCATGCAACTTAGACAAGCATCTGGCAGCACAATGCAGGTGCTCAGAAATGTTTTTGAATGAATATATAAAGTCATTTAACCTTTTTGAACTTTAGTTTCCTCGTGTATAAAATAAAGACAATACCTACGTGGAAGAAGAGAGATCATTGAGGGGCTGATGGAATAATCTAGAGAAGTAATGATGTTGGCTTTCCTTTGGGTAGTAGTGTTCGAAATGGAGAGAAGCAGCTTGATTTAGGATGTGTTCTGCAAGAAAAATTTTCAGAGCCTTCTAATGAGTTCAATATGATGGGCAAGGGAAAAGGAGATTCCATCTTGTTTTTGACTTTCAGTTACAAGTGTCACTTACTGATAGAAGAAAGACTGGGGGATATATTGTGAAGGAAAGGTACTTAGTAACCAGTTAGATGGCATTTAAAAGATTTAAAAGGAGCCACAGATCGACTTACCTCTGTCTGTGGGCATTTAAAAGATCTACATATTCACAAATGTGAGACTTCTTATCCTATAAATGACAGTGAAAGGAGATGCTTGACACTACCTAAGAAGAGTATGGTTGGGAGGAGAAGGAGTCCCAGACATATCCCTGGGAACATCCAACATTCAAGGGCCAAGCTGAAGAGCAAGAGTCAACAAAGGAGACTAAGAAGGAGTGGATCTGGGCATGCCTGGGTGGCTCAGTCGGTTAAGCATCTGCCTTTGGCTCAGGTCATGATCCCAGGGTCCTGGGATTGAGCTCCACATTGGGCTCCCTGCTCAGCAGGGAATCTGCTTCTCCTTCTCCCTCTGACTGCTGCTCCCCCTGCTTGTGCTCTCTCTCTCTCTTTCAAATAAATAAAATCTTGAAAAAAAAAGAATGAGTGGCCACAATGAAGTAAAAGGGAAATCAGGAAGGTGTGATATCACAGAAGCCAAGGGGAAAAAGCATTTGAAGAAGGAGGGAATGTCTGACTGCATCAACTCTTACTTGGAAATCGGGTAAGGCAAAAAGAGAAAAAGAATACAGCAAAGTCGGGGTCATTAGGGATTGTAATGAGCAGTGTTAGTGGAGTCCCAGTGTGTAGTAAAGACAGGAGCTCTGGACAACTCTTTCAAAAATGTTTGCTTGGGGAGGTACAGAAGATAAATAGATGGGTAGATTGTCAAGAAAGGATCCTGTGGTTCTGTCTTATATTGTATTAAAGATTGGAGGCACTTTTGTTTCACATTAGAATGATCTGGTACAAAGAGGAAACTAATGATGCAGGAGAAAGAAGGGTTACTTACATGATGATGTTCTTGAGAAGGAGAGAGATGGTTGACATGTGGTCCACAGATGCAGAGATAGTGTATTCATTACCCTTGAAGGGAAGGGGGAGAGCTTAGATTCATAGTGAATTTAGTGGACAGAAAGGGAAGGAATTCCTATTTCATTGTTTCTAATTTCTCTGAGAACTTCAGAGCAACGTCATTTGTCGGGAGTGAAGGGGGAGGAGGGGAAGCAAGATGTTTGAGTAGAGAGGGCAATGTGTTAAAAAGTCATTTTAGGGAATGGGAAAGAGACCGCTAGGGATCTATAATAAGATTAGCAAGCAGCATTGTATGCCCGTTTGAAATGTATGAACATGAATTAAAGTGAGGCAAACACATGAAATTATGTGCTTTGCTAAGCCAATGTTTGGCTACTCGGCTGCAGGAATGGAATAAGTGGATATTTGGTTCCTCCCGTATTGGTATCGACCAGGCTGGTAGAGAGCAAGGGAATTAAAGGTGTTTGCAAAGAAGGTGGGAACAGTAGGGGCATGGTGGCTAGGGCTGGATAAATATCTGGTAAATGAATGAATGACTTAGGACAGTGAAAAATTTCAAAGTGGAAATATGCATCCTTATTGAATTACCAATGAACTCTATATTAATTTGCCTTTTCTTCTGCCATTGCTACCAAATGTGGGCAGTCTACACCTGGTGGCCTGACACTTGGGGTCTCAACTGCCCCCTCGCAGCCTGTGTTTGGGAAAGATGCACACGGCGTCTGGTTGGCTTGGAGTAACCAAGGAGACCAAAAAGATTCCTGCAAAAACCTTGAGTGACATTTTCAGGGATGCAATCCTAGCTTCTTCCTAAGATGACTATATAAATTATAGGTTTGCAGGCTCAGAAAGCCCATCACTAAAAGGTCTCAGAGCCAGAGTGTGGGAGTTGGGGAATAAGGAAGGTAAGAGGACAAAATAGAGAGAAGGAATCTGCGAATTGTTTCTTCGGCTTTCTGAGCCCACAGACAGAGGGAAGTCGATCTGTGGCTCCTCGAAGGTTCTCCGTCTTCTTCCCTGTCCCAGGGCCCAGGAACACTGGCTTATCTACAGCTCTCTTTTTGAAAACACCTTCTGGTGTGAAACACATGAGACTCCAGATTCCTGTCTATTCTAAAAATCCGTAATGCCTTCTGTAATCATCAGGAGCCTTTCATTACTCTCAACTGATCATTTTGTTTTCCTTCCCCCAAAATGCCTCTTTGTTGTTGTTATTTCAAATACCCTTCTGCAGACAGGATGCTCACAAATAAAAACAGCAAACACACAGACACCTGTGTCTCTATTTAGAAGCATCATGAGTGAGAAGAGGGTGCCCGTTGCTTGGGGCCCCTTTTGATTCCACTTAGCCTGACTACTGAACTGGCAAGGGCAGGTAACAGCTTTCTCCTGGAGTCTCCGAGCACCGTGACTTCGGAATGATGACTCTGCTTGGAGGGCTCAGAGCTGCCACACAAATGCATTTGCTGTTCCTGAGGAAATGGTATATGAAGTGGGTTTTTTGAGTCCAAGAAAGAGAAAGCTAAAAGGTGCTTTAATTTCCAGGCTGCCAGGATGTGAAAGTGTGGGTTGTTTTTTCCCCCCTTAGAATGGTAGCTTGCATACAACAAAAGGTGATGTCTTCAACGTAAGGCAAGAAGTCCTTCCATTGGGCGTAACCCAACCCTAGCCTTTAGTCTTGTGGCAACTCTCCAGTGTGCTACCTGATGTGGGAAATAAAGGCAGAAGAAAAATTATTAAATTTCCTCACTACCTAGAGCCCACTGACAAGTCCTTGAAACAGGCAGAGTGACATTCCTCTAGGGACTCAATTGCCTCAATGTTGACACTCTGCTAAGGGCCAAAGGCAATCCAAACCCCCCCTCCCTGGATCCTGTAAGTCTACTTTAACATATAAAAATTCCTTTAGAAATTTCCTCTATCTCTACCCCCTCAAGATACGTGTTGGCAATCATCCCCCAAGCATAAGGCCCGCCGATATACATCTGAAGGGGTCTCATGATGAAGGTTTTATTAGACGGTGATAAATGACCTTTCCCCAACAACAGCTAGTCCCCTCAAGGTCCTGGAAACCTTGCTTCCAAAATTCCTTAGAGACTTACGCTATCCCTAACCACCCCCAACTTGAAAGTATATAATGGGCCACTCCTCATGACCCCATTGCAGCTCTTTCTGCCCATGGGTCCTGTCCCCGCGCTTTAATAAAACCACCTTTTTGCACCGAAGACATCTCAAGATTTCTTTCTTGGCCATCGGCTTCGAACACCAATGTTTTCCTACATCACTACCCAGTAGATTTGCAATGTCTCTGTCTCTGGATATAGCATCCATGTGCTCTGTAAACTTAGCCCTTCACCTTTCTGAGCACAGGGAGTAGGGCCTCTTCCCAAGTCGTGGTCTGATGTGCTTGTCCACCCTTTGGAAATGAATGTCCCCCTTGGCCCGTCCAGCATGACCTGCGCATCCTCTTCTGGAAGAGGGAGACGGTGGGATGTATATTTATGGAGCACCTACCCTGTATTCAGCACCATGGATGAGAACAGCAATTCTGAGGCCGGAAGTCATTTGCTCAAGGGCTCTAGCCCGTCTGACTCCAGACACCAGCATCACCACCCTGCCGCGCATTTTTGAAGCCTTGAAAATTCGCCCCCTCTTGTTTTGCAGAGACTCTCTCTGCCTGGCCTATTTGTTCCAGTTTGATGGCAGCTTTATTTAGGTGATAATCGAAGAGCCCTGCTGTTCTATGAGGCGGTAATCCAAGCCCTGTGTGGGTAACTATTCTTTTAGGTTGAGTGGTTTATCCCTCTGATAAAAAGAGGTAGATTGTTGTTCTGAAAATCCAAAGTCTTCCTTTCATTCTTGCATTAGATAAAGACACTTGCATATTTACTTTTAGCCGAGGCCTCAGAGGGAGCCCCAAGCTGAGATGAGTAAGCCCGGCTGCCCAGCAGAGACCAGACATGGGGACTGTTCTTCCTTCACTGTTGGCTGAGATTTGAGGAAATCACCTGCAGTTGTTGAGAATGGCTCCTTTTCCTTTTATTTGAACTTTTAAAGGGTTACAGGGCCATCAACTGCTCCATTTGGGGGGGTGGGGGTACTGTCCCACTTTTAGCACCAAAAATCCTGCATTCTAGAAAACCCCAGTCCTGAGCAAACCAAGATGGTTAGTAACCCTAGCTAAAACCTCAGCTCGGGGGGTGCCTGGGTGGCTCAGTTAGTTAAGTGTCTGACTCTTGATTTTGGCTCAGATCATGATCTCAGGTTCATGAGATGGAGCCCTGCGTTGAGCTCATTGCTGAACGTGGAGCCTGCTGGAGATTCTCTCTCTCCCTCTGCCCCTCCCTCTAAAAACAAAAACAAAAACAAACAAAAACCAAAAATCTCAGCTGGAAGAAAGGATAGAAAGATAGAAAAGGAGTGGGAAGCAGGAACTAAAGCATATATTTGTTAAAAAATAGTTTACCATCCTAGTGACATTTGAAGCCACTTTCATATTTTTTTCTGGTGACAAAACGGGATCTTTTGAAGGCCCAGGAAGACAACCTAGAAGTCCATAAAATAGTAAAATGTGGAACCTCAATCACTAAGAAAACAAGACAGCCTTAGAAATTAAGAGAATAGATGTATATTATAACCATGTTGAATAATTTCTAAGATTGGAGCAAAAAAAAAAGAAATATCTAAATCTTTTGCACATGTTTACGACTTATGGCAGGGTAGTGTATTCACTTCTTATTGCCATGCATCCATGTTATTACAAACAAGGATTAGAACAATGCATGTTTATTATCTCGCAGTTTCCCTATGCTAAGAGTCAGGGAATGGCTTGGTTGGTTTCTTTCTAAGGGTACAGTCACAGAGACAGGCAGACACATGGGCAGGGGAATGTCCTAGGAATCTACCTGGAAAGCAAATGGCTATTAACATCTCATAGATTCTCCAAGCGGTCCACAGACCAGCAACACTGGCATCACCTTGGAGCTTTTGGGGAATGCAGTTTTTCTTCCCACCCCAGACCTACTGAACCAGAATCTGCATTTTAAAAAGATTCCGATGTGGGACCCCTGGATGGCTCAGTTGGTAGAGCATGCAACTCTTGATCTCAGGGTTGTGAGTTCAAACCCCACATTGGGTGTAGTGATCATTTCTAAAAAGAGAATAAATAAATAACTAAAATAAAAAGATTTGAATGCATTCCAAGTTGGGAAGTTTTGAACTAGAGTACCATGCATACCCAGAAAAACTCACCCACACCTTCCAGGAACTATCTACACAGGAAAGCTTATTGCAGTGTTGTTTATAGGGGCAAAAACAATAAAAAAAAACCTGGAAAAAATAAAACTAACTGATCATCTGTAGGGGATTGAAAAATAAGTTGCAGTGTATTTATCAAAGGAACACTCTAAGAAGTTAAAATGAACAAACTATAGCCACATCTATCATGGATATAGAGAGAAGTGGATATATGGATAAATCCCCAAAAGATAACAAAAACAAAAACAACCAAGTTCCATAAAGGAATGTATAATATAAGATCATTCAAGTAAAGTTCAAAGACTTGGACTGTGGACAATTATGTGGGTAAGTAAGCATCAGAATGACAAACACCAGGGGCGCCTGGGTGGTTTAGTCAGTTAAGCATCTGCCTGTAGCTCAGGTCATGATCCTGGGGTCCTGGGATCGAGCTCCGTGTCAGGCTCCCTGCTCAGCGGGGAGCCTGCTTCTCCCTCTCTCCCTGCTCCTGCTCCTGCTTTCTCTCTCTCTCACTCTCTCTTGTGTGTGTGCACTCTCTCTCTAATACATAAATAAAATCTTAAAAAAAATGATAAACACCAAATTCAAGACAGTGGGCTTCATCTGGAGGATCTTCTATGTGCATGCTTCATGCTGGGCAGTGGATACATAGATGTTTGTGACATTTTCCTTGTCTTTTTTATATACTCAAAATATTTCATCATAAAAAAGAAACAAACACTTAGCTTTTCCAGAGGATACAAAATTCTCCTTCAGAATGTGTGTACCGATTTCTAATCCCACAAGCAGTGAATGGGGTCCCCATTACCCCGCGTCCCACCCAGTCGCTGTTGGTCAGACTTCTAATTTTTGGCCAATCTGTTAGACAGGTGTGAAATGGCATGATACTGCTGCTTAATCTGCTTTTCTCCCTTTATAATTGGGATGTGCTTATTGACCATCAGCTTTCCTGTTCTGTGAGTAGCACCTTCACATCCCTTGCACATTTCCCTGTTTGTTTTTCCTTATTGATTTGTAAGAAAGACTAATTAAGAGCACTAGGAATGCAAGTTGATGTCCTTTTTCTGTTTGAGTTGCAAGTAATTCTCAAGCTGGAGAGAGCACAGGCCAATGGGAGATGTATAGTGGGATTCTTGATCCAAATTGGGTCCCTCCTTAGGTTACCCCTCAATATCTGACAATTTCAAAGGCATGTCACTCTTCCTGCCTTTAAAAATATAATTAAAAAATCAATTCACCAACTAGATATATAGCATTAGCAACTCTTTACATGGTTTTCCATGGTAAGTTTATTTTAACTTGCAAAGTTTCCCAATAATGTTTATTTTTGCTGCTGTTGTTAGAGGGAAAAGAAAGAAATAACAGCGACATAAATTAGCAAAATTTAAGATTTTCCCACTCAGCTAAATTTGTATTCACTTTTTTTTTTTTTTTGGACTTTAAGAAAATGACAATCTCTGGAAATTACTTAAGGGAAGAAATTCTTTTTTGTGTGTGATATAGTACTTGTGCAACTTATACTGTTTATACCTGAAAAGAGAGACACATTTTATTATTTAAACGGAGGGGAATCAATTTCTTTAGAATGCTGGAAAAATCCTTGTGCTTAAACGATTACGAAATCTCATCTATGTGATGGATGTTCCTTAGAAAATTTTTGGTTGCAGCCCAAGGAGAGCTGTACTTCCATTTATATTGGGAAAGGTAGTATCACCTTGGTGAGTGAGACCTATTTCTTCAAGGAATAATGGGCTTTCTCTCAGACCCAGGGTGTAAATGGGATTTTTAAGCATTGCAAAACAGAAACCCCACAGACATGTGTGACATTGCTCAAATCTGAGGTCTAACCCTGTCTCCAGGACTGGCTGTCTTGCTCCAAGATTTCAGATATGTCTAAAGCCTTCAAGGACCGTAGATCACTAGATCACTCATTCTCATCCTCCAATACTGACCAGTGAGGCTTTGGTTTTGTTTGTTTATTGGTTTGTTTTGGTATCAGTATGAGTTCATGGGTTTAAACATATTCGCTGTGTGTTCTGGAATGAATGCATTAGCTGTCCCCCCCCACCCCCCAATTCACATGTTGAAATCCTACCCACTCTTGCAATGGTATTAGGAGGTGGAGCCCTTGGGAGATAATTAGCATTAGATAAGGTCGTGAGGGTGGGGCCCTCATGAATGACATTAGTGTCCTTTTAGACTCGGGAGAGAACTTGCATCCTCTCTGGTCTCCTCCCTGTGAGGCACAGAGAGAAGTCAGTGGTCTGCAACCCAGGGGATGGTTCTCACCAGACCTGCTCACACTGGTACATTGGTTTTGGACTTTGAGCCTCCAAAGGCGTGAGAAATTTCCGTTGTTTATAAGCCACCTGGCCTCTGGTATTTCTGCTAGAGTAGCCCAACAAACTAAGACATTGTGTTTGAATCCATTGTTCTCACTAATGGTCAAATTTCTTCATCTTTGGCCAGGAGGAACTAATTGAGATAGGCTCTTTTGGTGCAAAAAGACATTCCAGGCTCATTTTGTACATACTCTGGCCTAAGACCTAGGATAATTTCTTTCTCCCAAGATCCCTGTTTCCTTTCACTATTTATGGATGACATTCTGGGCCCTAATGGTATCATGGCAAATGGGTCGGTCATTGTTTCTAAACTTTTCATTGGAGGTAGCAGAAAATAATGTGTTTTTTCTTAAATAAAAAATACAGCATAAATTTATAGTAATGCTTGTGATTCAAATTCAGGCCTATAAAGTTTTCATTTAACCTCATTGATCTAATATTTATACCTTCTTTCAACTCTTCTGAAAAGCTCACATAATTACTTGTTTGATATTGTTCCTAAAACATACGGAAAAACAACAGCATCGTTACATTAACATTTCCTCCAACAGAATGATGGCTAAAAACAGCTTAAGGATTTTTTCACAGTGCTTTTTTCCTCAAGGTCTATCCCACAAGGGTCAGACAATCAATTTATTGTTTTTTAAAGTCACTTGGAATAACGCTTCTCTGTGTGGTTTTGTCTCCAAATAGATATATAGCTAAGGTCATCCATTTAATTTTACTTTCAATTTTAACTAATTACCTTTTCATTTATTTAAACGTGGCTGAAATAATTTACATGATACCAAAGTAAAATCTACAATATGGGGTGTATTCCAACAGACTTGTTGTCTCTTGCTCCTCTTACATCAGTCTGAACCTGGCACTCATTATGGTCTTTTCAAAAGGCAGAACTTGTCACCCCTGCCTCCCACCCTTTTTGCTCAAAAACATTTACTCACTGCTCCAACCACTTTCCTATGGTCAGCTGAGCTCTGCAGGAGCGAGCCCTGGCCTGCCCCTCCAACCTCATTCCCCACCCTTACTTCTGATGCTCCAACTAAAACGGAATTGACTCAGAGCCTTGGAAGTACCAAAATCAGTAGCACTTTTGAGTTTTTATCAATTTCATTCCCTCAGTCTGAAACCCTCCCATTGTCCACATTCTGTGTGTGAGTCTGTCTAGATCCTACTCACCCTCTGGTGTTAGGCTATTTTTCTGCCTTCTTCAGCCTCTACCTGGATCAGAGTCCTCTTGAGTGTGTCCGTGGCATTCCATGTGTGCAATATCCCACACCCTGTTATATAAGTGCCTGCCAGTGGGTCTGCATGTTCCACTGAAACATAAGCTCTGTTAGGAGAAGGATTTTGTCCATTTGGTTCACCATTTTATCCCCAGAGCTGAAAACCTTTTCTGAATCTAGGGCCTCCACTAGTTCACATGGTTTCTTCGTGAGTAGCCAGGGGTTTTTGTGCAGTCTACACATTGCACAATCATACATGGCAGACCTGCCTGGCACAAAGTATTTGCTCATTAAATATCTGGTGAATTAATTTTAATCATCTTTAGTTTTGATATTTACTTATTAATAGCTTTATTGCTGATCCTCTTTCCTTTAAAAATTTTCTTTTAACTGTTTTAGAGCATCCTTGAACAGTTGCTCTGAAGATGATTGAACTACCATTTTCCAAACAAGAAGCTCAGGCTTCCAATATCACTTCATTTGGGAAGGCATGCAACTCACTCCTCCTCGCCAAGAGGTTTTACCTGGTCCCACCAAAAGAGGGCATGTGCTTTTTATTTGAAACTTGACTCTACCATCAGTTCTTTGAAGGAATAAGTGGCTAGTTTGGGAGAGGACACAGTTGGAATCATTACTGTTTGTTTTGCAGACAGCAGACCCCGAACTTCATCTACCCCAAAGCTTAGAGGGATCTGGAAGCATGAAGTTTACAATCACCACCATGCAGTTTCACCCTCATTGTCCCTTTCATTAAAGCACATCCTTGTGGCTAATCCACATTGTGGAACTCAGAACCATCTCCTTCCCCCGAATGCCCAAGTGGTGCTCTGCCTCACCCCAGGGGAAGACCCTCTCCACAGGCGGAGAACCTTTGGAATAGTCAAGGAAGTAAGCCATTTGAGCACAAAGCCTTTTTTCTCCCACGGTGTTGAAAGAATTGTCAAAAGGCCACTTTTGTCATAATTAAAGTTCTTCAAAATACCAAGATGTTTATTTTGAATGCTCCCTCCTTCATTCCATCTCAACGTAGCCCTGCACTATGATGAGAGCGCAATGTCCCACACATGCCATAGACTAGGGACAGAGCAGTTCTGCTGTCAGCCCCTGGCTGGGCCTGTTTTAGACCCTCTCTGGACAACACTTCAAATCTGGAGAGATTGCGCTGATGAAGTATTTTTAGAACTGTGTTCAAAGAACAGGAAGAAAGAATATAAGTGTCATAGGAAAAGAATCTGGACTTAAATCTGTATCCTCTTCAAGAATTCTTTCTGAGCCTTGTTGGATTGCTTCCTGAAATATTTATATGAGCAAATATCTTGACTTACCATAAAGAAAGTCTGAGATGATATAGTCAAACAAACTCGTCTCTAAAAGGAGATAAAAGCTCCCAGTGGAAACTGAGGTGGCCAGCTGCCATTCAAAATTTAGATCTGTTAACAGCAGTAAGTAAATATTAGTGAAAGCAATTTTTTCATTGACTCCAAGAACTGGGTAAATACATGATCATGGAAATAATTCTTAAAGAGCAGAGTTAAAAATGTGTGTTGCAAAGACAGAGGACAACTGTTTCACGGGGTGCCTAAAGCGGGAACAAGCCTCTGAGGTTCTCTTGGAGATTCACTTTTCCTTTTCTGCACTTAGCTGTTTTTTGGGTTTTTTTATTTAAAACAGCTTTATTAAAGTATAATCAGCATACAATAAACTATACATATTTAATGTATATAATTTGATGAGTTTGAACATATTTATATACCCAAGAAACCATCACCACAATCAAGGTAATAGACCTATCCAACACTTCCAAAGTTGGTTTCTGCCCCTTTGGGGATTTTTTTTGTGGGGGGGGGGATGGAGTAAGAATATTTAACCTGAGAACTACACTTTTACATTTTTAAGTGCATAATACATATTGGTGACTTAGGCGCTATGTTGGACATCCGATCTCTAGAAGTATCTTGCATGACTGAAACTTTAGACCAGTTGAACAACTCCTCATTTGCCCCTCTCCCTGGTCCCTGATATCCACCATTCTAATCTGTGCATCGAGTTTATTAGTTTAAGTACTTCATGTAAGTGGAATCATACAGTATGTGTCCTTCTATGACTGGCTTATGTCACTTAACAAAATGTCCTCCAGGTTCATTCACGTTGTCACAGGTGGCTGTATTTCCTTTATTTTTAAGACTGACTAATATACCACGTTTTCTTTACCCATTCATCTGTTGATGACCATTTTTTGTTGTTTCCATAACTTGGCTGTTGTGGATAGTGCGGCCATGACATGGGAGTGCATATATCACTTAGAGCTCCTGATTTCAATTCTTTGGGGTGTATGCCTAGGAGTGGGATTGCTGGATCATATGGTATTTACATTTTTAATTTTTTGAGGAAACTCCATACTGTTTTCTATAGTGGCTACACCATTTTACATTCCCCAAAACAGTGTATTAGGGTTCCCTTTTCTCCATATCTTTACCAACACTTGTCTTTTTTTTTTTTTTTTAAATAAAAGGCATCCTAACTGGTGTGGGGGGTGATATCTCATTGTGTTTTTGCTTTGCAGTTCCCAGATAATGAGTGATATTGAGCATCTTTTCATTGGCCATTTGTATGTCTTCTTTGGGAAAATGTCTGTTCGATCCTTTGTCCATTTTTAAATTGGGTTCCTTTTTTTTTGCTATTGACTTGTATGAGTTCTTTATATATTTTGGATAATAACACATTACAAGCTATATGGCTTGCAAGTATTTTCTCTCATTCTCTTACTCCATAGGTTGGCTTTTCATTATGTTCATTGTTTTCATTGCTGTACAAAACTTTTTAGTTTGAGGTAGTCCCATTTGCCTATTTTTGCTTTTGTTGCCTGTGGTTTTGATGTCACATACAAGAAATCATTGCCATAACCAATATTTAAAAAGATTTTTCCCTATATTTCCTCCTAGGATTTTTGTAGTTATGTTTAAGTCTTTAATCCATTTTGAGTTGAGTTCTATGTATGGTGTAAAATAAAGGTCTAATTTCATTCTTTTCCATTTGGATATCCAGTTTTTCCAACACCATTTCATAAAGACACCATCCTGTCTCACTGTTTATTCTTGGCACTCTTGTCAAAGGTCCATTGACTATATATATGTGCGTTTATTTCTGGGCTTTCTATTATGTTCCATTAATTTTGTGTCTGTTTTTATGCCAGCACCATACACACCTATTTTATTACTATAGCTTTGTAATATAATTTGAAATCATTTGCAGTGGCATCAAAGAGACTAAATATTTTGGAATAAATTTAACCAAGGAGGTAAAAGACCTATACACCAAGAACTATAAAACATTGAGGAAAGAAATTGAAGAAGACACAAATGAATGGAAAGATATCTCATATAAATGGCTTGGGGAAATCAATAGTGTAAAAATGTCCATGCTAACCCTGCCCCGAAATCTACAGAAGCAGTGCAATCCCTATCAAAATATTTACCGCCTTTTTCATAAAAAAAGAAAAAGCAATCCTAAAATTCATATGGAATCACAAAATACCCTGGAGAGATCAAGCAATTTTGAAGAAGAAAAACAAAGCTGTAGTCATCACACTTCCTGATTTCATTCTACATCTTTTAATTGGAGAGCTGTATCCATTTATGTTCAGAGGAATTATTGCTAGGTAAGGATTTAGTATTGCCATTCTGTAGTTTTTTTTCTGTCTGAGTTGTGGTTCTTTCATCCCCCCCTCTTTTCCTCTCCTGACATCTTCCTTTGTCATTTGTTGACATTTTTCATGTAGTGATATGCTTTGATTCCTTTCTCTCTTTTTCTTTTGTAAATCTACTATAGGTATTTTCTTTGTAGTTACCATGAAGCTTACATAAAACGTCTTGTAGTTACAACTGTTTATTTTAAGGTGGTAACATCTTCAATTGCATACAAAATCTCTACATGGCCCTTCTCCTTGATGTTATTGATGTCATACCTACATCTTTTTGTTATGTTACTGATATCATACTTATACCTTTTTATAAGTATAGTTCAAACACAATGTCAAGTTCGTTTCAGGTGTACAACATAGTGATTCAACAAGTCTGTACATTATGCTGTGTTCATCACAAGCCTAGCCACCATCTGTCACTGTAAGACACTATTACAATACCATTGACCATATTCCCTATGCTGTCCCTTTTAGTCCACATACTTACATCCTTTATACTGTATATCCATTGGCAAATATCTGTATTTGTAGTTATTCTTAATACTTTTATCTTTTAATTTTTGTATTAAAGTTAAAAGTGGTTTACATACCTCCATTATAGTATTTCGTACGTATCTATATATTGGCCTTTACCAGTGAGGGTGATCTAAAGAGGAAATTGAAAACAAAGATGACCAATAAAGAAATGAAAACTGGTAACAATGGAAGTGAAATTTAAATCAAACATAAAAGGAATTATAGAAACAATAGCTGGACACAGGGATGTTGATTCTGCCTCCATCTGAGAGACTCTGGATGTGCAGCAAGGGGAACTTACTGAAAGTGAACTTATCAGCATAAATGAGGACAGTGGTTGTAATAAAAAGATAAATATGTCCCAGAGGAAGCAAAGCTGGCAAAAAAACTTTTCATGAAAGAAATTCTCAGAGGTGTTTCATGACATTGAAGGCACAAAGAACACAACGTTGAAAGCAGATCCAAGTTTAGAAGGGAGGATAACAATTCAACAGGGCATAGGAAAGAGGCTTGCTCTCTGTTCTCAGTTCTACAACGAGAAAAAGTAAGCACTCTTCAAACTACTCTTGATATATTTTTTACAAAGAAAACACTTTCAGTCTCAATGTTCCTGATGTTTTACAACTGACATAAGGGAGTTTTTAATGTGTCAACATAAATTTTTAAAGGCCAAGGAACAAGCATGATTTTTTCCTATTGATTATTCAAATCACTTTGCATGGTTTCAGCGGCTATCTGCAAAGGGAAGACTATTTGTAGCCAAAGGAATTTCGAAAGCTAGGGAGTGAATAGTAAGTGGGCTTCAACCATAAAACACAAACTGAGATGATTCAAAATGTCGGACCTCCTTTTTCAATGTATGTCAGGGAAAAAGCTTTAAGGCTCTTTTTTTTTTTTTTAAAGATTTTATTTATTTATTTGTGAGAGAGAATGAGAGACAGAGAGCACGAGAGGGAGGAGGGTCAGAGGGAGAAGCAGACTCCCCGCCGAGCAGGGAGCCCGATGCGGGACTCGATCCCGGGACTCCAGGATCATGACCTGAGCCGAAGGCAGTCGCTTAACCGACTGAGCCACTCAGGCACCCGCTTTAAGGCTCTTTAGCTGGCTTACAAGCCCCATGGGGAAAAGCTAAAGGCATGAGAACAGGAAGGTGCAAGAAGAGGACTAGCTTTGGAGAACCAAGAACCAGAACTAACTATTGGCTCTTTTGCTCATCTCTGCTCCAGTCTTGAGCACTCATTCACTGACGCTTTTGCCTCATCTGTAAAATGAGGATGGTAAAACCCACAGAACAGGATAGTTCTGCGTATAAAAAAAAAAATGTGGGTATATACATATGAAAAACTATGGTGAAGAGTGCTTAGCAGACACTGGGGACCCACAAGCTGTTGCCATATTTTCTATAACCGCAAAAAGAATCAAAACATAAGTTATAAAAGTAAACCTCCAGTGGAGGTGGGAGAGCCCTTTCCCACCCAACAAGGACAGGAAGCTACCATTTATTACAGGCTTAGTCAATGTCAGGGATTTTGACAGAGAAGATCTTAGTCAGTACAACAGTACAGCAAGGTGGGACAGAGAGCACTTCCAAAGGCAGCCTGCTGATTTGGATGACTCTGAACTTCCCAGTACAGAACATTGCCAGCTCTGGGTGATTATGGTGAGGCCAGTAGCTAGGTTAATCTATGGGGCATCTTGGATTTTCTAAAAAAAATTACAGGTACTCCTGGGACGCCTGGGTGGCTCAGTGGATTAAGTGTCCGACTCTTGGTTTTGGCTCAGGACATGATCTCAGGGCCGTGAGATTGAGTCCCACATCTGGCTCCATGCTCAATGCAGAGTCTGCTTGTCCCTCTCCCTTTGTCCCTCCCCCTGCTCCTTCTCTCTCTCTCTCTCCCTCAAATAAATAAATACGATTTTTTAAAAAAATTACAGGTATCCCAGAAACAAATTTTAAACCCTGCAGTTTCTTTTCACATCTAATTATTTGCCTGATTCCACATTCATAGAAAATGTACCTTAGCTTCTCTGCCTCTCATTTTGTTTGAATATACAAAGAGAATCAAATTTTAGTAACTAGTATTATTATGTGTTTACGTATAATGAGGCCATCTCCATGTTCGCACAGATGGTCTAGAATAACTAAACATCATTACAACCAGTTCTTGTAAATGTGGAGCGTCTCTTCTAGTTTCTTTGATCTCTATCAATAAAATATTGTTATTTTGATAGTCATTTTTATAAGAAGGTTTTATGCTACACTAGAAATTTGCTAGAATCATAAATTGTTCATGTTTCTTTCAGAGGAGAGTGGGGAGAAAGGTTTTGATGGTGAGAATGTCCTCTCCTAGAGGTTGAATACACAGATTTGGGTAGATCATTAGTTGGGTTAGCTGGGATCCAAGAAATGCGTAGATGCAGAATCGGCCTTAGAAAGAGCCCCGGGCCCTGTTCGTCTCTTATTCTCACCTCCTGTCATTCCTCCACACATTTTTCCTCTAACTCTCCTGAGTTAACATTCCATGTACCTATGGTATCATGTTCTGACTTGTCTCTGTACCTCAAAGTGATGTAATAGTCCAAGAAAAAGATATGGCAGCCATGGTCATAGCAGAGTGGATGGACAGTATGATCCATAGAGAAGTGAAAGATCCAGGGGAGCAGATCCTGGTACCTGTGCTCCCCACCTAAACACTTCACCATGACATAAAGACCCTTTGCTGTCTGCCCCCTCCATCTGTCTGCCTATTGTTCTCTTCCACACCCGTAGGAACTGTGAACTTCAGGCACCCTCCATGCCCTACAGATTGCTGCTTGTTCTATATTCACCTCCAGGTAGCTCTACTTGCCTGACTGTGCTTTCCTCCCCCGTCTTGCCTCCTTCATTTCCCAGAGCAAATATTGCCAAACGTGAGCTTTCCTAAGAGAATTAAGCACTTTTGCCTCGTTGTTCAAAATACTCTTTAATATATTTCAGTTATGATATAACTGGGTAAAAAAAAATAGTATTATTTTGTTGTTGGCACCAGATTTCCTGTTAGGAAAAGAACCATTTTTATTTAGGAAAATACACTGAAAAGCTGCAGCTAACAGAAAATAAGGGCCTCAAGAAAAAGCAGAAACGTGACAGAGACAGATGAAAAAACTGTGACCCACAAAAAACAATATGGAGCTGGGAGAGAAGTGAGGGCAGAGAGCTTGGGGGATGGGCTGAAGAGATCAAGAGAATGGGGTGGCAGTTGGGAATGTACGTCACCAGACGAAGCAGAGACGTTTACAAAAAAAGGATCTAATATTCAATTTAAATTCGTCTACCATGTGGTCATGAGATGCAATACCCCCATGTCGTTGGTACCACTTAACCTCCAGTGAAAACCTCCTCTGTGACACCATGACATGAGTGGAATTTTGGAGCGTGAAGGAGACAGATCTGTGACCCATCATGTGACCGAGACTGTGAGAAAGGCACAGAGATCAGAGAAAAAAGAACTCTGAAGAAACTGGGTCACCAGAGTTGGCAAGGAAATTTTTTAAAAAAGAAATAGAAATAGAAATACCATCCTTCCCCCATTCCAAATCCCTGCCTGAACCATATACCCCACGTGACCTGATACCAGTAATTTTCCCCACCTGTAAAATGAGAGGGAGAAACTAGATGGTCCCTCAGGGCCCCTCCAGCCTTAATATTCTATGAATCTAAATTTTCCACTGAGCTTGGGGAAACTAATAAAAATTATGTCCTATTGTAGAAAAATATTTGGTGCTCTGGATTAACTTGATTAGGCACTGGAGATGACACAGATAATGACCGTCGTTTAACCCCTAGGTGAGGGGGGAAAAAAGCAAATTAAGAGAAGTATTTTCATGGCACCAAACAATGACTTGTTCCGATTCTTCTGGTACTTGTATAGCGTCTGTTCTAAAAATTACAATGTGTTTTGAAATTACTACTTGAGTGCATACACAATGTGTGTCACACATTTACGTAATTATGTTATTAAAATGAAGTTTCCAGTATCTGTGGATACAAACGTGCCAACATAAGCAAAAATATCAAATGCCCCATTCTCTCCAAACCCAGCAATTAAAGCTGGTCAACATAGGCTGTCAAGTATCGATTGACGCTGAGGGCTTAGTCCAATCAATTGATTAAAATGCAATTATTTGGAAGGAAAATATTAAATTGTTCTCGTTTATCTGCCAGAGGCAATTATCTTATTGTGTTTAAGTAACAACAGTCCCAGAGAGCTATCACGTGGAAGAACAAGCAGGGGTTTGTCAGTCCTACCCTATTTCAATGATGACAGGTCTGTCTGTTTTGCAAAGGAGACACTGATACAACAAGAGAGAAGACACTGTTGTAATTTCTCAACTGAGCAGATATTGATGTTATAAAGTCAATTCGCCATTAGTCATATTTTAACTGGATGAGTACAGAACCAGCAGGGTCCTGCACAGAGCTCCTTAGGAGCCATTATAAAATATTTGGCACCAGGAGTAGAAGTTAAGCCCATAGAATCTGGAATTAGCCTGAGTTCAAGTGCTGACTCCAGCACCTGTTGGTTGGATGATCTTAGTTGCTATCCATACTTCAGTTTATTCTTGTGTAAAACAGAGCTCTATATAATGGCTCCTAACTCTTGGGTTTGTAGCTGGGATTCAGTGAATGAAGACAGATGAAGTATGGAGAACCATGACTAATGCATAGCAAGCACTATATTAATGCAAACTGTCACTTTGGTTAGAAGATTTTGATATAAGGAGAGATTGAGAAAGAGTATTAATTAGGAAAGAGATACCCCTATGGGGTTAAAAGGATTTAAAGACAATATGATGTAATGGTAGGGTGGATACCAGTCATCTGGGTAAACAGACGGGAAGAAGCTACTGTGTATTTCTTGCCTACTTGATTCCAGACACTGGGCTAGGCACATTACCTGTGGCAACCTACACCAGCTTTCTAACATTCCTGGAAATAGTTATTATTCTCTCTGCCTTACAGGTGAAGGGATGGAGGGCTCACATCCTAGTAAGTGGGCAGTCATGATCAGAATCAGGTCTGCAGACTCCAGCCCTATGGTCTTGGTGCTGGAGGGTGGCGCGGTCCTCTGATGGCACGGAGCTTGGGGCCCCTAAGGCCAACTGTCTGAAGCAGAAGTCTTTAAACTCTTTGGTCTCAGGACCACTCTCACTCATAAAGAAGTACTGAGGACTTCAAAGAGCTTTGATTCACATGGATTATATCTATCAATGTGATACTAGATATTAAAGTTAAAAAAATTTTAATTTATTAACTTAAAAATGACAACAATAAACCTATCACATGTTAATGTAAATAATGCATATTTCTGAAAAATAACTATATTGACAATCCTTCCTGATTGAGGAGTTTCATTAGGTTCCATCAAAGTCCTAGAGTTTTAAATTAAGCTCTACTTAAAAATGACTAACGGGAGGGAAACTTACCTTCAGAGAAAGCTCCAACACTGTGTGATTGATATCTGTCTTATGAAAGTTTCTGGACTGCTTGACAAGAGCAAATTGTCTACAGTCATAAGTATGAGGAAAAGTCTGGAAAAGGAAGAAGATGTGGGAGTCAGATAAGGCAGAGATGAGACGTGCTGAGTTGGTGATACCAGTTGTCTGAACTTGTTTTCTGATTGCCCCAAACCACTCCTTCCAAGTGACTAGGAATCTAAACATTTCTGGCATGTTCTAATATGAAGAACATTGTTGAGATCTGTTTCCTTAGAATTAACTATTTGAGATATTACTGTATATTTTAAGATACACAATCGGTATGAAACTGTGCACAGATATGGGTATTTATTTACTGCTCACTTTTTTATGAGGGCATTCTTCTTAACCTGTGCAAGGGTCCGTCAGTTGGTACAGGACACCTGAACTACAGGGGTTTACAGGTTACTACCTTTCATTCACACAAGTGCTAATAGACAATAAAGTGATATAATATAATATAATAACAGACAATAAAAATGCTAGCAATTTATTTATTTATTAGAGAAGCAGTTTGGCTAGTGGTTAAAACTGTAGACCTCGAGACAGATTCCTTGAGGTCAATTCCATTTCCACTGTTTATTACTCCCGTGACCTTGGGCGAGTTCCCTAATCTCTCTGTGCTTCAGTGCCATCTATAAAATGGGGATAATAATAGTAACTTCTAATTTGTAGAGTCGCCGTAAGGATTAAATGAGTTAATATATGTAAAGTGCTTACAACCAAGCACTCTAAAGAATTTGCTGTCATTATCATAATCATTACCATCATCATTATTCTATGGTCTAATGGTTCCTCTTAACTCTGATTTGAAATGTCTCCACTATTGTACATGCCAAGCAAGCACACATTAAAGACTCAAGCATAAGGACTGCCTTTTCAGGAGAAAACTTAATCCTCAAAATTTCTGCTCACTCAGGATGCTTCTGACACTCAAGGGAATTTTAGATGAGATTCCACTGACTTCTTTGGTCTGGAAAGCCTACCTGTTGCTAGAGATGAGAGTCTCTTCCAAAAGCTTCTCCACACTTCATCTATGTTTCCATCCCTAAAGACAAAAGATAAGAGCCGTCTCCATGCTGAAATATTATTGACATATGCTCTATTATAACGTGTTATCTCCTTTGTTTCATTTTTCATTCTCCTTTTCCTTTCCATTCTGCCACAAGCCCCATGTAACCAAATAACTCACGAGATAACTTTTTATTCTTCCTTGACAATTTCTCCTTTGACTTCCATTTCCCCGCATATTTAAAACAAATGATTATCTGTTGGAATAAACCAAACTTGCCTCAGCATCTCCTCTCCAGCCCACACCCTCTGCCCCATTCTCCCCCAGGCAGGTGCAGCCTCAGGACATATCCTCGTCTTCCTGATGCATCAATACTTATTAAGAGTTTGCTTGCAGCTCACGCTGATTTCGACAACCTTGGGGTGTTTTGTATCTCAGCAGACACAGAAGGAATGTAGTTGGCAAATGAAGTCATAGCATGACTTAGCAATTCATTTTTATCGCAAAGCAGGATTCCAAAGCTGATATGCATTTCTTACATTCTGGAGAGAGACCCACAGACCCAAGATGAACACCACCACCACCTCCAACCCCTCCCACCAGCATCAATGCAAACAAGGACCATAAACCAACCAGACGAAGTATTAGCTAGCTCAGTGATCATTCCTTTATATCCCAGTGAGTTCAGTGCACAATCAGATTCCTAAAACAGATGATCCTACTGTCTCCCAAAGAAGTCTCCACACACTAGACCCCCACCTCTCTTGGTTCAGGGGTCCCTTGGAATCTTCCAAGCACAATGAATTAGGAAAGTATTGGTTTTGTAAACCAATAGTGCTGTAATGTTTAATAGCCACTTTCTGGATGAAAACCACTGATATCTATGGGCTGATCTAAATTGTAAGGTAGGTTAGAAATTGTTTCACATCAGTGGGAAAATGAGCCCATGTACTAATTTTGTCTATTTAATTCATATTCCAAAAGAAGGATCGTATTTTATAGAAAGAGATTGTATTTTTAAAATGCATCCTCACTTCGCCTTTCCCAGCTGTCTTTGGCTAAGATAGCATTTTAAGCTTTTCATTTTTTCAGATATTGAGGGTTTTCTCTGAGGCACTTTTATTTCTCATAAAGTTTTCTACGCCCTCTAGTGGTTGTTTTGTTTCTGGCGTTTGAGGCAAGGTAATGTGCAATTAGGGAGCAAAATTTTCCTGAGGGGAATAAAGGAGAGCCTGCCGTGCACTCATTGTAGTATTTGAAGTGGTTTGGGGAGCGCCTTCCGAGAGAAGGAAATTCTAGAATGGCCTCATCTCATGTTCCACAAAGACAGGTGCAAACTTCCAATTTATTTTTTCCAACCTCTTCTCCTGTGCTCCCCAACACAGGGTGTGTAAAATTCTGCCTCTTTTAGACTGCATTTGATAGTTTATTATAAGAATTGATTATTTCAGTTTGAAAGTTGACAGGGAAGAGCCTATTTCTGTCCTCAAATCCTGGCTGCTGGGGAAGGAGCATTGAAATTCACTCCTCTAAGAAATGGAAAATGAATTGTGTCCGTCTTTAAAGCACCTGAGTACAGCCATATGGCATATTGTGGGGCTCTTCTTCCCATTTTCAAGTCCAGTGCAGGAGGTAGGAACCAGGCTCTTCTCATGCTCGGGCTTTCAAAAAGCCAAGGTGATTTGAAAAATCTATTCTGAGAGGTAACATCTGTGGCCGTGTGTGTGGTCAGAGGCAGATTTATTTTGCTAGAGCCTTCAGGCCCTCAGTGCACCTTCTGTAAATTCGGATCCCTCGTAATTATTGGAAATGACACCAACTCTTCTTAATTAACCCCTCTGACATAAACAGAAGGTGTGCTTCTTCGGCTCTCTCCTCCTTTGTTCCCCGGGACTCAGACGATTGAAATGACAGGGTGGAATTGTTCAGTCTGGCATTTCACATCAATCTGAGAAGATGCTAGTCATTGCTTATCCAGTGATAGAAGAAAGGGCCACTTCTAAATAGGTAGGCTGGTGCAAGAGGCAGTGTAAGAAGTCACAAATATGTCTAATGTAACTGACGTGTGACCACCATCTTTTCCGTAATTCTTCCATTGTATTTTCAAAAGTACTGTGTTAAATGTTTATATCGTGAAATAGCTCTCTCTCTCTCTCTCACACACACACACATATTCACACAGTTTACTATTGAATAATGAGAAAACAAGACCTCCATACCCACTACCCTTATGAGGCAATGGCAATCTGTTTTTACAAATTAGCTTGTGAATGTTTTTTCCTGACAGTACTGCAAGAGAATTCACTTTGCTCCATCTCCTCACTGATACTTTGCGTTGTCCAACCTTTAAACACTTAACCAGTCTGCTGGATGTGAAACGGCAGCTCTCTGCTGTCCAATTTTGCATTTCTCTGAATTCCAACGAGTTCAAGCAGCTTTGCACATATCTGTTGGCCATTCGTGCTACTTCTGGGATATAGCTCTCTATGTATTTTTACTTATTGTTTCTACTGAATTATCTCTTTTGTTCACTTGTAAGGACTTTTGTGTGTATTCTGGATACCTAGGGTCAGCTGTTTCTATAGCAAATACCTTCCAAGACAGCTTTTCAACACATTTGAGACCTGTCTTGTGCTCTCTTTACGGTGCGTTTTGATGAATGGAAGCTCTTCGTTTTTTACGTGGTTGAATTTATCTATTTATTTATGGTTTGTAACTTTTGTGACTTGTTTAAGAATCCTTTCCTTTTCAGATTTTTAAAGATAGACTCCTTTGCCTTCTAAAGTGGTTACTGTATTACCTTTCATATTTGTGGCGAGGAAAGCTGGCTGCCTGCAGGCTCCCCCTAACTCATGCCCCGCTCCCCTTTCCGAGGGTAGTTCCTGTGGGGAAGTAGCTGCTTAGTCGGCAATTAGTTAATTCATCTTTGCATGGAGATGGAGCTATATGACCTGCTCTTGACCATGGAATATGTGTAGACATGATGTGACACTAATACGTGTGCGTGCCTTCTCTCTTTCCTCATCCCCAAAGATGCAAGGACTCTGGGATACTGGGATTTGGTGGAGCCACAGATGGAAGGAACAAAGATGCTTGAATCCCTGCACGCAGGTAAATAGGCTGCCAGCCAGGAACACTTATGTTGTGCAGTCACTTGAGCCAGAAAAGGACTTGTGTTGTATTAACCACTGCATTCGGGGGCTATTTTGTTTCATCAGCTACCATTACCCCAACCAGTTTGGAAACTGGTATCTTGAAGTCAGAAGCCCCCTTAACAAATTGTAAAATTTGTAGCATTGACCTATTACAGTTGGGTGGGAGGCAGCAAGGAAAACAATAAAGCAAGACAGAAATACAGAGAGCTCCATTCCGTGGTAGCATAAAGCTTTGCCTGCTGTAATTTTGAAAGCGTATCTGGTGCCTAGTAGATGTGTAGATCTGCAAGCAGTAGGTGGAAGGAGCTAGAAATGTTAGTGTGTTGGTTTCTGTTCACTGCTTATAGCAAAGAAGGTGAGTCCCAGCAAATAGTGGTTGGCTCAAGAACAGAGATGGAAAGTTATGGAGAGAGTCCAGAAACTTGGACTTGGCAAAACTGTTTCTGCACTCTAAACCAGGATTAAAAGTTGGAATGAGGGGTGCCTGGGTGGCTCAGTTAGCTAAGCCTCTGACTCTTGGTTTTGGCTTAGGTCATGATCTCATGGGTTGTAAGATTGAGTCCCGAGTCGGGTTTCTGGCTCAGTGCAGAGTCTGTTTGAGATTCTTTCCCTCTGCCCCTCCCCCTGCTCTCTCTCTCTCTCAAATAAATAAATAATCTTTTTTAAAAAGTTAGAATAAAAAGGACTTTGAACAACGAAGGTCCAATAGGGGTTCTTAGTTACATGAAGAGATTAGGCCCTGTGGCAAAGATCGCATTAAAGTTATTTCTTTCCACCTCAAGGTTATTTTATGGCATAGCCTCAAGATACCTGTCATTGCATTGAGTCAACCATGGGAGGTGGGGAGTAGAAAGCAAAGATACGCATCAGAGAATTCTATCCAGGGGAGAATTAATATGGTTATTCATACATGGGATTTACTGGAAGCAAAGAGATGAGGAATCTAGTGAGTATCTGTGGGAATGATCTTGCTAAATCAACTGAAGTCTGGTTTTAAAAATGCCCGTGACTGTAATGTGGCTCTCATACTCCAAACTTGCCCCTGTAGGAAGTTGGCAATGAAAACCGCTCCCTCAAGGAGGACTTATTCCTCCAGCCTGTTTCAGATGGGGCCTTAAGGCAGTGGTTCTCCCAAAGTGTGGTCCCCAAACCAACAGCTTCACCATCACCCAGGAACCTGTTAGAAATGTAAATTACCCAGACTCACTGAATCAGAAATTCTAGGGATGGTGCCTAGCAATTTGTGCTGCAGTAAGCCCTCCGGGGGATTCTGATGCTTGCTAAAGCTTGAAACCCTTGCCTCAGAGGAGAAACAATCAGGAAAAATGTCCTGGACGGTGGGGAATGGTGGAAAGGAAGTTTCTTCTAGAGAACATAATTGAGCCTAATCAAGGTAAAGAAGGCCACAGCCAGGGAAGAGAGTCTTCCCAGTGCCTGCATGGCAGGATTCCAACATTCCCATGACGATTGTCTTCTTTCTTTTCTTTTTTCTGAAGGAGCTTTTACATTGATATTATCTTTAATTTATTCTCTTTCTATGTATTGGAGTGGGGATGGCTGCCAGATAACAAGTCTTTTAATTCCTAAATAGCCAGATAATGAGGATCTACAACCAGACCATTTGGAGAGAACCGGGACCAGTTACTGCTGATGGAATGTGAGAAAGGTGGTAAAAAAAAAAAACAAACAAAAACAAAAACAGAAGAAGAAGAAGAAGATAGCAGGAGGGGAAGAATCAAGGGGGGGAAACTGGAGGGGGAGACGAACCATTAGAGACGATGGACTCTGAGAAACAAACTGAGGGTTCTAGAGGGGAGGGGGTGGGGGGATGGGTTAGCCTGGTGATGGGTATTAAAGAGGGCACGTACTGCATGGAGCACTGGGTATTATACGCAAACAATGAATCATGGAACAGTACATCAAAAACTAATGATGTAATGTATGGTGATTAACATAACAATAAAAAAAATTTAAAAAAAAAAGAAAGAAAGAAACCTCCCAGGCCCTGGGCAGCAGAGGCCTCATGAGATGAAAGGCCGTTGGGTCCCTGAATCACTGTGTGGACGCAAGCGGCCTTCTGACCAAGAACATCCACACAGATTTTTTTTTTTTTAGTGAGTAATAAACTTCTATTGTTTTGAGACAATTTCTAGTTCTATTTCTTTCATCATTATAATGATGTTGCATTTTTTATTTTTCCATAGGTTAGTAAGTTACTTTGTGTCTTAGATGTGTCTCTTTAAAAGAGCATACATTATATTAAATGAAAGTGTAGTCTGAAAGTCTTATGTTTTTAACTGGGATATTTAGTTTTTTCACTTTTATTGTAATTACGGACATATTTGTATTGATTTTTCCACCTTATTTTATGGCTTTTGTTTGTCCCACATGTCTGTTTCTTTTTCTCTCTTCTTTCTTGGCTTCATTAGGATAAATTGATATTTATTTATTTGTTTGTTTATTTACTGGCTGGCTGACTTCCTTATCTTTTATAACTCCCAGGTGAACAGAATTGGATCCATCATAATCCTTGGTTTATGACAGATTTTCATCGCTGTGTGTGTGTGTTAGAGGGGTGGGGAAGGGCAGAAGGAAAGGGAGAGAGAGAATCTTAAGCAGGCTCAATGCCCAGTGCAGAGCCCAACACGGGGCTCGATGCAGGGCTCGATCTCAGGATCCTGAGATCATGACCTGAGGCAAAATCAAGAGTTGGACGCTTAACCCACTGAGCCACCCAGGTGCCCCTTCTTCACTGTTCTATGCAAAGCCTTCCTCTGTATGATCCATTTATTTGCTTGTCAAACAATACAAAAAACACTTATGACCTAATTGAACAACTGTTTTTGCTTTTTTCCCCATTTTCTTTTCCATCTCCTTCTGAAAATCTGCTCGTGTATATGTGGGGCTTCTCAGGCTTCACTCCAGATTCCTTTCTTACTTTTCATTTTCTTTTTTCTTTGAGTTGCATTCCAGATAGTTTTTTTTTTTCTTATCTCATTTCCAATTAATTAATTTTCCTTTTGCTGTGTTCAGTCTCTTGTTTTACCAGTGCATTAATATTTTTTATTTCAACATATATTTGTTATTTCTAGAAGTCTGTTTTTCTATATTTGCTCAATCATCTTATAGTCTCATTTTCATCACTCCTCTTCTCAAAGGTTTCTTAAAATTTAAACAAAATACACATTCTATTTTACAACCCATACCTGATATTTCTCACATAGGAAAACTTTTGACAGTATGATTCTTCTATCCTCCAACTCTGATGTATTTCACCCATTGTGCCTTTTTGTTGGCATTTCTTGTGATTTCTTTTTAAATGTGTTTCTCATTTTCCTTGGAAACTTTACCACTAGGAATTCTTGGAGACCTAGGTTAAAGTTGTGTCCCCTCAGAGAGGGCTCTCATATGCTCTGCCAGTTGCCTGGCGGTACTACCCATCTGGAAATCACTTTAAATGCAATTCTCCACTTGAACTTCAATTTCAATGTGCAGATAACAACAAATTTACCATGAGGGCTTGATACTGACTATGATTTCTCAGGGACAGATTTGTTTTCCTTCTATCCAGTGTCAAAATAAATGCAGGCTATTTCACATGCTGCTCCCTACTGCTTTGTAACCTTATTTATCATTCTTCCTAACATGGAGAGTAGAGCCCATTAACGTGCAGAGTTTTGCAAGATCTCCTATTGGAATCTCTACTTTTTTGAGTTTCCTACATTATGTCCTACCTCATATAGTTAGGATGTATCATTCAAGACACTTCTAAGAATAAAAGTGGGTGCTATTAATAATTAGACCAGGGCAACAGACATTAACTAACGCTGTCCTTAGAGGGGAGGAAGGTGGGGGGATGGGTTACCTCGGTGATGGGTATTAAGGAGGGCACGTATTTCCTGGAGCACTGGGTGTTACACGCAAACTATGAATCATGGAACACTACATCAAAAATAAATAAATAAATAAATAAATCTATCTTTAAAAAAAAATAACTAACACTGTCCTGGGTAAACCAGGATATATGATCACCCTAATTATCCCAACACAGATAGCAAAACTTAGGCTCAAAATGCCAGATACTATTTGGAAAATTACTGCTTTTGCTGCTTGCTGACTTCTATTTTCCCATCTTTATATGTATTTTTACCCTTTGTGGATTCTTTAGTTTCCTACCAGCTCAGTGAGCATTTTTACGGGTGTGTATGAAAATATTTTGTTTAGCCATTTTTGCTGTTTCCAACTGGAAGATTGTGCAGTAGATTTAATTTAGCATGTTATCAGCAACAACAGTCTTCTCCCTCATCTTCAAAGGCAATACAAAGACTCACTTTAAGCATGAATTTTCCATATCCAGAAACTGGTCAAGTAAGAATTGGAATCATAAGCAGATATTTCTTATTCTAAGAGGGGCTCATTTTTGTTGTTGTTCCATATATCATACCTTCTAGCACATTTCTAGGAGCTGGAGACACAAGTAAATGTGACTGTGAATTAGAGAAATTAAAATCTCACCAGCAACCAAAAGGACACAGGGGCAGGGAAGACTGGTAATACAAATCCTGTGTAATAAAGTGGTCAAAATGCTTCAGGAATAGGAAAGAGAAGTTGTAGGCTGGCTATGCTAGGCTGGATGGTTGGAGAGAGGTTCTCAAAGGCTAAACTTTAGGGGCACGTGGGTGGCAGAGTCGGTTGAGCATCCAACTCTTGGTTTCAACTTAGGTCATGATGTTGGGGTCCTGGGATTGAGCCCGGCAAGGGTGCCATGCTCAGGATAGAGTCTGCTTGAGATTCTAGCTCCATCTCCCTCTGCTCCTCCTGCTCGTGCTCTTTCTCTCTCAAATAAATAAACAAATAAACCTTTAAAAAAATAAGCTAAACTTGAGCAGTGCTTTAGTGAATGGTTAAAAGTTGAATAGGGGCCTTAATATTGGCCTTGTTTTAATTCCTTAATATGAATAATATCTGGGTTTAGAGGGGGAAAACAGCACTATTATTTAAACTTTTAAATGGACTATGTGAATCAGAAGATGTTTGGCAAGAGGAAGGTAATTTGTTATTTGATACAGAGAGCATCATTTGTGGTGCATATGTAGATTTTTTTTTTTTTTTTTTTTGCTTTCCTGGTGTAAAATTTAGATATTTATAATGTTGCCTCTGATAATGCGATAATACTAAATATTTAATACCAAATATTGTGGTATTGTTGATCTCCTAGGTGGATTTAAACAGATAAATGGGGCATTTAACCATGTACAATTAGCACCCTAAGATATGTCTGTGGATTTGCCATTTAGAACATCCTTTAGAGTTATTGGTGAGAGAGATTTAGATAATTGTATATGTCCCTGAAATAATCCCTTTGGATTGAGCTCTTCAGAACATAACTAGAATAATGATAAACTAGGATGCAAAATGAATTGGATAAACATTTTACTGAGATTTGGTAAGTAAACGCAGCATAGCATGAACAATCAGCCTAAAAGGTACATATGAATAATGCCGCTGGTTTGCAAGATTGCATTATCTTTGAAAGTGTTCTTGCTTACCACGAAGGTCTCTGTCTTCAGGGGGGTAGCACAAATGGCATAGAGGTTTACAAGATGCGGGTGTGAGTTAACCTGAATAGAGTTAAAACTGATATTGAGTCCTAAACATGCATTCCTCCATTCTAGAAATCCCTGTACTCAACGAGCAACAATATAAATGAAGAATAAAGATTTTTTGTATCTATGTTTTATTTTTTAAATGTTTGTGGAAGGCATTGTGATTAATCCAAAAAAACGCATCATTTAGAAACATTAAGGTAGTGTTAGTGAGCATTTCTAGAAAGAAAAACAATGTGTTCAGGCTATGAGCATATTTTCAAGTTACAGAAAACAAATTCTATGCTATTATGTAATCACATAACATCTACTCCTATATTATTCCATATCTAATCATAGAGACAAAATAAGAATAAGGAAATAGAGGGGCGCCTGGGTGGCTCAGTTGGTAAAGCATCTGCCTTTGGCTCGGGTGTGATCTCAGGGTCCTGGGAACGAGCCCTGCGTCGGGCTCCCTGCTCAGCAGGAGGTCTGCTTCGCTTTCTCCCTCTGCCTCCTCCCCCCTGCTCATGCTCTCGGTCTCTCTCTCACTCTCAAATAATAAATGGAATCTTTAAAAAAACAAAACAATGCCTACCTCACTCACACATTCAACCTAGGTGTCATCTCACACCATCATAAGAAGGGTGAGTACAGTAAAATAATAATAAAAAAAAAGAATAAGGAAATAGAGCAATTCCAAGAAACTCAGTGGTTTAGGTGCACTTAAAAGAAATCCCACTTTCCTAAAACCTCTGAAATGCACACAAAACAGAGAACGCTTCACCTGCACTGAAATCAGGCAATCACCCTGGCATCCTGTGACCAGCCTCTTAGACTTTCTTCTGCTCATCAAACAGAATACATTGAAAGGACATGCCAGGAGAACTCTCAACTCTCCAGTGCAAAGTACGTGCCAAGTTGTGGGTCATTAGTGAAGGGCATGTGGACTAACCCCACTCATCTCCCCCAGCTCAGTATCCAAGAGCTCTTTGTTGTTCTTTGAATGGTCATTCTTTTAGAATCTCCTGGTCTATTTCAAAGATGTCTCACAGAGTATTAATTTAAAGGTTTTTTGAAATCTTCTTATGCTCGCTACAGTGTTTCTGTTTCCCAATGTGCTTTTTTCCTGTTTGTTCATTTTGGAGTCCCTGATTCTACCATAGGCTTTCATTGTTTGCCTTGTTTTGTGTGGCTGTCCCCTCGTTCTGAAGAGTAAGGCACTAAGAAGTGAGTTGACAAGGGGGTCAACTAGTGGGCAGCACCATGGGTGAGCAGGCTGAGCTCTGCCCCAACTGTTAGCATCTAGAATTTTCTCTCCTTTTATGTAAGTAAGTCAGGAGAGTGTAGTGGTTCGGCACGTGGGCTTTGAAGTCAGATTACCCGGGTGCATGAAGAAAGCAGAGAAAGAAAACGGAGCCCTGTGCATCACTTGTGTTAATAAGTTACATTGGTTATTGGCATGTTTTCATTTCTATAGAGAAGAATGCGCCAATATTCTGCTAGGAAATGCAAACATGAGTTTCCGGTGATATCACAGCCACATGTTTCTATCAGATCTTTTGGACCTCGCTTTGATGCTGCCTTCAGTTTTATCTGTTGTCCCCAAGAATCTTCCTGTTCAACATCCCCAGAATGAAAAGCTTTGAATTCTGGTGTGGAAAAGGGTCAGTCATTGGTTTGCAGAGGAGAAGGGGGAGTATCTAGAGATGCTGTTGTTTCTTCTTCAGGCTTTAAATCAAACCCCTTGCTGTCAGCCCCACTTACAACCCTCTCCGAGAAGTAGCTGGTAGCTCGAACCCCTGAGTATTTTGTAGTTAGGTGGAATACATTAGCGTGCTTCTGGATTCTCTGCATGACCAGCTTTGTTTTCATCTGGCTTCACCATTCAGCCATGGGCTTTCAGTTTCTAAATTGTCTAACATCTTTATAGTTATGTTCCTGTTGTTATTTTAGTGTCATTTGAGGAGAGAAGATGAGTGGTTTCACCTCCATGTTTAAATTAAAATCTCCGGGCGCCTGGGTGGCTCAGTTGGTTAAGCGACTGCCTTCGGCTCAGGTCATGATCCTGGAGTCCCAGGATCGAGTCCCGCATCTGGCTCCCTGCTCGGTAGGGAGTCTGCTTCTCCCTCTGACCCTCCCCCCTCTCATGCTCTCTGTCTCTCACTCTCTCTCTCTCTCAAATAAATAAATAAAATCTTTAAAAAAAAATTAATTAATTAATTAATTAAAATCTCCCACAGTTTAGAAGAGTGAACAGTGGAAAGGGCTCATGGGAGAGGCAGGAAACATCCCCCGTGGATGCCACTCCCTCACGTGGCACAGATTATAGTGGAACAGAAGGGAGACGCTCTCGCACTATTAGCAGCAATAGGAATGAACAACACATATGATCCAATGTCATCAGGCTGGGACCATAGACAGAGCAATACAGTGAGCCCCACAGTCACCCCCGATCTCTGTCGGGGCATAATTTCCTAACTATGGTGCAGAGATCAGAAGTCTCGGCAGAGGACAACGGTCCTGTAGTCCCACTGAGCTAAGGAGATGGAGGCCAGAGCTTGGCATTGCCGAAGCATCTGAAATATTTGGAGCAGAGCACCAAGGATGACGAAATCATGGGGAGCATAAGGGCAAAAATATACGGAGATTTCCTGTGATCCCTGGGCCAAGGGCTGTGTTTGCAGGGCGAGATCTCTTGAGATTGACCAGCAAGAGGCTGCTAAGGCATCAGAGAAACTAGTATTCGAGCAGTGCTAGGGGACGTTGCCATTCTGACCCAGCCAGGGAAGAAAAATGTCGCTCACTAACTAACTAATAACTAATTTCACTGAGACAGCAGAAAACTGCATCTTAGTAGTAAAGAACATGCCCCAAAGTAAGGTCGATTTTAAACATGCTTTGGGGGAAAAAAAGCCTAAAACCAAGTCTGGACAAGACCAGAGGAGAAACAGAATTTGGTATTTGGGGTCCAGCTGGATTAGAAGGGTGTGGAAAACATCTTGGGCTTTTCACAAATGTGTTTTTTAAAAAATTATAAAACCAAATCAACACAATTTTAAAGTGATTAGCAAGTAATTGATGTGTCTACAAGAGAAAAGTCAACAATCTTCAGAGGACAGTAATAGAATCTAGAGTCTCCACAATGATGTATTCATTGTCTTATATTCAGTAAAGAAAAAAAAAAAAAGATTAGACATGCAAAACAGAAAAATGTGTCTCACAGCCAAGAAAAGAAAAGCAATTAGAAATTAGCCTCGGGGTACCTGGGTGGGCTCAGTCAGTTAAGCATTCGACTCTTGATTTTGGCTCAGGTCATGATCTCAGGGTCGTGAGATTGAGCCCAGAGTTGGGGTCCGTGCTCAGAGTGGAGTCTGCTTGTGATTCTCTCCCTCTCCCTCTGCCCCTCCTCCCACTTGTGCACACTCTTGCTCTCTCTCTCTCTCAAATAAAAATAAAAATCTTAAAAAAAAAAAGAAACTAACTCAAGGTCACTTTACATTGTTACTATTGTTATATTATTCAGTCGGTCTTTAAAAAACCATTGTGGGGGCGCCTGGGTGGCTCAGTCGTTAAGCGTCTGCCTTCGGCTCAGGTCCTGGTCCCAGGGTCATGGGATCCAGCCCCGCATCGGGCTCCCTGCTCAGCAGGAAGCCTGCTTCTCCCTCTCCCACTCCCCCTGCTTGTGTTCCCTCTCTCGCTGTGTCTCTCTCTATCAAATAAATAAATAAAATCTTTAAAAAAATAAAAATAAAAAAATAAAAAACCATTGTGGTCAGCTACATGACAGCCTTCCAAACATATCCTTGTCCTAATCCCAAGAACCTGTACATATGCTACATTATGCAGAAAAAGGGGCCTGGAGGATGTGATTCGTTGATGGGTTTTGAGATGAGATTATCCTGAGTTATCTGGGTGGGCCCAATGTAATTGCAAGAGTTACAATAAAAGGAAAGCAGGAGAATCAGAGTCAGACAGAGGAGATGGACAGCCAGAAGCACAGGTCGGAGAGATTCCAAGATGTTGTGCTGCTGGCTTTGAAGATGGAAGGAGGGGCCGTGACCCAAGGAATGCAGGTGGCGGGCATCTAGAACCTGGTTAATGAAAGGAAATGGCTTCCCATCTAGAATCTCCAGAAGTAAGGCAGGACTTCTGACCTCTGAAAGAAAGTAAAGTTGTGTTGTCTTAAGCCACTAAATTTGTCGTAATACGTTACAGCATCCAGAGGAAAGTAATACAAACCAGATGCTAGATTTAACAGGCAAAGATGTTAAAGGAGCTATTTAAATACGTTTAAAGAGTTAAAGGAAAGTGATATATTTAGTGAATGAGGGGAAACTTAAGAAGAAAAGTGGAATTCAATAGAAATTTTACAACTGAAAAGTAAAATAACTGAAATAAAAAACCTCTCAGGGGAGCCCCTTTGATTCCTTTCAAATGCAATTTCTGTCATTCAAGCGAAGATTAATGGACATGCAAGGAGACAAGATCACATGACCTTTGAACATGGGTAAAATGGCGGGCAATAGAAGCAGATCCAATGGTTATATGATACTGTAGTAAACAGACAAAGACTTTAAAATAACTAATTATTCAGTTCTAGAAAATATAGGGAAAGGAACAAAATAGATCCAAAGACCAAAAAAAAAAAAAACAAAACTTCACAGGAGGGTAGAATAAAGATAACCAAAAGTCCATTGCATAAATTAAAAAAATACAATATCTGAAATTAGGAATTCAATGCATGAGTTTCATAGCAGATTGTATACAGTACAACCCAGGATGAATGAAAGATAAATAGAAAATATTCAGATAGAAGGATGCAGAGGGAAATAGAATTGAAAGAAAACAGATCAATGTGCATAATAATTTATTTTCTTCCTAGGAACTCAGTCACAGAAAGGGTTCTACCCCTTCAGGGATTTTTGCATTGCTGGCCTTGTATCCTTTGATATCATCTGGACTCATTGTGTTTTTTGTTGTTGTTTTTGTTTTTTGTTGTTGTTTTTAAAGATTTTATTTATTTCTTTTGAGAGAAAGAGAATGAGAGAGAGAGAGAGCTTGAGAGGGGGGAGGGTCAGAGGGAGAAGGGAGCCTGACATGGGACTCTATCCCGGGACTCCAGGATCATGACCTGAGCCCAAGGCAGTTGCTTAACCAACTGAGCCACCCAGGCGCCCTCATCTGGACTCATTGTATAGCATCAGGTAGATTATATCCAACGGTGTTGCTGGGTAGAGTTTAAGAATAAAATCAGAACAGGAAGTGAACATTTAACTTCAAGTGCTACATGGCCTTGTAACTACTAACGTCTTGTTCTACCTCTTCTCAGAGCTTTCTAGGGGAAAGTTAAACTGCCCTGCCTTGGTCCAAGAGGACACACAAAGGCACGAAGGTGGGTTTCTAGAAGCATGGCAGCAGTGAAGCAAGCTCCTTCCCCAAGGGTGCAGCTCTAACCCTGTGGATCATAGGCATGGCTGTTAACCCGGAAGAGTTAAAGAACAGAAATATGGCCGATATAGAAAGAAAATGCTGCCAACGCTGACACTCCCATGGAGAGAGCACTGGAGGGGCAGCTTACCGATCTCTTTTCATCCCTTACTTGTGACTTCCCAAAGAAGGAGGAGGAGCTCAGTTTGATCAGTGGGTCTGCGCTCAGAGTGGACGGGTAAACGATAGTTGATGGGCCAAAGATCTTTACAGAAAAGCCGTAATGAACAAAAGCAGAAGAGTGTTCGAATTTTAAAATTCACCATTGTGAAAGCCCTAGTGGGTCCAGACAAGAATTAGCAATGACTGATAAACTATGAAAGGCAAAGGAGGTTGGAGATCTTTATGAGATGAGCATTAGGCTGAAACATCCTGAAACCCCTGCTCAGTTGTCCAATGGAGGGCAGTGAGACATTGAAGCTCCTGAGGCAGAGTACTGTTGTGGCGGAAGGAAAACAAAGGAGGAAGGGAGGGGGGAGGGGGAAAAAAGAGAGAGGGAGGGAGGGAGGGAAGGTGGCGGGAAAGAATCTGCATCTAATCTAACCTCCAGCTCTGCCTTCCAATTTCCACCAAATACAGGGCATGGAGGGACATGACAAACAGCAAAATTGAAGTAAGACAGGCGAACCCACAATCAGGAAAATGCCACAGGACGAATGACACAATTTCTGCAGTAAATAGATGACAATAAATAAAAGAAACAGGAACTCTAATAGATTAAAAGAAATTTATTAGACCTCTCAACCACATGTGATGCATGGGCCTTGTTTGGACCCTAATTTGAAAAAAACAGAAAAACAAAAAAAACCCCAACTGTAAAAAGACATGTTTGAGGTAACCAAGGGAAAGAAAATAAGGATTAGATATTAGATACTATTAAGGAATCATTTTTTATTTTGTGTCGGTTTTCTGTTTTTTGAAAGAGACCAATGTTGAAGCACTTATAGGTGAAACTACTGTGTTTTCTAGGATTTGCTTTTAAATATTCTAGCAAAAAAGCGTGGAACGGGATAGATGAGACAAGGATAGGATGTTAATTACTGGTGAAATTCAGTCATGGATACGTGGGGTCATTTTGGTACTTTCTCTTATTCTGTGACAGTTTAAATGTCCATGACATACAGATAAAAACAAAGTGGAGGGGTTCCTGTGCCTCCAAAATTTGGAACAGGTTTTTCTGGATTCCCTGCCCTCACGTGCAATGGGCCTAACTTGAACTTGGAGTCCTTACTGTGGTGAACAGCCCCAGCACCTCCCTCTCTGGCAGAGAGTCAGAACTCTGCTCTTTTGTCCTCATACTTTCTTGGCCTACAACTACGAGGCAAGGTCATTCGGGTCCCGTTTTAGTCTCGGAAGAATCATCAATCTCTTTTTTTGGCTTCCATTCCAAACACAATTAGCCCAGAACTCTTTACTTTGGAAAATAAAACTCACCCTTTGAATCCAATTTAGCTTGGATCTTTGTGACCATATTCTATGCGCAGAACCCCGGAGGGCAAACAGTCATCTGCACCTGACCCCAAACTGCAGGGAGCAGGTCAGGTATAAGAGAATGACAACACAGCTGAATAAAGGAAGGTAGTTTGAGGATAAAGGAAAATTATGCATGTTCCCAAACTAAGATTGGTTATCCAGGGTAATAGAAAGGTTAAAAATTTGAGAGAGTGGGATTAAGTGTCAGAGCAAGGTCCCTAAGAGAGCAGAAGAAGGACCAAAGATGCAGCAGAAGAATTAGTATCAGAAAGAGAACCCATTTATTGTTCTGAACATGGGTGTGAAAAAGGAAAAGGAAAAAAAAAGATTCTACAGGGACAAGTTGAGATAGACATAAGGGAGGTTGAGGTGGCTTTTTTCCGGTGGGCAAAATCTTTGAAATAAGAAAGGAGAGAGACCAAGGGAAAGGAAAGGGGTTTGTGTCCAGGGTTAGAACAACAGCTATGGTATATAGGCTAACTAACCCGGCCACACTTTGGTGAGGGCCCCGGAGCTGGGCTGGGCATTTGGGAGACAGGAGAGGGGAGTGACCCAACCTCCAGGTTTCCAGTGGACCTCAGGAGGCTGCCCCATGCTGTGCAGTCAGCATACGTGAGCACGTTGAGCCCTCCAGTCAAACAGCTCATTCCTTATGCTATAGAAAGGCCCCAAAGAGGATGGCTCAGAAGGCGGGTGGTGAAGACAGTGCCATCATCCAGAAAGGTCCATGTGCAGAGCCACTGCCTCCCCCCCCACCCCACCCCCACCTGCTTGGCACAGGTTCCCCCCATCATCCTCACTTAGGTCTAATGTTCTAGAAGCACCTGAAAGTCACAAAGCATTCCCATGGTACTCATTCTTCTGTTTCAACCATCTATTCCAACCTTATTCTAAAACTGATTCTTAAAATTATTTTTTGCTCCCTAAACACAAAGAACATAAGCTTCATGTAAATAGAATAATGGTAAAGCTGCGTTTTCACAGAAAAATGTTACCAGCTTATTCAGTGATTTTAAATTAGTTTATTAATTGTATCAACACTTTGACTAAGGTTTTAAATATCCAGAGTAGGCATTTTCTCAAATATTTATACTTAGTGATAATTAAGCACACACATAACTCAAAAACAGCCTTAGCTGTTACAATAAATAGATAACATATTTTCAAGAGAGTCACAAAAGAGAAAGGTATCTAAAGAGAATTGGTGTTTCCTGGGATAATTTTCCACAGAAATCAAAACACTTAGATTTTACTTAATACCCAATATATACATGACATTTCAAAGGACTTCTGTTCCCCCAAAAGAGGCCCCTCCTCCCTTTCCAGGGATGTGTTGGTAATTACTAACACAACTTGATAATTTTTCTCAATTCAGTAACAACTTCTAAAAATATCTACACCAATAAAGACATAATGCTTCCAATATCTTACGGGTATGTCAGTCATTCATCTGCATAGACATCTTTGAATTGTCTCAAGCGTATTGTATCAGTTGGCTTGAATCTAAACTGATGAAAGCCTAGTGAGAAACACAGTTTAATGATTTCAAAGCAAAGTTTGAAGAAAAAAAGTCTTAAGGACATGAAATGAAAACAAAGAGAATACTGAGAAAGAGACAAATAATGCCTTGCATAGTCTAAGGGTTCAATACGGACAGGCCCGAGTATGAAGGAGCATGAAACCAAGTGTGAGAAGAGTGTCTTTCTTCAGTCTTGGCACCTAACTTAACTGGGGCAAGTGGGTGAACTTTCGATTTTATAAAACTACTGAAACTCGTAGTTTTATTTATACAGAGTAAGTTGGTGAGACTAGATATCCTAGATTTTTCAAGATGTCCCTGATTTCCAATAGTTTCAATTCCACACGTGAATCCTCTACTGATAGGCGTGTATCCCATTCTTACAGTCGACCCTCAATAAGATCTCAATAAATGGGTTGCACAGAATTCCTGGTGGCCCTGTCCTGGCTTTGGCACATAATTACCTGAACATACAATATTTACTGAGAACCATTGAGGGAGCTATTCTGGACTTCTTAGAAGTTCAAGTCTGAGCAGGCTCTTCGTGGTTGACTAGCTGAAGTATGTCAAGGGTTGTTTGAGTAACTGATTTTTTTTGCTTGCTCTAGGTCCGCACTTGCGTTGCATCTCACCATGGAGCAGATGGCCTGCTGAAAGTTGTCACTGACCACCACGTACAGTAGTAGGTTACCAAAGGTGTTCAGGGCAGCCAAGGGTCTAGAAACGATGTAAGCTTCATGGATCTGGTTCTCAACAGAGCAGCTGATTGAAAGCAGGCGAGATTCGATCCGGATGACCCTCAAGATGTGGAAGGGTAAAAAACATATATAAAACACGAGGAGTAGCAAGATGGTTAGCCTTCTAGCTTTCTGCTTCAGGCAGCTGTGATTGTGAGGTCCTTGGGTTAGGGTGTAGATGATCGTCGTATAGCAAAGTGTCACTATCACCAGGGGAAGGCAGAAAGTAGTGGCCGTCAAAATTAGATTGTACCATTTGATGGTGGCGAGGTCATCCGAACTGGTGAGGTCAAGGCAGGTAGATCTGTTGGTCCCGGTGGTTGAGGTGATCAGGAAGGTCATAGGAACAACGGCCACCAGTGAAACGATCCACACCACAGCGCAGGCCACCACGGCCCATCGAGTTTTGTGAATGGAAAAGCAGCTCAGGGGGTGAATGATCACAAAGTACCGGAAGATGCTAAAGCAGGTGAGGAAGAGGATGCTGCTGTACAGATTGAAATGGAATCCGAAGCGGATAAACTTGCACATGAAAGCCCCAAAGATCCAGTTTTCGTCGCTGGCGTAGTAGTGAATCAGGAAAGGGAAGCTGGTCAGATAGAGCAGGTCTGTGCAAGCCAGGTTCAGCATGATGACGGTGCTGCCTTTCCAGGGCCGCATTTTGAAAATGTAAGTGGAAATTGCTACTGCATTCCCTGGAAAGCCCACCAGGAAGATGATGCTATAAATAACAGGGAGGTAGTGCCTCTTAAGTGGGATTTTTTCATCAGTGCAATTTCCGAATGACGCTGCATAATCGGGGAAGTCAGAGGCATTTGCAAAACTGTCTGGTGGCTCATTCATGGCTGTCTTTCATCTTGCAGGAAAACAAGAGTTCGGCTTGGCAGTTCAAATCGGCTTCAAAATAACTCGCTGATAAAGGAAAATAGAAAACATTAATGATGGGGTAATGAAAACAATGATCTTCTTTTAAATGAAAATTGCTCTAAGATCCTAAATTTGCCACTTCTTTCTCTTTAATCTCAAAGAGACCCTGTGGAGAAGAGATTGAATTTCTAGGAAAACTGTTGTGAGGCAAGACATCTAATAATAATATAAAAGTTAAATTACCACCAGAATGAAAATGAAGGATTGGAAAAAACAACTGCGCTTAGCTGTGGAAAACAATTTGGCAAGGTTGCTGTTTGGGGACGCCGTAGGGTGTCACCATTAGAGACTTCACCAAAGACCCGCCATTACTCAAGCATGAGGCACTTCACCATCGTGTTACCTCTAAACTTCACAAGATACTGAGAAGTGTTTCTTACTCTCTCTATTTTACAGAAGAAACAAACACTGAGGGAGGTTTCGCAACCTGTCCCTGGTAAGGCATCTAGGGGCAAAGCCGGGGTTCAACCTGTGTTAGTCTGATTTAGAAGCCATCCTCTATTCTGCCTTACCTCACTGTGCTGTCTCTCCATCTGGATTCCCCCAAATACCTCATGGAATGTGAAATGGGAAGGCATGAAAAGACAGAATACCGGCCATTTTTTAAATGTAGATTTCATGCCTTGCACCATCACGTGTATGGTAGATTTCATTTTCAAATGTCAGCTCTTCCAACCTATTTTACTAGCTAACATAATTTGGTCATGGGAGGGCATGTGTGTCTGCCAGGGGAAGAAGAGCAGCAGATTCATGCAGCATTAAGAGCTTTGGGTTCTGTCGCCAGCCTGCCTGACCTTGATTCTCAGTTTAGCCGCTGAGAACTTGAATGTCCCTAAGCACCTTGCTGAAGCCCTCCAGGGCTAGGATCAGTGGGATTTTCACTTCCTTCTTCTTACTTATCAGTGTTTTCTAAAATTTTGTCAGTGAATTTCTGCAATGAGAAAAGCATGAAGATTATTTAAAAGAATTACTTAGAATTGGCTTTTTATTCAGATGTAAATAGATGCTGGTAAAATGCATCCACTTACACATTTATGGAGTGCCCACTGTGTATTAATTAGGCACTCTGCCAGCTCTTAGAGATACAAAATGAATAACACACACAGATGTACAAGCCACTATCACAGTCTACTGGGGGAGATGGACATGGACATAATTTTAACGAAATATAACCCTACCGCATGGAGCTCTCAATATATTTTTTAAAAAAGCAAGACAAACACTTGGAACACTACTGGGCATATGATAAGTGCTCAATAAATGTCGGGTAGTTGTTAATCACTAAGTCCTTTGATAGATGAATGGCACAAAGCTACCGAGATCACAAAGAAGGATGGGAATACCTACCTGGAGAACGGGGGAGGACACTAAAGGAAGGTCATTAGGAAGGAACATTTAAGCTGAAGGTAACAATAGGAAGGGAAAGGCATTCCAGGCAAAGGGAATAGCATGTGCAAAGCCACTGACATAGAAGGCTCAGGGGAGCTCTAAATAGCTCAGTGTGGCTGCTACATTAGGGAGCAGTGGGAGATGCAGCTGGAAAGAAAAAGTAGCTGATAATGAAAATAATAGCACCTCCTGTGGACAAAGCTCTACTACTCTAAGTGTCTTACGTGTATAAATTCATTCAATCCTCACAGCAACCTGGCGAGGTAGTTCTGTGATCATGCCCATTTTACAGAGGAAACTGAGGCATGAAGAAGCAGTGATTTGCTCAAGGTCACCCTGCTAGTCAGGAGTGAACCAAGATACAGACTAGGGCAGTCTGTGTGCAGAACAAGGCTGCCCCTCACAATACATAGGCAAGAATTGAACTAAGTGCCCTAAAATAACAAGGCTGAATTAGGCTTTATCCCAGAAGGGCTAAGTAAATCAAACATCATAAATTGTGTGATGCAGGGCTAAATTGTCAATGATAATGGTACTCAGCTCTTTGGGTTGAGAGAGGTTAAATAAGTTGATATGTTAATGTACATAAAGTGTTTTGAAGGATGCCTGGCACATACTAACTGCTCTATCATTGTCGGCCATCATCATTACTATTACCTGGTACCAAAATCTACACTTTCACGCTTTCCCTCAGTGTAGCAAAGAGGTATATTTCAGACTGGCCCAATTTAACTAATCTGAAACTGATAAAATCTTCCCCTGTTCATTGGCCTTGAATATACTCCTCCAGCTCACACTTCGGGGGCAGATCAGGACGCCTTTAAATATTTATGACTTTTATTCCATATGAATTGGGGAAAGACTAGCCTAGGGATGGGAAGCATGCCACTGGGCAGCCATTAGGATCGTCCGGGGGAGAGGCCAGTACTCACTGGGATGTGTATTACAGACGGAAAGCAAATGTTTCCCTCCTTGTCAAGTTAATTTACTCTCACTGGACACAATATTCCTTGAACTATTACCTACACAGTACGGCAGGTGATAGGAGTCAGGTCCTGCTGACCAGCAAGGGTGCTCTGAGCCCAGGAAACTGCAGCGGAGAGCTTTTTCCTCGGCCAGATTCTTTAAATGGACTCACGGGCAGGTATTTAAACCCGAAAGCAAGGGGTCATGGTCAGAGAGTCCCTGAGGCAGCACTTCCAGAAGTCACTTCTTAATAAGTCCTGATTCAGGGCCACACTGTTTGTCTGTCAACTCCCTGAAAGCAGAAACATAGAATCACCTTGTATCCAAGGGCCGACTAGGAGAAAGTGCTCAGTATATATTTGCTTAAAAAAAAAAAAAGAACAATGAGCAACATCAGCAGAATTTTATCTTAGGCTGAAGGGTTAATGAAGTGGCAAATATTATTTTTTAAAAAGTTTGCTTCTTTAACCACTTTTAAAGCAAGAAGCACAATTATAATTTCTGTTATTGCCAAATAACCCCCTGGCCCTGGTATGGGGCCATTTTAAATAATGATCATATCAGGAAAAGACAGGTTGTAGGTAGAAACAACCACCTTACTGTTTTGAAAAATAACAGTTCAACTGGGGATTTAGTGAAGACTGACTGACCCGTTGTAAGGGAGGAGGGGTTAGCTAAGAAATTTAACCCCTCTTCCATAAGCTTCAGCAAAAGAATGGTTGAGTTTACAAAATATGGGTCAAGTTTAGAGCAATGGACAGAACTGGGCAGGGATGTGAGTGAAGTAGAAGAGGCAGGTTCCAGAGTCCTGTGAAATTCACTACCACCACCCAGATGTCCACAAAGGACTCATTACATTCAAAGGACAGTAAAGAAAAATGTGATGTGTCCCCTGTTTTTTGCTACAACAGTGGATCTCAATCATAGGGAGGTTATAGACCACCTAGAATTAACCGACTCTTCATAAACTGGCAATAGTGATCTATTAAGTTTCAACGTAACCAGATACATACATTTGAACTAAACTAGATAACACACAAATAAAGGCAAGCGCCAATGATTTGGGATATTTTTATAAAGAAAAAACCACATCATTTTGGCTCTATTTTTTTCTCTGAAATTGGGAAGAGAATGTGATTATTTGAGGCTAGTTGCAGGACATCAGTGTTTTGGAAACACACAGCTTGGGGACCGCTATCCTAAATGCCAACTTGCCCATGAACCTCACACACTGGGATACCAAGCTTCTGCAGATAGGGAAGATAGGAACAGAAATAGCATCTATTCAAGTAGCAGCATATACCACTGTATGTCCATGGCACACTCTTGCCCATTTGGTGGGAACAAGTGGGATTAAGGATGAAATGTGATTTTCCTAAGGTATCTGTTAATTTTGTAGCAAGCTCCAAACCCAACTTCCCGGACCCCACCCTGTCAGAGTTCTCTTCCCTCCAGACTCACGCCCTAGGTTTTTCTGGTGCTATTCCAAGGCTGAGTTAACATTCATTCTTTCCTCTTCTCAAGCTGCCAGTGGACCAGGGACATAGAAACTTGTAACCCTGAACCTCTCACATTCCTTCAGAGTCCTCGGAAACTGCAGCTGGGGCTGCTCTTGGTTATCAAGAAGAACAGTAGATAGACATTTCATTCACAAAGATCCATCTTCGTTTCCTCCTCTACATATCTGTAAACTGATTTGATTTCGTACTAGTGAAAAACAGACCAATTCTTAATCCAGGCAAATTTGAGAGGCGCATGAATGTTGTCCTCCCAGAATTTGAAGGAATCCCTCTCTCTAACCCTTCCCTGAATCCCAGTTTTCAAATAAGAATCTGCCACTCAGTCACCCTAAAGACTGTTAGTACTTGCCATGCTGATGGGGCCCAAAGCTATGATTTTAGCTATTTGATCTTTAAATAAAGTCTATGGAAGCCCTCCTGGGAAAAATACATGTACGGGCACACAGAAATTTTACATACCGTTTGGAGATTTAGAGACAGTACTAAACTTGTTCATTAAATCCACGGTGACAAAACAAGACAAAAAAAAAAAAAAAAGAAAGAAATGCATGGGGGGCAGGCCGTGTTCCTTCACTTGTTGGGAAGACTGTGGGGAAGTGTCTTGGAACCTTTGCTAACACCAGGAAGATGCAGTAAGAGCTAAGAATGTATCCAGAAGTCAGAATCAGTCAGTGTCAGAGATGAATGCTCTCTGTCCCCAAAGTACCCCCACCCCCCAAAGACACCCATGCTTGGTCCTGAAAGAGGCACAAGATGGGATTGACAGTCCGGAACTTTTTCAGGCCTCCCTGAGATAAACCTCTGGCCATCTTAGGCTTTCCTTTTCCCTGCGGGGATGCGGGGTACTCCTGCTGCCTCCGAGAGAAGTCAGGGGCCCCTGCTCTGCCCGCGCCCCTGTCCTGCCTCAGAGACGTGCCCGGGGGGCTCTGTTCCCCAGGCTCAGGGCGGCCCGTGTCCCTCCCGGATCAGCGCCGGACCCCCGCACCCGGCCCCCGCCGGCCCTCTGGCCGCTCCCGGATCCGATCTCCGCTCACCTGGCGCCCGGTGCGCGGCCCCCGTGTGCCCCGCGTGGCCGTCGGAGCGCGGCTGAGCGCTGGCGGCGGGACAGTCAGAGCCCAGGTCCCGCGCACCGCCCCTGCCCCTCCCACCCCTCTGAGCCCGGCGGCAGGTGCATGCTCCTGGTCCCGCCCCAGCAGACAGCATCCTCCCTCGCCCACTTTGGAGGCCGACCAGGGGCAGCAACTTCCACTCCCGGGAGCTCTGGACATCCTCCATGCCGGCTGGTCGCGAGCCTGCACAAAGGGAGTATTTGCAGAGGTGGGCTCTTGCCCCAGGAGGGTTGGGGTCCTCTTGCCGGGCTCCAGAACTATCGGCACCATCGCCTGCTTGCCCACAGTTCAGGGCCTTTTATCTAGCTTGGAATGGAAGCAACTTCAATCTGACCCTCTAAATTAAAGACTTCCACTGAAGTGTCTTTTTCACTGTATCCAATTACAGGCCTGTCCTCCACCACTCTGCAAAGTCGTTTAAAAATAGTTTGTAACTGTGTAAGAAGAGCATTTGTCTGGATCTCCAGATCTAGGTCGAAGCCCTCTTGCCATAGGACTTGGGAACAACAGCCTCTTCGCTTCTCTGAAACTCAGCCACATCATCCAAGATAACAGGGCTCTGAGTCATTGGACTCTACGGTCCCTTCCAGCATTAAAGAAGAGTTTTGGGTACTGCCGAAAAGGAGATGAGTGGAGAAAGTGCCTTTCACGCTCTGCTGTGAATGGGCATAGAACGCCGGTCTGCATTTCCATGTTGGTGGGCAGTATCACGACCAGTCCATCCTGTGGGCATGCAAGCCTGCTTGAGCAAGAATGGCAAAGCTGGCATTCCAGAGCCCAAGTGAGAAGACTCCCCTAGCTGATGGTTGGGATAGTAGGTTTTTAAATTTTATGCTTATCATTATTATTATTTGGGTCCCAGCCTTTCCAGGGAAATACCTTGCATTAGGAGAAAAATTATTCTCCAGTCTTACTGTTTTTAATCACTTCCTCAATCCCTCATTTGGAATTATTTGACCCTATTTTGTGCCAATCCACCCACACATTCATTCATCAGACACTTGCTGCTTGGTTATTCTATATAATCAAGGCACTGAGGAGATAAGGAGGAATAAGACATGATCTCTAACTTCTAGGAACACGTCCTAGAAAAAAATAAATGATTAATGTTGACACTGGTAAATTAGGGTGCTAGAACATGCATAACCCAGGCATAAGAGAAGGAGAGATCAGAAAAAGCTTCCTGGAGTAAAAAGACATTTGAACATTTTTCCATGATGAGCAGGATTTCCAGGTAAAGAGGAAAACGGCTGAAAGAAATGATTTAAGAACAAGTGTTAAGTCCTAAAATCTTAAATGCGCAAGGAACATTTTAAAATATCCAGTTCTGGGAATATAAAATGGTGCAGCCACTATAAAATACAGTATAATCGTTCCTCAAAAAATTAAAAATAGAATTGCCATGTGATCCAGTAATTCTACTTCTGCATAAATACCCCAAAGAATTGAAAGTAGAGATTCAAAGAGATATTTCTACACCTATGTTCACAGCAACACTATTCACAATAACCAAAATGTGGAAGCAACCCAAATGTGGTTTGTACAGATAATGGAATATAATTCAGCTTTAGAAAGGAAGGAGCTTCTGACACAGGGTACGACAAACATGGATGAACCTTAAGGACATGATGGTAAGTGAAAAAAAACCGGTCACAAAAGGATAAATACTGTGTGGTTCTGCTTGTATGGGATCCTTAGACTAGTCAAATTCATGGAGACAGAAAATAGCTATCACTTTATCAGAAAACAATGTCTTACAACCTAATACTCTAAATCTTTTTTTAAAAATTTTTTTAAAAAGATTTTATTTATTTATTTGACCCAGAGAGAGCTAGAGAGAGAAAGAGACAGAGAGCAAGCACAAGCAGGGGGAACAGCAGGCAGGGGAGAAGTAGGTTCCCCGCTGAGCAAGGAGCGACATGGGGCTCCATCCCAGGACCCTGGGATCATGACCTGAGCCGAAGGCAGACGCTTAACCGACTGAGCCACCCAGGCGCCCCATAACCTGACACTCTAAATTGGTCCATCAACAAAATGATTATTATGAGCTGTCTTTTCTTTTAATGTTTACCTGTAAATATAACTTCTTACTACAATTCAAAATTATCACCTATAAGGTAGACATTTGCAGGAAAAAAAATACTAACCAATATAGATCTTAATCATTCTCCGAATAAAAAGAATGACAATTTACATATCTCTAAAACAACTTGCATTAGAAAATGATGTCACTAATTTAGACCATGTTTAAGCTTCAAGTTTAGGTCTTTTAGTAACCCAAGTCAAAGACATAGAGGGTGAAATTCAACTTCCATTTAAAATTGGTCTCTTGCCCAGATTCAGAAATGCACTTTCTTCTTTTAAATAAGCACTTGATAGAACAGGATTCCAGCACTTACGTTCACGGCTCTGTGAGCAACCAGGTGCGCCAGCAATGTGCTGCAATCGACCCTTCGAAGCAGAGGATGGGACTTATCTTCATGAAGATCAGGATACTCAGAATGTCTCCAGTTAAGAAGCACTGACATCGGGCGCCTGGGTGGCTAAGTTGGTTGGGCGGCTGCCTTCGGCTCAGGTCATGATCCTGGAGTCCTGGGATTGAGTCCCGCGTTGGGCTCCCTGCTCAGCACGGGGTCTGCTTCTCCCTCTGACTCTCCTCCCTCTCCTGCTCTCTGTCTCTCATTCTCTCTCTCTCAAATAAATAAATAAAATCTTTAAAAAAAAAAAAGAAGAAGCACTGACATCTTGGGGCGCCTGGGTGGCAGTTAAGCAGCTGCCTTCGGCTCAGGTCATAATCCCGGGGTCCTGGGATGGAGCCCCATGTCTGGCTCTCTGCTCAGCGGGGAGCCTGCTTCACCTTCTCCTTCTGCCTTCTGGTGCTCTCTTTCTCTCTCTTTGTCAAATAAATAAAATAAATAAAATCTTTTTTTTTTTAAGATTTTATTTATTTGACAGAGACAGAGATAACGAGAGCAGGAACACAAGCAGCGGGAGTGGGAGAGGGAGAAGCAGGCTTCCCGTGGGAGCCCGATGTGGGACTCGATCCCAGGACCCTGGGATCATGACCTGAGCCGAAGGCAGACACTTAACGGCTGAGCCACCCAGGTGCCCTCATAAATAAAATCTTAAAAAAAAAAAAAAAAAAAAGAAGAAGCACTGACATCTTAAAGCCCCATGCTCCAAAAAGCTCCGAGAAACTCTATGGAGAAGGCAGATTCAAGTAGCATTCTCCGAAGAGCCATTAATTACTGAGTTGGGGGCTGGCAGCGGGAAGGAGTAACACATGAGTTCTCGTCTTAGCTCTTACTCAGTTGAGTGAGAAAGGGACAAACCACTGGTGACAATAGAGACCATCCCGTTTCTTTCTCCCCTGGTTATCCTGATCCAATCATCAATGATCATGTTTCCAGATAGTAGTATCATTCCTGACCATTCGTATTAGCCATGTGTTTTCTTTTCTATATTCTGATGCTTTGACATTTGGGGCTTTGCTGACCTGGGAGACCGTCTCCCAGGGTTAGCCAATTTCTAGAGAGAGTAAACTCACCAGAGAGTGTACTTTCAAATGCACACCAGTCAGTCCAGAGCTCATAACCCCTACCACCTCCTTTTTCAGGCTCTCACACTCTGGGCCACTATCCATCTGCTCCAATTATTCCCAAGACAGGTACCAGACAAAGAAGGACAGTCCCCATGCTCCAGAGCCTGCTGAAACTATTCCAACTAGCCAGTCCTAAGTCTGCTTCCTCTGCCTTGCCTGTTCGTTCCCATGAGAAACTACAATAAAGTTCCCTCTCTCCTTCTGTCTCTTGGCCAACCCCGGTGCTTGCCTGTGTGTCCTAATCCCTGGTGTGGCCTGCTCCCTCCTCTTGGGATCTGTGAGCATAACAAACTATCTTCTCAGTCATCTCCTAATCTGTTGACCTCGCCATACCTGAATAATAACAAACCTTTATAGCCTTGTCAGACTTTTTTGTAACTTCAGCCACAATATATCTCTTGGTATGATAGCAGTATTCTCATGAGATTAATTGTCTTGATTTGAAAAAAAAAAATGGTTAACTTCTTTTCTAATGCCTTTAAAATGGATTGCTCGGTGAAAATGCACTGTTTAAAAAAAGCAAGGTTTTGATCCATGCTCTCCTAGGCAACAAATCCAATTATTGAGATGCCTTCCAGATTCCTGCAATATTTCTCCGGTGAAGAAGACATTATGGTGTAGTGGACAGAAGCCCAGAAGTTTGAAGCCTGAATTTTAGTGTTTAGAAAGCAACTCAGTTAACTGGGAAAAGAAATTCCCTTTGTAGGCTTCCATCTAGGAAAAACAGAGGTTTGACCAGACACTTTCTATGGCCAGTTCCAGATGAAAGGGATTTTAGTCGTGAAAACCTAGGAAAAGCTCAAAGCTTTGTTTCTTAGAAAAGTAGGTATGCTATTGCTATGCCAACATGAGTCATCTGCTATGCTTCTATGTGAACATCGTTTGATGATTTTTACACGTTTTCAAATGATGTGTTGTTGTGAACACTTCTTTGAAAAAGAGGCTTTTCTGGGAAATATGTGACTGTTGGGAAAGAGATTGATTAGATTGACTATCTTTAGATCCAATCCCAGTAAAATCTGGAAGATGAGTAGATACCTAACAGAGTGTTCTAGGTGGAGAAAGAGTCAGGCAGTTAGTACAGCTAGACTGTTGAGCCAGAGAGAAGGATGGGATTGCCACTCTGCTCAGGAGGAGTTTTAATGTGAAGTATGGTGACCAGTGGAAGCAGGGAGAAACGGATATTAGAGACAAAGAAAAGGTGGTATAGAAAAGTCAGAGAAGAAGAAAAGGCATCATCAAGAATTGAACTTTTTGCCTCTCCTGATCCCCGTATCCCATCTTTCTGACCATACTAACTACTCTATGACTCAGAAAGACGTTACAAGACTTAGAGATATGACAAGGTCTAATAAAACACTAACTACTTTATGAGTCTCTTTGCCCAGAAGTACTTTTTTTTTTTTTTCTGGGTACTTGCTGTACTTGTAGTCTGTACCATATTATCCAGCATTTATTCATTTTTAAATTCATTTATAAATAGTTTACTAAGTTTAATAAACTGTAATTGTTTTATTAACTTGAGTCTTGCCTAAGTCAACAAGATTGTCTCCATGTTGTTGGAGGGGACTTTACAGTCTCCTCCTTGGATCTTAAACAGCATGTTACATAGATACATAGCAAGCAATAACAATTGCCTATTGTTTTGGTTATTACTATAACCATGATTCTGACTCCTCATTTGACCTTAATTAATACTAAGTTCTTTAGGTTTCTAGTTACAAGTTGAGATCAATCAGTTTCCCACCGGTGTCTGGCCAATCAGTTGAACATATGAAAACAACAGAGGGAGAGAGTGGCCAAGAATTGAACAGAATGCAAACTAAGCTGAAAGATTGAATGGGGTAATGAGGAACTCACCGGGGACTGGAGAACCACTGTAGTCACATGCTAGGGGCTGCCCCTAGTTTGTGCAATGCGCACAAGAGTAGAACAGGAGGAGAGAAATAAAGGTGGAGTTTGAAGACTGGCATGTTTAAAGGAGAAGTCTTTATTTATTCTTTCTTTAGGCTAAAGGTAACCTAAGCATTAGTGTAGACTGAGGAAAATTTAAAAAGCCAAAGGAAAAGAAAAGATTGGAGAGAGATAATTAATGGATAGGAGATAGAATCACGATGGGGAGGTATTTCTCAGCAAATAATAAACGTGTTTGAATCCTGGCTCCTACCCTTACAAGCTGCATAACTTCTCTCTTTAAACCGCATTTTGTTCATTTTGTCAAACTGGAATAACATGATTGTTGTAAGACCTAAATGAGATAATAGATAGAAGTCATTAGCACAGTGTAAGCTTTCATAAAATAGTAGCTATTATTAAGTCAGGAGCCCAAATGGAAAGGAGAAAGGCCACCAATTCCTCTGAGATGGAAAAGGGGGGATAGGGGAAGATCTGCATGAACTTGAGGTGGAATTCCATCATTTCTGAGTCCAGAGGTTCTCAACTATGGCAGAATATCAGAATCGACGGGGGAGCTTTCAGAAATACTAGAATGCCAGCATTCAGAAATGCTTTCCTCCTACCCCAGATCAATTAAATCAGACACTCTGAAGGTGGGCATGACTATTGGTATTTTTTTAAAAGCTCTCCAGGTTCACCATACAAAGTTGAAAACGATTAGGAGATTAGGATAAATTTCGTTTCTCAAGTTTGACTAAACATTTTTGAAGTAAATACTTCAAAAATTTTAAAGAATGTTGATGGCAGCCATGGAAGAATCTCAGAAACATTGTGTTGAGGGGCACCTGGGTGGCTCCGTCAGTTAGGTGTCTGCCTTTGGCTCAGGTCATGGTCTAGGGGTCCTGGGATCGAGCCCTGTGTGGGGTTCTCTGCTCAGCGGGGAGTCTGCTTCTCCCTCCCTCTCTCTGCTCCTCCTCCATCCTCCCCCTACTCGTGTTCTCTCTCTCTCTCAAATAAATAAATCTTTAAAAACAAAAAACAACAAAAATAGTTGTATCGAGCAAAAGAAGCCAGAAACAAAGAGACTCACTTTATATGATACCATCATGATTCCACTGAGATCAAGTAAAAAAAAAAAAAAAAAAAAAAAATCTATGAGGATAAGAGTTAGAATTTGCTTCTGGGAGGGGAGAAGGGTTGGCCAGAATGGACAATTGAAAACCTTCTAGGTTGATGTAAATGTCCTGTATCTTGACTCGGGTGTTGGTTACTGACCTAAATACATTTGCTCAAACTCATTGAACTGTATACTTAAAATCTGTGAATTTTACTGTGTGTATTTATACCTATATATCTAACTACACAGGCATTGGGGAGCCATTAAGAGTAGTTAAGTAGGGAAGCGTAAAGCATGATAAAAGTTATTTTAAATGTGTTTAGCACTTTATTATCCACTAGTTTTTCTGTTGAGCAGGCATTTAGTTCAAATCTCTTATCAGCAAGTTTCTACTACGTAAAGGGGATGTCCCAGGAAACTGTTGGGAGAAAGGAACCAACTTACTGTTTTCAGTTTAGAGATTTAATCTTTCATATTCTTATATTATTTAGATATCATTATATATAGTATATATTATATGTTGGTTATTTGTTCAGCTTTTCATCTTCTGGCGTTTCCATCTGTGGTTAAGATTTTAGTTCCTCATTTTGTTCCTTGGACCTTTGAAAGGATGGAAAGAACGTTGGGGCAGAATCATGTGGTTCCTTAAGCTATCTTCTTGTTTTATGAAAGATAAGTAGATTCAGGGGCCAGTGCCCAGTCTCTCGCCAGGACGAGGAGACTTAAGGATACCAGCATAGCGCGCAAGCACAAACACGATCTTTGTCTTTACATCTAAGAAGGAACGCCCCCCCACCCCGGCCACCCGTGCACACACAACCCAGAGACTCAGCATATAGAACTCCCCTCACGCTCTGTCCTCCCCCGAGGCCCCCACAACGCAACGTGTGGCTTTTGTGAGTCCCAGTGTTGCTACCGACAACCAGCGCAGGATGGTCAGTGTGAAGCAAGTAGAAGAAATTGGTCCCAGCTCTGCTCTACCTTCTGTAGTCCCCACCTTTTCCCATTTGCCCTGTGTATGGAACATTAATCACACTTACACCCTAAAGGAAGTTTAGAGATTCAAATTCTTCAGCGCTGAAGTACCATTTGTTGGCATGTTCTATAGCAGCCAATGGTGATTGCATTAACTTCACCCCACACTAAAAAAAGTAATTCGTTACCAGAGATTCCATTCCCTTCCTACCTCCGTTCATATTTCTCCTGTCTCACTAGAGTCTTTAGGGAACATCAGGCCACCATGAGCTGTTAAAATTCATCTCACTCCGGGTTAGTGACATGTCACTTCTCCCTCCCAGCAAGCACGCTGAGCAACATCGTCTTGTTTTCTTTGTCAGGCTTCTGCGTTTGAATTAAAATGCACACATAACAGGCTTCCATCATTTCTTTTTTTTTTTTTTTATTTGACAGAGAGAGAGACAGCGAGAGAGGGAACACAAGCAGGGGGAGTGGGAGAGGGAGAAGCAGGCTCCCCGCTGAACAGGGAGCCCATTGCAGGCTTGATCCCAGGACCCTGGGATCATGACCTGAGCCAAAGGCAGACGCTTAACGACTGAGCCACCCAGGCGCCCCCCATCATTTCTTTATTACAACATTTTCAATTTCTTCCTTTTGACCTTTTGATATTGCTTTCATGATTATTTTTTCCTAGGGCCCTGTTGACACAACAGACCGCTGGACTAACCTATTAACCTTTTGAAAAATCAAAGTTGAAATCTGATTTGAGTGAGAAACCCAAAATAGTTTCCAACTAGCCTGGGCTTTACCAACAATAAGCCAGACACGTTCATCTCCGTGGTGGACCGGCTCTGCATGCGGAGAAGCTGCCCAGCAAGAGGAGTTTAAAATGAAATGGGACGTAAAGATAGCATTGGGTTTAATCTTAGAGTGGCTCATCTTAGTCCTCACTTTTAGAAAAAAAGGAAAACACACATGATTTAACCAAGAAGTGGTTTCTTCCTTTCTTTGACTTTGCATAGACAGTCCTCTGGAGTTTCTGCCCCGTCCACGATGCGCACGGATGTACGATTGCCAGGTGAAATCAGTAAGCTCTTTCTGTTTCCTCCCTTCCAAATTATACCAGACTGATATTTCATGAAATTGGGGGGAAAACTTTTTAAATCCCCTTTCACTGTAAATCCTGCTTTAATCCCAATTGTGAGTTTAACTGTATCCGGACTTCTGTGACATTCTCGCAGCTGCCCAGTGATAATCGATGAGACAGGCATGCTCTGTTTGGTTAAAAGTCTCCACTTTGAGAACAGATGCCTCACTCATCTCTATCCCATCTTCAAAAGTGGTCTGTGCCTGGCCTTTGCTGACCCCTCTCACCCCCGTGTCCACGTGAAACATACCGATCACTGGTCCTGTGTGGTTTTACATGACTTTTGAGTCTCCAGGGCGGACCTTTCTGTTTTACTATATTTTTAACTATTTTAAGCAAAGGGATCACCAGAATCCTAAAGTGATATTCTATGAATAGATACACCCATATTTGGTGATTTTATCGCATATTTATTTGAAAAGGAAATATTGCCACTCCGTTCACTCGTAATTGCTTTCAAACCTGCTTTGCTTTATTTAGGGTCTGTTCATCTTGCAGTGACGCCGTCTGGGCGGGGAAGGGGCAGGGAAGGGGCGGGGCGGGGCTAGGAGCCCGGGAAGCTCCAGGCGGGGGCAGGAAGCCTCCCCTGCTGAGAAGGAAACTTGCAGAGCAATTATGACCAAAGAGCAACTCCAGGGAAGCCTTCTTATCATCTGTGCACCTTGTGGCTTCAGCTACTTGCACTTTGAAGGCTGAGTTCTTGAGCGCTGTTGCTTCCTGACATTGTCACCTGAAGGGGACATTGACAGCAGGCACGACAGTCCTGTGCACTTATGAGGCCTTGAGCAGGGTCAGCTATATCATTTGCAGGGTCCGTTACAGAATGAAAATGTGGGGCTTCTTGTCTAAAAAGGAGAGTGCTCACTTAGGCAGCACATACACATACTAACATTGGGACGATACAGAGAAGATCAGCACGGCCCCTGCGCCACAAGATGATGCACAAATTTGTGAGGTGTTCCATAAAAAAATAAAAGGAGAAAAAATGCCTTTAAAGCTATTAAAATATAAAGTTTGTCCTTTCTTCTGAGGTCTCCTTTTGACTTATCATTGTATTTGGGCTTTTTTATTTGCTATTTAATGTCATTCTAAATCAAGAAAAATCAACATTTTAAATGATAAGCATGAAATTTGCCATTCATCTTTATGTGGTGCAATACCAGTGTTAAATGCAAGTAGAGGAGCATTCAACTCATATATAGCACTCTCGGAATGACACAAGCCATATTTCGAAGCTCATACGTGTACTGCACAAAACGAACTCAGCTTTTCATAGCACACATTCCACCAACTCTATTTTCAGTTTACTGAAGAGTAAGGAAAGGCTGAAAGGAAAAGAAACCATCGCCCTATCTTTTCCTTTCTTTCTATGTCATCGTTTTCAGTATCATTGCCCGATTCAAGAAAGTAACACAAGTAAAAAAAATGGTGTGATGGGGCTCCTTGCTCGTTAGTGTTCTTTAGACAGCCATTGTCTTCCTCTGGGCCTGAAGCAAGTTCTTGTTTAAACAGAAAGCATGGCCTAGAGGGGTTGTCAATGACCCCTCTTACCCAGTCACAGACCCAACATGCTGCACTTGCTTGGAGTCACTGAACTGCCACGCCTCATGGGTCCACCGGAGTGCTTGGCTGTTTGTAAATGCCATTTGTAAATCAGGCCGCAAGGAACAGCATTCACTCGCATATGGCGTGGAACTTCTCTGTTCACACACATGCTCCATTGTCCCATCCTATTTCCCTTATAAAACACAAGCTCAAAGAGAGCATTCTTAAGAATTTCAAGATAGCAACCACAAGGGACCCTTTGGAGCATGGGCTCGGGGCTACTGCCTAGGCGGCACATCCCCAAAGTCAGCCCTGGCCTTGAATTAGGACATGACTTGTTTAACCGACTCGGGTTCAACCGTGGAAAAGTTATTAAAGTCAAGAATGTTTTCAGAAGCCTCAATTAGGAAGAGACATTTAAGTTGCTATTTCTTATGTGTGTAGACCACCAGAGATATCAAAATCTGGGTATCTTTGAATGAGTTGTACCACCTCTGGTTCCCCGTTCTATGCCACAAAATAATTTTATAAACTGTGAAGGAGATGGATTACCTCTGGCTTCTGGTGGATCTTCAATCTCTGAATGGCTACAGACACATAAGCTCCTCTTCTTCTTGAGGCTTCAGGTTGCAGAGCCACCCCCTCTTATTCATTCTGGGTCATTCCTTCTCAGGGCCTTGACTGATGATGTCTTTTGGACATGGCATGTGTGATGTATTAAAGGCTTTGATTCTGGGTGGACTTTATCTGCAGCGGCTGACCCTCCATCCACGAAGGGACAATACGTAGACAATGAGGCCTTGAGAGACAAAAGAGGGACTGTGGAAAAAAGACCTTTGCCCAAAGGAGTCATATAATCATCCCGCAGCATTTTGTACACACGCTAACACACACACACACGCAGAGGCAGGGCAGTGAGGGAACAGTAACACAGATTTCTTCCTCAGGGACTGACAGAGCGAGCTATCTCTTCGGAACTGACATTTTTAAAGTTGGCTCTGTGCACAATTCAAGCTTTTGTCTTATGAAATTACTGACGACAGGGAGGAGCCTCGGGCTTTGCAAATAATCTGTTTTCCTCAGACATATCAGGACAGTTGCCAACCACTCCTTACATCTTTCACTTCTCTCAGAGAGTGAACCTGTTGCATGTTAATAGAAATCACCAAGGGGATGCCTGCTCACATTTTTCTAGTGAGCCGCCCCTGGGCTGCGTCCCCACAGTTTTCTCCTTGTGTCCTGTGGAGAGCTTCAGAAACACACCCTCACCCCTGCGAGCAAGGCATGAGAGCCCGCCTGTTGCATGCAGGGGCCTGGTGTGCCGGGCTGCACGGTCAGAACAGCGGCGACCGTCCTTCCTTTCCTCGTCCTTGGGCACTGACCTCAGCCCTGCGCGTCTGCAGGGCTCAACAAAGACCAGTTTGGACCTGCCTCTGCTCTTGCTCTCAGTCTCTCTCTGTGACCTAGCCTTCGGCCACAGCAGGGTGCCAGAGACTTTGTGCCTGAAGCTGAGTGAGTGGAGTGGCAGGGCTGAGTCTAGAACACTGTAGAAAGGCGGGATGTCCTCATGCCTCGCAAATCCTCCTTGAGGGGCCTCTCCAGGCACCCAGAACTCACCGTGACTGTGTTCCTATCAAGCAACCAAAGCAAGCACAGGGCAGCCACTGTCTTTGAAATAATAAAAACCACAGTTCAGAGTTTGGCTTTGCCTATTTCTAACCGGATAACCGTAGACCAGTTATTTAATTCTGGAGGCTTTTGTTCTCCATAGTCAATTAGAGATGAGAGTACCTCCTTGCCTAAAACACGGTTTAGAGATTGAACAAGGTTTAAAACTGCCCGTACGATAAGACACCGTAAGAAAGCTGTTAAAGTCTATTGCAACGGGGCGCCTGGGTGGCTCAGGCGGTTAAGCGTCTGCCTTCAGCTCAGGTCATGATCCCAGGGTCCTGGGATCAAGCCCTGCATCGGGCTCCCTGCTCAGCGGGAAGCCTGCTTCTCCCTCTCCTTCTCCCCCTGCTTGTGTTCCCCCTCTCTCTCTCTCTCTGTCAAATAAATAAAAATTTAAAAAAATCTTTAAAGTCTACTGCAACATCAGGCATTACTACCAGGTACCTAATCCCGTGCCAGGCAGCGTGGAATAAAAGGTAACTAAGCCTGCATGCTTATCTGAAATCAGCTCACAATGTGGCTGGGAGGCAAGGCTCTATGTGTGGTACAAATACACTCGTTTAGATCTCTACATATGTATTGCTGATAACAAAGGACACTCTGTCTAGGAAGTTGATTCTATGATTATTTCCATTGTACTTATGAGGTAATGAGACGCAATGGTACCACATACCATTTGAAGGTCCCATGCACAGCTGCAGGAAAACGGCAAACCCAAAATATGAAACCTATGAAGTCTAAGTTCAGACTCCAAACTTCACCTTGACACCATGCCGTGTCCTTTTATTGGTATTAAATATTTAGTACAGGCAATAAATGAAGCGGACTTCGTTATGGAAGAGATCAATATGATAATCCTCTTAAAGACCCTATGTATCGTTCCCTCAGAGCCCTACTTTTAGCTTTGTGCTGAGCTACACTAATAGCCTAACCATAAAAACTAAGCCTTCTTAATGTGCTCTCCTTCTGAAAGTTCTCAAAATCTGTCAGCTTCGTTAAAAGGTGGAGCTTTTGATGAAGGCTTTTATGGGATGCTCAGACCTGAGCTTCTGATGCTGGCGGAGAGGGGGTCTTCAGGAAATGGCCAAGCATGTCCCATAGATACCAGAGCTCTGCTCACACGTGCGGCTAATTCTGCCGATGAATACCATCTTTACTCGTATATTTTAATTATTTTATGTTTTTAAAGATTTTATCTATTTATTTGACAGAGAGAGACACAGCGAGAGAGGGAACACAAGCAGGGGGAGTGGGAGAGGGAGAAGCAGGCTTCCCGCTGAGCAGGGAGCCCGATGCGGGGCTTAATCCCAGGATCCTGGGATCATGACCTGAGTTGAAGGCAGACGCTTAATGACTGAGCCACCCAGGCACCCCTACTCATATATTTTATTAGGACTGCTTCATTGTGCCCTCTTGCTTAAAAGTACTGAACTGTAGCCTCATTCCTTTGAAACAATATTGGTCCCAGAATAGAATTGAATAGTATTTCTGGCTCTTGGGGGAGTCAAAAGTGTATGTCAGATTATAAAGAACAATTTGATCACACCAACGTAGCACAATCAAAAAAAAAAAAAAAAAAAAGAGGTCTTAGTGAGAAGGCTGATCTGGAACAGAATACGACAAACTTAAGAGCCAGCCCATATTCCTTCCTCAAATATCTGGGAGAATTCACTGGTTCCTGAAACTCACTGGTTCACCTATGTCTTTTGATTCCTCCTTCCTAAGCTAATAAAATCTTGATGTGACTATTCCTAACTCTAACTCTGCTAACGACTATCTTGTGTTCATTTTGGCTCTGTCTCCCCACATGGCCCCATGAAACATAGAAGCCATATTCTAAGGGCTTGGAAGAGCAATGCTAAAACTCCAGAGATCTCTTGCTATCAGAAAATGGGGTATTTTTCCCTGAGTGGCTTTTTTTTTTCATGAATTTTCTTCCTGAGTTTTCATTTAATGTTAAGTGTTGACGAGTGGTCTATTCAATCAGGCTCCCAGCACACTTTATTGAACACTAATCCTGTGCAGCTGAACTTGGTGTTCGAGTGACCCCTTACTGATGGCCATTTACCAGTAGAGATTTTAGAGATCTCTTGGAGATCTGTGCCTTTGGCAGAGTGCTCCCTCGGAACCAGGCATCCCAGTGGGAGGACTCCCAATCAAACGATTTCAGAGCACTTTCTTTGCTGAGTTTCTAAAAGATGGAGAACAAGTGGACATTGAACAGTTAGCCAGGGATGTGGTCAGGGAACCCATGGCAGCCAGCAGAGGCCAGACACCCTGCAGCTGCAGCCACGTGATGCGTGCTGAGTTTCAGATGTTTGTGCTCCATTAAGAACAAGCTTTGGACTAAAACAAGCCTTTTAAGGATCTCACGAGGAACCCGAGATCAGCCCCAGGATGACCTAAATGCCAGTGTTTTCTGGAAGTTCTAAACACAGTGAGATGCAGAAGGATCATCACACATTTGTCAGAATTGGCCTCCCCTATTAGGCTATAAGTCCGTGTCTTGTTGATCACTCTTTGCCCTGTGTCTAGTCCAGGCTCTGGCATATGGTAGCCATTCAGCAAGCTGGACTTATTTCAGGCGGTGTATGTCTTTAGGGACCAAGCTATAGGATCCGAACCTGGCGAGGCATCCTCAGGACCCAGCCATTGCCCCATAATATACATAGTATATTAGCAAACCCCAATGTTTCAAGCCATCCCTCTCCTTGGGGCCAACTCTTGTGAGTTCTGAGCATGAACATGCCTCAGGAAAACAGAGATGAATCTCTATTTCTGTAGCCTCCTTCAAGTTGAGCAAACGTGGTCCAGCTGTCTCTTAGAATGAGTCCCAATTTGTTTTCATTTTAAAACATAGGTCATTAACCTAAATGGAAAAGAGTGAAGCAGATGACCAGTGACGCTGAGTTTTGTGGGAAACATGCTGTGAGTCCGAGGGCAATAAAAATTCCCAACCCAGACAAGTCAGAGGCCGCAAAGGTACTTTCTCAAAGAACTGAAGCAGCCCCGTGATTTCGGTGTTGGCATTGTTGATGTTTCCTATAGAACATTCTTTTTATTTTAAATTGGCTGCTCTGTTTTTCACTTCAAGTTCAGGTTGTTAGGAGGGAGGCTGAAAAGATTAAGGATTTAAGTTAATTTGGGTATTTGGAGGAGTTACTGCAAGTGTAGCATCTTTTCACTGGATGGATTTGTGGGGGTGACACATGGGTCCTCCCCACCTCCAGATGCTGGGGCTTTAAATTGTCATGAGAGCTGACATTTTATCGTGCTGTTATGTCTCCAAAAGAAAGGTGGGTGTGCCATAAATTCCCTCAGAAAATCAGGCAACTTTTCCTTTGTTTCAACTCATGTGGAAAATATTAAACATATGAAGAGACATTGTAAGTGGTGGGGTTTTTCCCCAAGTAGGAAGCTAAGCCAACTATATGCATTTCACATACAACCTCCCAACAGCTTAATGAGGCCCCACTGTATTATTACCCATCTTACATGAGCAGAAATGAGCATCCTAGAAGTTTTTCGGCTTGTCCAAGTTCTCCCAGGCTGTACCTGTTATTAGTTTAGTACCTCTGAGCTCCACACAGTGTTCTTTATTCTGCTTTGTGAAGTGGGGACTCCAGGAACCTCATTTCTCCTCACCTGCCCACAGGTGGTCCCAAAGGGAGGCTGTGGGCTGCAAGAGGAAGAAAAGACGTGAGCTAGTTTTCTAGGACTGCCATAAACTACCACAGATTGGGTGACTTACAACAGAAGCTTACCCACTCTTGGTTCTGGATCCTAAAAATCTGAAACCAAAGTGTCGGCAGGACCATGCTCTCTCTGATGGTGGTAGAAGAGAATCTGTTCCAAGCCTTTGTCTTGGCATCTGGTGTTTCTGGCCGTCTTTGTAGTTGCATCACCCCAAGTCCACACATCACCACACACATGGCCATCTCCCCTCTGCGTGTCTGTCTTCACATGGTGCTCTCTCTGTGTGTCTAACTCTGTGTCTCTCCTTTTCCTAGAAGGACACCAGTCACATTGGATTAAGGACCCAACCATACTCCACTATGGCTTTATCTAATCCTACATCTTAATTACATCTGCAAAAACCCTCTTTCCAAAGGAAGTCATATTCACAAGTACTAAGGGTCAGGACTTCAGCATGTCTTTGGGGGAATGAACTCTACCCACACAGGACTATTCTTTTTCTCTGTTTTGGTTCTCCCTGTGACAGCCACTCACAAGGCAGCTGTGGTCCCAGCAGAGTTCATCACACTGGCTAGGGCTCTCGGGCTTCAGAGGCAGGTCGTCTCCAGCGACTTACCTCTCTGAGGAGTCTGTACCCCCACTGACCACTCCTTCAGCCCAGAAGTCTGAATGTCATCTCTGAAGGGCCCTCCGCAACATTTTCAAATCCCTTCCTTGTACTCTGTTCCCTCAGCTGTGATGTTTGTAACTGCCGTCCGCCATTGTTGCCCCTGTTAAACCTTGGAGTACTTTTTTTTTTTTTTTTTAAAGATTTTATTTATTTGAGAGAGAGAGAGAATGAGCGGGGTGAGAGGCAGAGGCAGAGGGAGAAGCAGACTCCCCACTGAGCAGGGAGCCTGATGCCGGGCTCGATCCCAGGACCCTGAGATCATGACCTGAGCCAAAGGCAGAGGCTTAACCGACTGAGCCACCCAGGCACCCTGTGACGTTCTTTTTTACTCCTTCTTGTAGTTAATCACCTTTTATCCAGTCAACAATTCTATCAAATTCTCTCTGTTAAAATATTGATCTCCTGACTGGACCCTGCTACGTGGGCTGTGGACTGGGAGGGAACTCATACTTCAGGCAGCGTGGTGTTGGGTTTACACAGCTGAGCTGTGTCTTAGGAGAAAGCACTGGAACTTTGACCAGGCCTCAACTTTGCACTGTTCCTGTGAAATGACATGGATGAAAGTCCCCCATCCTCGCTAGTTTTGAAGCCAGAATAGGTCAAATAAACTGAAGAATCTTCTGGTCTCTAAATGTCTCCAAGCAGTGAAGAGCACCACTGACATCCCACTTCTACATACCTCCAGCAATCCACTGCCTGGTCGTCACGAGGGCTGTTTGCAGGTACCCCATTTTCATCTTCTATGCGGGAACATGGTAGCACGGCTCCTGCCTACCTCTTTTGAAGTTAACTGTGGCCGTGACTTCCTTGGACCAACGAAATGTGAAAGGAGTGGCCTGCGTCATTTTCAAGTAAAGCTTTAGGAGCCAATGCAGGAGGGCATCTTCCCCTGTCCTGTCAATCATGGAAGTGCATGTCAAAACAGAACTTCCGTCAGGCCCTGTCCCTGGGTGACTACAATGAGCAGGGCACCCAGCTACCCGAGCTGCACATGTAGCATGAGGGGGGAATGAATGTTTGGTGGACCATTTGTTCAGGCAGCATAAGGAGCCTGTCCTGATTAGTACACACAGACTCCTGTGTCCAGGGGCAATCTCTCAGCTCATACATTTTTAATAGTTTATTCATTTGCCTCCTGTGACATTGTGCTTCCTTGGTATTCCTTCACCCTCATTGGTTTCTCCTTTTTTTGCAGCTTTGCTGGATCCTTCTGACATTCTGTCCTGCAAATGCTGAAATGCACGAGGGCTCACTCCAGTCATCTCTTCTCTATCCACACTCTCTCTCTAGAAAAATCCCATTCAGTCCCACAGAATTAATTCACATCTGTCCGGAAATAGACCTTCGTTACCAAACGCCTATAACAAACTACCTATTAATTGTCTCCATCACGATGTCTCAGGGACCGCTCTACATTCCAGATACCCAACAGAAACTCTGATTCTGCAGCACACCTGCAAAATCTTCTCCATCTCATTCTCATACCATCCAAATGCTCAGACCTCAAACACCAAACTCATGATTCTACTCTTTCTACCGCCTCTCCCAGGCGCCCGCCCAACCCACCAGTAGTTGGCTCCAATTCCAAAATGCTTACCAAATCGGATCACTGATTGCCACTCCACCCACCTGCATCTGAGCCCCCCCTCTGACATCTAGTAGGTTTCCACGACCTCTTAATCAGTGTTTCTGTTTTCACTCCTAGTCCCCAACATCCACATTACAGACAGCAGTCATCATGTTCTTTTTAAAATATGAATTATGTGATAGTGCTCTCCTCCTTCAGAAACCACCAATGGCTTTCTGCTACACCTAGAATAAAATCAACTTTCTGTAGGAAGAGTAAATCATGAACCCCACAGTTGCTCATTCAAAAAATGTAGCTGAAGCTGGAAGCCATGTGCCTCCCTTCAGAGTTTAATAAGAAATCTTGAAAGAATGGAAAGAAGACAAACTGTTTAACCAGCATCACCTGTTGCTAGGTAAATAAGGAAAATGTAGCTAATATATATACATACTAGTTGCCCACAAATGTAAGTGATGTCTCTGCTTATTCTTTGGTCTTCCTGGGTGAGCGTCCATCTATTTGCTGAGGAGGTCAAAGAGCTCACCTGTTATCTTGAAAGGGTCCTTAACAGTGCCAGGACTCTGTTGACATGTGTCCTTGAGACTAAAAATGTCTATTATAGGAAATCACATTTGTAAGATCATTTTGTTGTTAAAAAAAAGAAAGCTATGTTCATTCACCTGAAGTTGTTAACTGATTTTGTCATGGGAGATGGATTTTGCCCACTAGTCTTTTTTTTTTTTTAAGATTTTATTTATTTATTTGAGAGAGCGAGAATGAGAGAGAGTACATGAGAGGGGGGAGGGTCAGAGGGAGAAGCAGGCTCCTCGCTGAGCAGGGAGCCCGAGTCCCAGTGACTCGATCCTGGGACTCCAGGATCATGACCTGAGCCAAAGGCAGTTGCTTAACCAACTGAGCCACCCAGGCGCCCTGCCCACTAGTCTTGTGATAATTATTTTACTCTGACCTCTCTCCTCTATCTCTAGGGAGACCTCATGTAAAAGGACTATAGAAGATTCTTTTAAACCTAGGAAGAACTCTAAGAAGCATTTCTTCCTTGTAATAATTTGTAAGTAATAATAAATTCTCTTAAAATAAGCTGGCATCAAAACACATTATTTTGTGTCCCAATCTTTCTCAGTATCCTGTGCCTTGGCTCACAAGGCTGTGTGGGATTGGACCATCATCTACCTCATTCACTACCTCTATGCACTCTGGCCTTGTTGATGTTTCTAGACCACAGCAAGCTCATTTCAAATGTAGGCCCTTTAGGTTTGTTGATCGTTCTGTCTGGAATTCATTTTGCCTGATCTTCCCATGACTCTCAGTACTCGACAGGTGGTTTTGGTTCAAATGCCACCTCCTTCAAGAAGTCTTCCCATATCATTCTATCTAACCTTCCCCCTTCCCCCCAGGCCCATCAAATCTCTCATTACCTTGCTTCTTTTCTTTATTTTATTTATTACATGAAACTGTGTTATTTGTTATTTATTTATTTGTCTTCTCCCACTAGCATCCAAATCCCATAAAAGCAAGGACCCCATCTGTCTTATTCATCAGTTTCTCCCTCACATCATGAACTTAGTGTCATCTATAATGGATCATATAAAAGATTGTGGAATGAATGAGTAAAGGTTTATAACTTCAAAAGCATTTTAACAGATAGTAATAGCAGTCTTATATTACATATCTAGGTGAATTGGGGCCAAGGACAATTTTATAATAGGAAAATCGCCTGGTTCAGGCAATATTTTAGCATGCATCTTCTGCAGGCTACAGGTGTAAGTTGGTTTAGCTGATGTGCATGTTTTACAAAAAAAGACCACTTGAAAAATCATCTGCACTGAATGAATTAGCAAGAACTCAACCCACACTTCCCAAGTTGGTAGGTGATCCTTGCTGCTGTACATTATGGATGTTAGACTGAGCTCGTGTAGGACATACGTGCAGTTTATTGAAATAATTAGGGTTCCTTAAACCCTTCCTGCTAAGAAAATTCTCAGGATGTCTGTCTGCAGATCAAGAACTGTACCTGAATAAAATCTGATAGATGCAGAAGGTTGTGGTCTCACCCACTGGCTTTAGTTGGGTCAGCAGCTCTGACTCAGGGTGTGGGCAAGAATTCACACCTTACACTGAACCAGGGTTGAGTAAAGGACACATAAACCCAGGCTGGTGTTAGGCCCTTGGATATGGATGCATGAGTCAAACTCTAAGCAGCTAGTTGTAGGGAACATTGGGATAATCCTTCCATATGAGAATTGATGTTGCTTGTTCTTACTAGTAGAGAGTCAAAGATGGCTGCATAGAAGAGTACAAAGAACACTTGATTTCTACTTTTGTAGAAGGCCGTGAAGATTATCTGTTCTTCAAACAGCTGGTGGGAGGGCGCCTGGGTGGCTCAGTTGGTTAAGCGGCCGACTCTTGATTTCGGCTCAGGTCACGATCTCAGGGTCCTAGGATCGAGCCCCACATTGGGTGGGCTCCATGGAATCTGCTTGAGATTTTCTCTCTCCCTCTGCCCCTCCCTGTGCTTGCACTTTCTCTCTCTCTCAAATAAATAAATAAATAAATCTTTTAAAAAAATAAAAAATAAAAGCTTGGTGGGATGCACCTGTACAAAATTTTTGGCAGGTGTTTTTGGTTATTACAATGACAATATTTAAAATGGTCTTTCAGCCCATTTGTATTTTCTGTTTCGATTTCTCCCTGTGTCATTAAAACATCATTTTTGCTAGAAATTTATCTTTTTCATTGAGGTTTTCAAGGTTATGGTAATTTAGTTATATAAGCTATACACATAATATATAGATAATATTCTATATATTGTATATGTTTTTATATACACACATATATACATATATGTAAAATACTCTAGGTGTGTGTATGTATATGTCACATGGGTGTTATATATGTATTATATATATTTAAAAAGTTATGTACACGAGGTAGAATTTGTGTAATATTTTAGTTATTTCTCTCTTTTGATTCTGCTCGTTATAGAGCTGTATCTTCCCTCAATCTTACAACTCGCTCCTGGCATCTGCAGGCTGGTCAGAATGCTCCAGGGAACTGACGACCTGTGCTTAGCCGAGCATTCCATCTGGGGTTATTTTTGCTTGCTTTTTAAAAAGTTTTGCCAACTGTTCTATTTTTACTAGCCTTTGCTATATACTGTCTAAATCAAAAAGACCATTTCCAATGGACGAAGCCGTGACTGCTGGAGTGTTTTGATGCATGGGCTTGCCGTCACTAACGGGCCCTGCCTGCAGATACCTGCTTCTTTTCCAATTTGAAAGTGACTTTAATTAGAACCTGACAACAAACTCACACACTTCAGTATTTCACCAGGAAATTCTTTATGAATTGATTAAAGTCATTTCATATGTAAAGCAAAAAAATAGCAAAACACCAAGAACTTGATTTCTATGCTTTCCTGAAAATATTGTGCACATTGGAGTAACCTCCGTTGATCAGCTAACTGTTCAAGCTTGTGCTTGGAGCACATTAAAATTTGGTGTTTGAGTTTTTTGATGGGACCAGTGTTTTTTTGATAGGCTGCCTCTCTCTCTTTTTTTTTAAACCTGAAACAGACTTAAAATCACTTTAGTATAAAATGGCATCACTGTTTGCCCTCTTATATCAGTTTAATATTTCAAAGTAATTCTGAAAATGACCTGAATCATTCCATTAGATAAAATGGAGACATGGAATTCTGCTACCTTTATTCATGCATATGTTTAATAAAAATGCCAAAGAAAACCCTTACCTACATTGTTGACTTTTTAAAAAAGTGTTGACAAGACACTGCTCTGTTTCCCTGTGAGTCTGTGTACCCCCAAATAGCTCTGCCCCCAGGGTATGTGAATCTCTGTGTTATTTTATTTTTTAAAAAAGACTTATTTATTTATTTTTGAGAGCGAGAGGGAGAGAGAGTGTGCACTCAAACGCACTTGCAGAAGGAGAGAGAAACCTAAGCCAACTCCGCAGTGAGTGCAGAGCCGAACGCGGGGCTCCATCTCATGACCCCAAGATCACGACCTGAGCCAAAACCAAAAGTCAGTGGCCTAACCTCAATGAACCTCTGTTTTAAAACAACAAAGATGTGTCAACTAAATCTGTACTAACCTTGGGTTACTGTTGTTGTGGTAATAGTTCTCAATGTTTTGGTTTTTTTTTTTTTCCCCTCTTACTGTAGGGGACGAAATATTCTAATCAATTCTTAATTCATGCCATGTTTCAATTCTCAAAACAATACTGCGGTGGTTTTCGGTATTAGGTGAAGTTTCCATTAACGAGATTCAAATGATGCCCTTTAACATAGGCTGGTCTTGAGGATGTGTTTGTATTGAAGATAAGATTTAATATCTGTTCAACTTGAGAATATAAAGCTACTTTAAAATTATAAAAACCATTCACTTGGAATTCTAAAAGAAACAGAACTCTGTCTTCATGCACAAACATGATTTTCTATTTTTTCTCTTGATCTTTTTCAGTATATCCACTGGCCAGTAAAAAGAAAACAATTGGTAAAACTTTTAAAACAGCAAAAAATTTTTCTAGTTTTACATGTGCAAGAAGGTTTGTGAATTTTAGGATTGCCTGGCAGACTCATTTTGCTTTCATGTTGATTCTGATGATATACGTAACATTTCTGGAGTTCTTTATTTTCTTTATTTCACCCACATGTGTTCTCCAGATAATCCGGATTACTATGAAACAGTTGATAGCACTATTTAAATAAGATAATAGTACTTAAAACTCATAGGGTCCTTACTATGTTTTAGGGACCATGCCAAGCCCTTGCACATATTAGCTCATTTAATCCTCATGACAATGCTATGAGGTAAGTATTATTATTTTTATCCCTACATTATAGATAAGAAAACTGAGCCACAGAGAAATGCAGTTGCTTGCCCAAGGTGATAGCTGTTAATTCGCACAGTTGGGATTCAAATCCAGACTCCACAGCTCTAGGAGTCCACACGTCTAATCAGGAATTCTATATCAACATGGTTGAGTGTGATGCAGGTTTGTTGTTCATTTGTTTGTTTTGTGTCTTTCTAGAACTGGAAGTGGAAATTTGCTTTATATGGTCCCAAAACAGCTGATAAATTAATATTTTTCAATTTTAAGTAATCTTAGAAATGTGGGATCCTCTGGGCAATTCCCTGAGCTGTTCACCCATTTTGGTTAGAATCTCCTAAAGTTACTGAAATAGTGAATAGCATATCCTAGACAGTAAAAATATACAACACTTTAAAAATAAAATGATTATGGCCAGTCAGGGATTAGATCTGTTCTTACCGGTCAGTGCTGTCTTGACCTGACTGTAGAATTTCATAAACTCTGAAAGAAAAGGAAAAAAAAAAAAAAAAAAAAAATTAGCTGTGGCTGGAAGTGTTTCCCTTTACCAGCAGATGTCACTGTTGCCTCTCAGCAGGAATGTTCAGCATCCACGGGAGATAAACATGATGGAGAGCGGGAGAGTTATTATTTTACTAAAATCTCTGAAAGTCACTGGGTACAACCATGTTGCTTTGGCATGAAGACAAAGAATTATGCAAGAGAGAGAGAAAGAGCGTATCTCTCCACTTCTACAGAGAACAGAGAGTGTTTCAGACAACCTGGTGCCTCCCTGATACCTCAGGGAGGCTGAGGAATGTGGGGGAAGGAGCTCCTCTGCAGTCAGGGCAGAATCATTCTCATCCCACTTAGCCAGCAGGGCTCAACCAGAGCATGAGTGCTAGAAAATAGCCAGAGCCGCGGGATGGGAGTGAACAGAACTTGTTTGCGTGCACATGCAAGGCACATTCTAGTAATGCCTAGAAAACTGAGAGAGAATTTGCAACGGCTGAAGGTCCTATATTGGCAGGTGGGACCAAAAGCAATGGAAATGAGACTCACACAAAGGCATTCTGAGCATCTATCTCTGCTGGGTCTGGGAATGCAGAAGAATCAGAGCATGGACAGCTCTGGACCCTGCCTTCACCCTAAAGGCAGAAGGAATGCACCAATAACCCTGGCAAACCAGAAAAATACGGCTGTGAACTTTGTACACTTTTTCCCCCTAAAAAAGAAATCCTACTACTTTAGAAAGTTGCCATGATCACTGCTGTCAGCAATATCAAAGTAAGTCATTAATTATTTTTATGATTCCATAAGCAAGTAATAGGATACTTGTTAAATTATAATTGTCTTGAGAGGCATCAATTATTTGGATTTTTAAAAATAACTCTTCCTCACAGGTGTTAACATATTCTAGTAAATTCTGTTTCCTAAGGTAGTCAGGAAATATATTCCACCTAAATTTTAAGATGTCGTTATGGAGCACTTTTCCAAGATCAATCAGTACACTTTTCTAACTTGGTCCTGTGATTTCAGAAGCTCCTTTGACAACAAGGATAGGACATCAGTCTTTGCTTCTGGATATGGGCTATGTTTTGGTCAAAGTGGTTGGCAGTAGGAAGACACCTAGAGGGTGATCCTCAGTGGTAGGAGGGGAACGAAGAGTACTCTTCAATTTAAACTGATATTCAGAATCATATCTCTTAATTCCTAGGTCACAAATAGTTGAAACTGCATGGTGAACCCATACATTCCAACTGCCTGAAGAACGTTACTATTTGGAAGCCTCCAGGCATCTTGAACTCATAGGGTTACCAGATGTATCAAGTAAAAATACAGAATTCCCAGTTAAAAGTGAATTTCAGATAAAAAGGAATACTTTTTTAGTAAAAAAGTATTGTACAAAAAATACTATATATACTAAACCTACAATATGTGCTGTATACAAGTATGCACACTCCCTAAGTGTGCCTGTTTTTATATTGTGGATTCAATTTGCTAATATTATGTTAAGGATTTTCACTTGTCAGTTCTTGAGGGATATTGGCTTATAATTTTTCTGTTTTGTAAAATCTTTTTTTTTTTATAGGTTTTGGTATCTAGGTGATGGTGGCCTCATAAAATGAGTTAGAATGTGTTCCTCCTCTTCTACTTTCTATAAGAGTTTGTACAGAATTGCTGTGATTTCATCTTTAAGTGTGTCATAGACTTCACCAGTGAAACTACTTGAACTTGAAGTTTTCTTTGTGGGAAAATTATTGATGGCAAATTCAATCTCCTAAATCAGATTTTCTATTTATTTTGCATCAGGTTTGGGAAATTTTATTTTTCGTTGGAGTTTATTAAATCTATTGGCATGAAGTTATTCATACTATTCCCCTTTTCTATCTTTTTAGTATTGTAGGATCTGTAGAGAGATGCACTTTCATTCTTGATATTTATAATTTTTGTTTTTGTCTTTTTTCCTGAGTACTACTATTTATCAATTTTATTAATCTTTTCAAAGAACTGTCGTCTTCTGGTTTTAATTTTCTCTATTGTCGCCCTTTTCCCTTTTTCAATGATTTCTGCTCTTATTTTTACTATTTCATATCTAAACCTTTAGATTTAAGGTGCTATTTTGGGGGCACCCAGGTGGCTCAGCTGGTTAAGTGTCCAACTCTTTTTTTAAAGACTTTATTTATTTATTTATTCGAGAGAGAGAACGAGCTGGGGGGAGAGGCAGGGGGAGAAGGCAGACTTCCCACTGAGTCGGGAGCCAGACGTGGGACTCGATCCCAGGACCCAGAGATCACGACCTGAGCCGAAAGCAGACACGCAACCATCTGAACCACCCAGGCACCCCTAAGTGTCCAACTCTCGATCTCAGGTCTCAATCTCAGGGTCATGAGTTCAAGCCCCAATTTGGGCTCCATGCTGGGCATGGAGCCTACATTTAAAAAAATAAAATAAAGATGCTATTTTGTTTCCAGCTTTGTAAGGTGCATTGAAATCATTGATTTGAAATTTATCTCCTTTTCTAATATAAGCATTGACCCCCTAGTGCTATGTTAGCTGCATACCTCAATTTTCGATATACTTTCTTTTTATCATTATTCAAAATGTGTTCCAATTTCCTTTGACATTTCTTCCTTGACCAATGGATTCCAAATATTTGGGTTTTAAAAACATATACTATTGTCATTTATTTTTCAACTTAGTTGCATACCCTGTAATCTTTTGAAATGCTTTAGGATTTATTTAATGGACCAGCACATGGTCTCTCTTGGCGAACATTTTATGTTCTCTGGAAAAGATTCAATGTTCTGCCGTTGTGAGTGTAAGGCAAGATGAGTAATGTTGTTAAAATCTTCCATATCTTTTCCAATTTTTTGTCTGGTTCTACCACATTCTGAGAGGGGGGTGTTAAGTCTCGAATTTTGATCATATGTTCTCTATTCTCCTTTCAGTCTTGTCAATTTTTGCTTCATGTATTCTGAAGCTCCGTTATTGGGCATATACATTTATGGTTTTCATGTTCTTCTGATGAAATGACTCTTTATCATTGTGCCATTTCTCTGTGTACCTCTGGCAGTACTTGTCTGGAAGTCATACCAGCTTTCTTATTCTTAAATTTTCCAAGGTACAGCTTTCTCCCCTCCTTTTTCCTTCTGACCTACCTGTGCCCATTTCAGTTATACCTTTGGTGACTGAGAAAATGAGCACTGTGATCCGTGGACCCACTGAGAGCTGGTCTGGTCCAGAACTCCATTTATCAAGCTACCGAGATGTTCTCACTCCAACAGGGCCACGGTGATGCTTCCTGTCTGATCAATATCACCCTGTCCTTTCCCCAAGGAATCTGTGCCATTTACAGAGGTTTCCATACAGCAGGAGAGGGGAACACCTGGACATCTCTAGACTACAGGATCTTGCAAGAATGACTTTGTCTACCTTTCTAAACTCATGTGGCTACTCACCCCCGAGACAGTGTCCTCCAGCCATGCTGATGTCAGTCATAAGGCTGTCTTGTGTGGGGTAGCGCCCTGCTGCCTGGCTCCTTCACCTCGCTCGTCCTGTACTGGGATCTTCCTTAAGCCCTACCTCACTGGTGTGTTTTGTTCATATGCATACACATACGTACGCTTAGCTGTCAGTGTTTCTACTGAATTGAGCAAAAAAAAAAAAAAAAATCACAGCCCAGTTTTCGTTTGTTTCTTTATTTTTAATTTAACGGACTGCCAAATTTTTGGTTTCTTTTTCAGGTTTCTTTGCTTGTTTCATCAGGTCTGCAAACAATTATTTGAAGTCTCAATCCTGTTTCCGGAAGGTTCGTCCATAAACATAGGCTAGTCTGCTCCCTAGTGTCAGGCCCTGTGATGCCCGCAGAGGCTATTTGTGCAGAGGATTTTTGAGGCAGCTGTCACCAACTGGCCAGGTCAGACCGTGAAAGTGCTGTGTGCTCCAATCACACTCCAGGAGCCCCACTCCACGTCACATCTTCACTCTACACAGAGAGGACTCGCACGTCCCTCTCTATCCATACCTGAATCTATTTGTTTATACAAAGTCTTGATTACCTCTGGGGTGAAAAAATGAAATGGAAAACATTTTTAAAAAATAACTTTCGTAACAGCTTTGGTCTCAAGGAGGTCTGTCCCATGAAACCATCGTCCTAGAGAAATTTTGACACTTATTTTAAAGTTTATTATTAATAAAATAATAACATATAAAAATATTTTGATAATAGCCCTTATTCACGTTTCCAAACTGCGTAAGAAATCATTTGAGGTCGACATTGTTTCTTCTGTGTTATGATCATTTTTGTGGTCTAATCACTGTCTTTGGATCTGGCACCAACCCACTTTCTAGCATATCTCCAATCTGCTGAAGGTTTTAAATGGGGAGTCTAAGGGGGCAGAGGGGCCTCCCTTCTCAAATAAGTTTTTCAATATAGCTCTAATGCTTGGCTCATCCTGAGAAAGCATGAAGACCTCAGCATCTTCCCTCCCTTCTAAAGATTCACAGCTGCCATCCAGAAAGAGTTTCCGTCCAAGCTATATAGTCTGTTTTGTATGACAAAACAATCATTTCCGTTTTCTTTTTTAAATACAAACTTGTGTTGATTGTTGCCTTGCCTACCCCTGACCTCCCCACTGCCACAACCAAGGCATATCACTCATCCTGCATTAACTACAGATATCTTGTCCTTTGCTGACCTCAGAAGATTCTATGAATGGATCTAAGCAAAATATAATCTGCACATTCTCAGGTATCATGAACGATCTGCATCTCAAAGCCTGATGTCTTTCTCAAAGAAATATTTCATTTTCATGCTACATTATTTTTATTTAGTATATATTGATCAACAAGCATGGCAGACACATTACTATGGCCTTTGCGATTGATCTACCAGATGGTGCCTGCCCCCACGTTCTTTCCACCACTTGAAGCGAGGTGAGGCCCAGGGAGAACGAGGATTGAGGGTGCCTGATTTGCACAGTAGTTGGTCAGTGCTAAAGAGGTGAGAATTTAAAACTTTTTTAGTCATGTACATGGCCACCGATGTAGAAATTTCATGTAAGTCAGGGATTCAGCTTTTGAGAAGGTGAAAGCTTCAAATACTCCAAAACTCAGCTAGTTAATTCCTACGTTTTCAAAAAAAAAAAAAAAAAAAAAGGAGACATCTTTTGGGGGAGAAGGAGAATGGAAAAAAAAAAACAAACCAAACTTGTAGAGGAGTTATTTAAGATAACTCTTTGAATTTTATATTCCAAATTGCACTCGCTTAAAGTATAAATCTTAGCCCACTGAAAATTGGAAAAGCTACAGCTAGGTGAGGTCATTCATAATTATTAAGTGTGTGTGTGTGTGTGTGTGTGTGTGTGTGTGTGTGTGTGTGTGGTATAGCAGATGCAGGTGAGGGGTCTGATGGAAGGGTGATGATTTGGACAAAAAATTTTAGGTTAAATCAGTGAAAATAAATATTTCCGGTATGGATTTCAGTGCTTTCTGCCTAATGGTTCATGCAATAGCCACAAGGTGGGGACATAACACAATCTTCCTTGTCTGATGTGGCTGACAAGTAGAAAACAAAAAAAAAAAAGAGCAGTTTTTAAAGCCAGGTGACTCTGCTTCTAGGCTCATAACAGGTTTCCTCCCTGTTTTCCTTTGGATTTAATAGTAATTTTGACCCTATATCGGATACAGAAAATATGCTTGTCAAAGAACGCATATATTTTTGAAAGTCGCTTGCTTTTAAAAGTAATTTGCACAACATGGCAACCAAAACTTGCTTCCCTGACTTAACCCAGGTGGAGGCCAAGGAATCCCGGAGTCACTGGGTCCTAGATGAAGCTTGGTGTATGGACTTAGAAGCTTTAGCCCCTGGTCAGCATTCTCGTAGCCAACTGAGTCATTATATCAAAGTGGTTCTCTCTTCTTTCCTCCCATATTTTTGAGTGAACTTCTCATCTTTTATATTTGTGTTTAATCAAAGAGCTTTTCAGAATACTGAATTTCAGCATTTCGAATAAGGATGTACCAGTTTCTCTTTACCATGGTGACTTTTCAGAGGTAACAATCTAGAATATACTGACATCTATTCTAACCTTTTAGAATATCAAGACGTATGTGTTATATCTATGAAATATCTCCATACAGATAAAGTTGCAGATATAGAGTTATCCCCATTCCGTATGTATAAATTCAATACATAAACATGCACTCAAGTTCTCATATAAGGTTATATAAACAATATTTACTGATAAATTCGTCTCTATATAGGTATGAAAGATAAACTGCATTTTCACATGAATAGTTACATGTAGCTATGAATAAGAATGTGTGTGTGTACATATGTGCCTGGCAATTTTTGTCCATATTTACAGGTAACTTTCTACAGCAAACTTTACATTTATCTGACTGCTCAAAACATTTCCAACTGGATATCCTCTAAGCATCATGTTTACAATTGAACTCATTACCATATCCTCACCCCCAATCTCTTCTTATTCCCCTGTCTCAATGGGTGGTCCTATAAGCCATCCAGGGATTGCCCAGGGATCTTGATGCCTTCCTATCCTTCACCTTGATCCTACAATCAATCACAAAGTCTGATGGACTGTCTTCCAAATATTTCTCAATCCCACCCCCTTCTCTTGTCCTTCCATAAAGTGGGCCTTCCACCTGTCCCCTGGCCTCCTTTGAACCCATTCCTGACATGGCTATCAGCCTCATCTATGTGGCCATGTCTCTACCCTAGTTAAACTTTCAGTGCTGTCCCCACCCCACTGCCCAGATATTCTGGGCACTTCTAAGGACCTACAAGGCTCTGAATTACAGAGCTGATTAGGTATTTTTATTCCTTAGCCTTTGCTTATACTGTGTTTTCCACGAGGAAAACCAGCCTTGATGATTCACCTTTAAATTACATTCAACTTTAAAATATATATTAAATTATAAAATAAGGATATATTCTACGTGCATATATTTTCATTATATATATATCTATAAAAATTTAGGTATGTAATAACTGAATCTGTATTAATATGGTCATGAAGCAAAACTTCTGCTTGACCCTGGTGATAATTCAACACTGCTACATATGCTCATTCATTTGTTCAACAAATACTTACTGAATTCTCACTACATGAGAGATGCTTGGGAGACATTATTAAATAAAATGGGTAAAAATTCTTGGCCTGGTAAATCTTAACTTCTGGAATATAGAACATTTATTCCTTGTCTTTAAAAAAATCCATTTCTGAATCTTTTGAAAGTGAATAGATCTTGGGTGCCTGGGTGGCTCAGTTGGTCTGCCTTTGGCTCAGGTCGTGATCCCAGGGTCCTGGGATCGAGCCCCGCATCGAGCTCTCTGCTGAGCACGGAGTCTGCTTCTCCCTCTCCCACTGCCTGCCGCTCCCCCTGCTTGTACACTCTCTCTCTCTCTGTCAAAAATAAATAAAATCTTAAAAAAAAAGTGACTAGATCTTAAGAAATTTTATATTATGAAACTGAAACTCTCAATATTTGCCGAAATCTGGAGTAGTGTTACTAAACAAATTATTTGCTCCGAAGGTAATTTTTGTTTCTAATCTCCTATTTTCCGAACATTTTAATTAATTGGTTTGTATATATTCAAACATATCACATACTCAGTATTCACCAGCTAAGGAAAGCCGTTATGTGTATATCACACAGGACTAGATTCAGTAGTGTGTGATAGAAGACAAAAATAACTTTGACCTAGAAAAGATAGTTTATTTTTCTCTCATGTGAAAAGGACTCTGGAGGCAGCCGGTCTGGGGCTGAAGCAGCAGTACTGTTGTTCCTGAATTAGATAGCCCCTGTACCCAGTCAAGGGTTTGAGCCAATTCTCTTATGGGATATAAAGAGGAGCTGTGATAAAAATGATCTCCTGTTGGAATTATACCTTCCAGGTGTCTGGTCAACCAGTAGGCAGTGGGAATTAGCTTGAAGACTTGCACATCATTTGCTCCAGAACTATGGATTATAGAAGAATCTTTGACAATAGTGGCTATATTTCGGTGACTATGAGGTCTGAGAACAGTTCCTTTTCTTTAAAGACTGTTAAATGGAAAATAATGCAGTTAAGAACATGGACTTTTATCAAGATTTCTTCGATTCATAACAATTCTTTCAGATAGACTATAACCCGCCAGAAGACAGGGATCATGCGCTGTTCAGTTTTTGCATTTACAGGATCTTCTAGCACAAGATCCTGCATGGTCCTGCTCTTGTTCACCTCTCCAGCTTCATCCCATCATACTCTACCCTTCCCTCCATCACCTTTCACTTGAGATTCTTGGAAAGAGCACATGGCCTTTAGTATTGGAGAAACTTCTAGATTTCAGAGAAAAGTCATGCAGGTATTGACTCTCAGGGGTCCCCAAACAAAAGCAGTTGGGTCCCTGAACTAAATGGTCCTTCACCCATTTCCCTTCCCCCTTTTCCATCATGGAAAGCACCTTCTTAAAAAGGTGGCACAGATGAAGAAAAGTCCAAGAATCTTACAAACAAATAGCCCTGGGCATCACTGAGCCTCTATCCACATGCCCTGTTACGTAAGAAAAATCCTGATTTTTGTATTCTTGTTTGTGGATAGTCTGAGTGTATTCCTAACGATAATCCAACATCTGCTTATTAAGAATTACAGAGGAAAAAGAGACAATAGACGGGAGGGTATTACAAAAAAATTCCAGAACAGAAGGACAGAGGTTTGCAGATTGAAAGAGGTCATTAAATACTTAAAACAATGAAGAAAATTAGAACTTAATAAGACACATCATCAGAAATTTCAGAACACTAGGTATATTTCTTTTTTTTTTTTTTAAAGATTTTATTTATTTATTTGACAGAGAGAGAGACAGCAAGAGAGGGAACACAAGCAGGGGGAGTGGGAGAGGGAGAAGCAGGCTTCCTGCGGAGCAGGGAGCCCGATGCGGGGCTCGATCCCAGGACCCTGGGATCATGACCTGAGCCGAAGGCAGATGCTTAACGACTGAGCCACCCAGGCGCCCCGAAGAACACTAGGTATATTTCTAAAAAAAAAAAATTTAAACTAACAGAGAGGAAAAGAAAATCAGTTACATACAAAACTTTAGGAAGTGTAATGGCATTTGTCTTCTTCACAACACTGAAAGCTAGAACACAAGGAAACCATGCCTTCAATGAACACCTGTGGAGGAAATTATTTCTACAATACAATTCTGTATCAGCCAATCTGGAAAACAAGTGTCAAGGTGAACAATATTATTTTCCTATATTCATGGTCTCATAAAAGTTTACTTCTTGTGCACCTTTCTCAGGAAGCTCCAGGTGGAAGGGAACCAAAGCAAGGGAGTGTACTCAGAGAAAAGACCTGGGATCCAAGGAACAGAGTCTTTGGGAGAGAGAGGCAAATGGCACTCACCAATAAGGTAATGGAGAAGTCCCCGGAGGAGAGTGGGTCAACAGATCTGAGCATAGCTCTTCCATCCTGGAGCAGGACAACAGAGGTCGCTAAGAGGGATGCCCCCAAAGCAAAAGCAGTGGTGTTTAGCTAGAAGAATTGTACTGTTCTCCTGGAGAGTTTAAAGAAAAATTCATTGGACAGACATGGCCAACTCAGCAAACAAAAAATAAGGTAAGGCAGGGTTAATTACAGGAAAACAGAAAGATGTGCAAGCAGAAAAGTGTAATAATTGCACAATGTGGCTCCCTTGTGAATATTTGTAAGTCGTAATAATAGAAACTATGAATATTGACTTAATGAAGAATTGTGGAATTTTGGGAAAATGGAGAGAGAGGTGGTAGAGGACTAGATTCTCATCTATTATTGTGAGAACCCATAGACGTCTAAATCTACAAATTGAACAAATAACATGATGACGCTGTATCTTCAAACATGATGTAAGTTCCTGTAAAAATGGCTTAAAGATTTTTAAATGAAGGTTAAAAAAAAAAAGGACAGGACAGAAGATCTCTATTTTTCCTCATTGGAAATTTTAACTTTCAAGAGCATGTGCATGTTTTATTTTGCTACTAATTAAACTATTATTTATCTATAAATAATTGAGGAAAGCATGAAAACAGATCTTCTTGAGTTGCAATAAAGAAAACTGTAAAAGCAAAAATGATTATTTGTTTCCATGTTCTGGTTTTGTTTCCATGGTTTTTGAGCAAATATTTCTGTATGGTTTGAAATGGACCTGCTAAAACCCACTACAGAAACTAGGTGTTTTAAAACGTGAGAAAGATTTCTGGCAGGGGAATTTAAGCATTGGAAGAGATGAATTTGCTAGAAAAACCTAAGAAATCTACTAATCTGTACAGTAAGTTTTCAATCAGTTCATGCCCTTCCCTTCTTTGGAATAACAAAATTATAAACTCTGAATTAAAGAAAAACTTTCAATTAAGGGATGATCTTCACTTTTTTACAGCTTTTTTAGTGATTTGACCATAATAATTTTATAAATTTTGTGAGCCCTCAATTGAAATGCCATTTTTCGGGAGGAAAGGCTCCTCATGAAAATTTGACTATGGTCCTGGAATATGCAGATCATTTTTACAATAAAATTATATTGACATTATGAGTTTCTGATAAATCTTATGACCATATTTTCAAATCAATTATATTTTAAAGGGATCGAATATGTATGTGTTCCATGCGCATATGTGGGCGATGGGGTGAATATATATGTGAACAAACAAAATTATTTCTAAAGTTCTTTCAACTTTAATGAAGTGAAAGACCTCTAGATAAATATACCAGGGTATGGCACCATGCAAGTCAGAATTTTTCTTGTACAAAGTTTTTGCTTTGAATCAATTTATGTAGCTCCCCACCCCCTCCATTCCCCTTCTTCTTTCTTTTTATCCCCATGCAAAGTCAAATGTTAACTCTGCATAAAGGGTATGTTCAATAATAGGTTCCTGCATATAGCAACAGTATTAATTATCTTAGCTAATCGCCTTAATAAAGACTGGGTTGATAATCCTAGTTAACTATGTCTGAAAAGCAATTTCTTGTTCAAAATAACCTTTATTAGGATACATCCTCAAAATTCAGATTCCCCTAAATATAGTCCTATTTAAGAGTTTTGTATCTTTGCAAGACTTGGCCCTTCATCTGGAAGAGTTTTCTTCCTAGTCCACAGAGCAAATTTTAATCATCTTTTAAATGGCATCTTTTAAGTTGGCATCAACTCCTCTGACATTAGATGAATGCTCTTAACAACTTCCACGCCTTAGCTTTTCATATTAAGCAGCACGTCCCTTGCTCTGCAAAATGCCCACTGCACCCCTTGGGCAGCCTTCTTTTGGGGTGTTCTTCAGCGCTCCATCTGGCTTCTCCCATCATTTTAGCACGTACTCACCAAGAGTCACTTCGAACCACTTGTGCCAGTGATGTGTGTTGTAATCGTGCAATTCAAGCTTACACAAACCAGGAAAATGTGCATGGGCAAAAGATACATTTCTCTGAAAACTAATTTGAACACTCTGTTGAAAAGACTTGGTGAAGGTAAGTCTTCAAAAATACAAAAAAAAAAAAAAAAAAAAGCAAAACAAAAAAACCCACCACGTGAAAACGAATAGGCAAAACAAGTGTGAAAATTTGAGAAAACAATGAAATATCTAGAGGGATAGGGTACTTCAGAAGAACCTTTTTTGGCTCACTGCTCCGTAATACATTGAAACTGGAAATCACTGAAGATTCATTATAAAGGTTTGCGCCAGCTCCAAACTTTATTTTATCTAAAAGTTCTAATACTTACACGCTCTTAGGAATCAATGTTGTGACTTATAATTTGTAGATTTGTCTGCCTTAAATCAGGGGATAGAATTAGAACGTTAAGTATATGTGATTTTATTTTAATGGAAAAAATAACAGCATGATTGCACAATTACTTATTAAATGGGGCGTTATTTACCAGGGGAAGGACTTCCACAGCAAGCACCTACTTGCAGAAATCTGCACCACAGTCAGCCCTCAGCAGGCCTCCAGCACACATGTTCAGCAAGGAAATAACCTCACAGTCATAAAAGTGCCTTTTAATGAATTTCTCTGCACAAAAGATGAGTCAGAGAAACAATTCACTGCTAGTGGGGAGGAGGGGGGGCTTAAGCTGTGATTCTTCGTATGTTGCTGGGTTCCTGCTCACACTTAACACTTTATTCCTGTAATAACAGACTGGAATAGACATAAGGATTCCTCAGAACAGCTTGCACTTTTAACAAGTTTTATTCGGCTCAAAAGCTCTTTATTTTCACCCAGCAGAAAAATTAATGAAAAGTCATATATGAAGCCATAATCACTTATCTTTGATTCTTTCATCTTAGAGATCTAGATGCTCCTCCCCAACTCTGTGATGGAATCTGATTTTTGTCTCCAGGATTTGTTGCCCAAATGGCTACAGTTGTCCACATGTCCCCAACTATATCTGCTCTGTCATCTGGCTTAAACGTCAGGCTTTGATGTTTCTGTGCTATCCACGGATGTCAAGATTTCTTTAGCAGATGGTGGAGTTTCACACTTCGTTTCTCAATATAACTGGAGCAGATATCTGGGTAACATGCAGCCTTCATTTGCTAAAAGTACAGCCACCTTATTGTTTTTCTTGAGAAATTTAAAAATACAGAAAAGTACAAATAGCATATATCGGGTATCCATGAACTACCACCCAGCATTAAATGTTAATATTTTTGACACATTTGATTCAAATCTTTTTTTAAAAAAGTAAACATAATAAAGCATGATGGATAAAACTGAAGTCACTTGTTCTCAATTCCTAGTCTGAACTCTCTTTCTCCAAAGGTAGCCCTTGTCATGAATTATGGGCATTATTTTCTAGCTTATCAAAAAAATGTACACACACATTTACTTCTGGGAGCATAAAAGAGCACTGATTTATATGTTTTTTAATTCATGTAAGTGACATATTATTCTGTATTTTTTATACAAAATTACATACTTTGAAACCTATTTATATAGAAGTATGTATTAAATCCCTTCCAGTGACTATATGGCATTCTATTCAATCAATATTCCACAATTTATTTATTCATTCACTATTGATGGACTACTAGATGGCTCCTAATTTTTCGCCACCATAACATTCTGTAATTGTTTTACTTCTTGCACATGGGCAAGTTTCTCTAGACGTGTGGTCCACAGACTGGCCATGGTCCATGGCAAGATAAGGAGTCTATAACAGAGCAGTCCAACTATATCACAAAGCACACTCTGTGGTTCACATTTCACAGCAAGACTTTTTTAAGGAAGGCAGTGATGCTCGGATTTACATTCCGGTACAAGCTCTTCATCTAATCATGGATTGGGTGGTACTGCTCCAGATCACACATAAAAGTGAAATTTCTGGGTCAGAGAGTATGTGACTTTTCCATTTTACTTTGTACTCCTAAACTCCCTTCCACAGTGATTGTCCCAATTGACTAATGCATAGTATCTGAAAAGTCTCATTTTTTCCATTCTTTCCATTCTTTTTAAAAATATTTATCATAGTTTGAGATATAATTCACAAACCATGCAATTCACCCATTTACATGATACGAGTCATTTTAGTATATTCACAGAGCTGTGCATCTACCACCATAATCAATTTTAGAACATTTTCCTCGCCACTCCCCCCCAAACCCCTTACCCTTTCGCTATCACTACTACCCCTCCCCCCACCTTCCCATTCCCCCATTCCGAGGCACCCACCAATCTATCTTCTGTCTCTACAGATTTTTCTATTCTGGACATTTCACATACACAGAATCATACACAGTCTGCATAATCCATATTGACTCCTTTCACTTAGCATATTTTCAAGATTCATTCATGTCGCAGCATGCATCATTACTTCATTCCTTTTTATGATCAAATAATATTTCCACTGGGGGTGCAGCAAGGGGGCCACGCCAGGCCCGGAGTCCAGGTGTAGGGCATGCCCCCCCTTTCCCTCCTCCATACAGTGCCAAGGCCCAGCACACCACCCCCCCCCATCCCTCCTTCCTGCTGCACCCGCCCCTAGGGGCAAACAGCACCTGACCAGCCAACAGCGCCACACTGAACTGTAGGACCCCGGGGAGGGGGGGAGTCGGACCCCGGGGAACCTGGAGTCCGAGAGAGCCCTCTTCCAACTCAGGGTGGTCAGGTCAGCCGTGCTGCAATATCGGGGCCACAGGGAGGCTGTCTGGCACTTTGGAATTGCTCAACAAACCGCGCCTGGCCCGATTTCTTCCGGGAGATGACCTGCGACTTCACCCTCTGCGCACCCCTGATGGCCTGGCTGGGCTGAGCACGTGGACTGTGCGTGCGCGTGGGGGGAGGGGCCGCGGTGCACGCGTCTCCCGGGCTTCGCGCACGTGACCTGGCGGCGTGGTCGGGGAAGCTTCAAGTTCAAGGGCCGGGAGGCAGGAGCATGCGTGACGACGGAGGTGAGGGACTCGCGGCAGTCGCCTCACCGAGCCTGTGGCGGGCACCCACCGGACATGCTCAGTGCGCACTCAAGGTCAGCCTGGGCCCCGGGCACCGCGTGGGCGGTGCCCTTGAGGCTCGAAGTGGCGGGGGGGTGGGGGGGTCACTGCAGGTCGCTCTCAGACTGCCGGCGGCTGGTCGCGCTCCTCTGGAACCTTCGACCCCCCAGCAGACCTGTCTATATTGGCGGCTGTCTTCCTGGGGACGGGGCTGGGTCAGGGTGCTGCCAGCTTCTTGACTTCTGACCTCATCTGTTCTCCTATGAAAACAGGATTTAGGCTGGGTTTCGGGGCAGCTCTTTGCATTTCTCCGGAGCGTGGCTGTGTCTGGACTGGGGTCTTTTGTGGGTAGCCTAGGGACCTGCCCCCGCCCCGAGGAGTGTTATTTCTCTGACAACATAGACCCTAGTTCCAATAACAGACTAAAGAAACACTTTAAAAAGAAAGAGCTTTATTGAGATATAATTTCTTATCCCGTACAGTTCACCTATTTGAAGTGTAGAATTGAGTAGTTTTTAGTATATTCACAGATAGGCAACCATTACCACAATTTTAGAACATTTTCATCATCTCAAAAAGAAACCCCATACCCTTTAGCTATCATCCCCCCATGCCCCCCCATCCCCTCCTCCCCTGCCTCAGCCCAAAGAACTATTAGTCTGCTTTTCTGTCTCTATAGGTTTCCCTATTCTGGACTTTCATATGAACAGACTCATGCACTATGTGGTCTTTTGTGACTGGCCTTTTTCATTTGGCATAGTATTTTCAGGGTTCATCCAAGTCATAGCATATAATTACTTCATTCCTTTTTATGGCCAATTCCATTGCATGAATATGCCATATTTTGTTTATTCATTCGTCCATTGGTGGACATTTAGATTGTTTCCATCTTTTGACTATTACAGAAACACTACTGTGAACATTAGCGTTTGATGGGTATACCGCGTTTTATTTATTCATTAGTTGATGGATAGTTAGGTCGTTTCTACTTTCTTGCAGTTATGAATAATGCTGCTATGAACATTGTGTACAAGCTTTTGTGTGAACGTATGTTTTCATGTCCCTTGGGTGTATCTCAAGGAACAAACGGAATTGCTGGGTTGTGTGATAAGGTTGTATTTATCCTTTTGGGGAACTGGCAGACTGTTTTCCAAAGACTGTACGCCATTTACATTCCCACAAGCAGTGTACAAGTCGTGAGTGTGTAAGTTTTGTTCTGATTTCTCCACATCCTTAGCAATCCTTGTTATTAACTTTCTTATTATATCCATCCTGGAGTGTGTAAAGTGGTATTTCAGTGTGGTTTTGATTTGCTTTTTCCTAAGGACTAGTAATGCTGAACATCTGTTGATGTGTTTATTGGCCGTTTGTCTATATCTTCTCTATTAGAGAAATGGCTATTCAGATCCTTTACGCATTCTTTAATTGGGTTATTTATCTTTTTATTATTGAGTCATAGGAGTTCTTTATATACTCTAAATACAAATCCCTTATCAGATATAGGCTTTGCAGTTTTTTCCCAATTAATGTGTTCTATTGATGTTTTTATAATTGTAAATGAGGTATAATATACATCAGTACAGATCAACTAATATATAAAAATTTAGTATATAAAAACTGGCATGTGTGTTATATATGTGTGCATTTACACATGTATATGTGTATATCTACTCTATATAGCCTGCTAATATAATATATTTCTGGATTTGATTTTCTAATATTTTCTTAAAGCTTTTGGGACTGTTTTCATGGGGAATATTGGTCTGCCCAGTTTCCATTTCTTATAAGCTCTTTGGGTTTGTGCCAGCCTCCTAAAGTGGCTGTTTTTTCTCAAGAGCCTGTGAAGGTTTGGTATCGTTTAATCCTTAAATGATTGATAGAATTCAACAGTGAAGCCATCTGGACCTGATATCTTTCTGTGGCAAGAATTTGATTACAAAGTCCTTCTGTATTAGATGCTGGGCGTAGTGGATTTTCTATTGTTGAGTTCTGGGTTTTGTTATCTTCCTACAAACAATGTTGGACTTTAAGAAGGCGCTTGAGTTACTTGTGGACCAGCTGGTGAGTTTGAGGCTGACTTTTGTGTTTTGTTCCGGTGGGGTTCCAGCAGTCTTTATATAAATCTAGCTGAGGCCCGCCCCAAAAGCTGGACTCTGGTGTCCTTATGGAATGCCTGGGCGTGCAGCAGGAGCTTTCCCCTTGGGCTGGTTGGATCTGGAAGTTCTCTCATCCCCTGTGAGCTCTGAGATTGGATCTGAAAGCTGAAAGCTCCCTGGAGGTTCTTTGGCCAGTTCTCAGGGTTTCCTACACATGCAAAACTTACTCTTCGGCCTCAGACTGAAGGGGAAGCCTCTTCACTGTTCTGGAGTTCTTACTCCCTGTAGCACTTTCTTCTCCATTACTCTGCCCCACACATTCCAGATGCTTCATTCCTCCCCAATACTAATCTCTGTTGCCTTGCCTCTGGGATATCACTGTGCTCTCAGTGAGGTCCCCCTGTCTGCACTCTTGTGCAGAAAGTCTCTCACGAAGAAAGCTGAGGCTCACCTCGTTTGTGTCCCTAATCTCGGGGATCACTGTCCTGCCCTGCCTGTTGTCCAATATCTGGACATAGTTGTCTCGTTTATTTTGTCTGGCCTTCTCTCTGTTTATGGTAGGAAAGGAAGTTCCTTTCCAGTTACTCCGTTATGGCTGAAGTGGAAGTGTCCACATAAAAGTCCAAATTAATAAGAATACCAGCCTTTATCCATTCTTTCCCCCCTTGGAACTCCTGCTTGCAATAGTGGGGGGCTCTTGCTCAGTCCAGTTCAGAACTCATTTCTGTCTTATTACCTGAGATATGAGCAGTAAATGTGCTCAATGCCTGTCTGCAGTGCGTTTCGCCCCTGAGGTGGATCCTTTTCTGCCGCCCCTCTCTCTCCACTACAAAATGATCTTTAGTAATAGGCATGAAAGAAAACGAGTATGTTTCATATGTGAATTAAGATTTTCACTTGCCAAACAAAAATATTACACCCTTCGGTGAGCCCTCTGCTTCCCGCAGTTTTAAACTCCAAATAAAAGGTCCAAGAAATCACACGATTTATAGAATTAAAATAATAGTTTTGTTTCTTTGACTTTAAAATCATTTGTACTATCATTGCTTGTATATAATTTACCATTTAAGAACTGGAATGTGTCCGACCACTGAGGTGGGTGACACAAGCAAGCTCAGAATTTCCAAACCATTACAAACTTACCCTTGAAAAAAATCCTGTGTAGCTAATTCCACATGTTGATGGCTTAACTGCATAACTCAAAGCTCTCTGAGTTATGTAAAATGCAATATTTATTAAAGGACAGGTAATTAAAGTGTACATATATATAAAATTAACTCCAAGGGGGACTATTTTTTTTTTCACAAGAGAACATTTTATCACTGGGGTTAGAATTTCAGACACTTGGTGATAATATGAAGCAGACTAACTTGTAGCTATTTGTTTTATTGGTTTTTTAAAAAAATTTTATCTAAATTCATGTTAGTTAGCATATAGTGCATTATTAGTTTCAGGGGAGAGTTTAGTGATTCATCAGTTGCATATAACACCCAGTGCTCATCATAGCAAGTGCCCTTCTTAATGCCGATCCCCCATCTAGTCCATCCCCCACCCACCTCCTCTCCAGCAGCCCTCCGTTTGTTTCCTAGAGTTAAGAGTCCCTTATGGTTTGCATCCCTCTCTGTTTTTATCTTATTTTATTTTCCTTCCCTTCCCCTATGTTCATCTGTTTTGTTTCTTAAATTCCACATATGAGTGAAATCACATGGTGTTTGTATTTCTCTGACTGACTTATTTTGGTTAGCATAATACCCTCTAGTTCCATCCAGGTAGTTGCAAATGGCAAGATTTCATTCTTTTTGATGGCTGAATAATATTCTATTATATACATATGCATATGCCACACATTTTCTTTATCCATTCATCTGTTGATGGACATCTGAGCTCTTTCTATAGTTTGGCTATGGTAGACATTGCTTCTATAAACATTGGGGTGCAGGTGCCCATTCAATTCACTATGTTTGTATCCTTTGGATAAATACCTAGAAGTGCAATTGCTGGGTCGTAGGATAGCTCTATTTTTAACTTTGAAGAACTCCATAAGAGGGTTCCCCTTGTTCCGCATCCTCACCAACATCTGTTGTTTCCTGACTTGTTAATTTTAGCCATTCTGACAGGTGTGAGGTGGTATCTCAGTGTGGTTTTGATTTGCATTTCCCTGATGATGAGTGATGTTGAGCCTTTTTTCATGTCTGTTTTTAAAACTGACTACAAAAAATAAAATAAAAATAAAATAAAACTGACTCCAGGCAGTTCCTTTCCTTATTTGCCTTGACTCTGGGTGCACCACTTCCACCACCCTCCTTGATATGCCATCTTCAGCAGCCCTGTGTGGTGCCCCCTCGCTGAGGAAGCACTGTGATCATTACAGCCCCATAGTTTGAACCCATGCAGTCCAATCTAGGCTTTGCCCATCTCTGAGACTTCTTTGTGGCCCATGACTCCATAGCCTTCAGTCCAGCGGAGGTTCTTCAGGGTGTTAGGAGTGGGGGCAGATTATCTCCTTTGCTTCCACACAAAAGTAGGCTCAGCTCTCAATATCCAACTTCTTAGTGACATAGCTCTCACTTACACACACACACACACACACACACACACATACATGCGCACACACATACACACACACACAAGGCTGGATCAGAAGGGATCTATCCTGTTGGAAATACTTTATTTAGCATTGTTATGTTCATTTATATTCAAATTGATTTGTGTTTATGTTTATATTCAAAGTGATTGGCATATTGGTTTTTTTTTTTTTTTGTAAAAATTGCCTTGTTTTGGTATCAGTAATGTGTCATAGAATGAGTTGGAAATTTTCTAGCTCTCTGTGTTATAAAACAACCTAAATAGAGAAACTCTGCTTCTTGAGGTTTTAGACCTCACCAATAAAATCCTCTGGCTTGGAGCTTTTTGGTGGGAAAAATATTTGACTAAAATTTTGTAATAAAATAAAAATAAATTTAGCTTTTGTTTACACATGCCACATAAAGAATTCAATTAATGCAGAAAAGGCAAAGATGAAGGTAAAATACTCAGATTGCATCATCCATGAATAATTATTAACATTTGGGTTTTCATAAAAGCAGAGACATGTATTTTTCAATAAAAAGTATTAAATGTAATTTATCTGAATTTAATAGAAGGAAGATAAGCTGAAGTAAAACCAGAGAGATCCCTTAACCTTCACATAAATATTTTTTCATTCCATGAGATATTTCTCAACAAAAGATCCCTCTAAAATTGAGAAAAGAGACTAAAATAAAACCTTGAGAATGTAGACTCATTGTGTTTCACTTAATATATAATATAATATTAAGCAGTATCAGCTGATTACCTGCAGGGCTAGATAAGTGCGTTAGTAATTTTGTCCTTCCCCTATCGTCAAATATATATTTTCTGTAACCGTAATTCTCAAAGTTGTTTAGTATTTGTTTTATATATATAAACATCATATGTATATATGATATACATATGATAAATTCTGTTTTCACTGCCACTAGAGTTTCTTCATTTCTTAGTTCTTTGCTTTACATCATCTCTGGATTTTTGTCATCAAATAATTTGCTGAAGAGGGTTCATACTGTATTTCATATGTGTGCCTGAGCATTTCCTTTCTACTAGAAAGCAGGGCCGGCTTTGTGAGTGTGCAGCCTGTGCTACTGCCCTGAGTCTGGCATTCAGAAGGACCCCGTGCATGGTTTTGTGTTGTTGTCACAGTCTTAAAATTCTTCATGTTCTTTTAAATAAGGGGCCCCGCATTTTCATTTTGCTATGGGACCCCCCCAATTATGTAGCTGGTTGGGCTTCAAAGACAAGGTATTTGCAGATACTAGTTCTGAGTCACTCTTTCCTTCAGAACATGGCACCAGGGTCTTCTGGCATTCACCATCACTGGAGAGAGTTGGAGGCCAGCCTGACAGCTTTCTCCGTTTAGGTCATATGATATCGCTGCCCGAATGCCTGAAGAAATCCTTCATCTTTGAAGTTCAGCCACTTCACCAGGATATGTCTCTGTGTTAAGCTTTCTATATTACAGTTTTTTGGAACACAGTATGCTTCTGCTTCAGTCTGCAGATTTGTTTCAGAGAATGATCCTTATATAATATATTTAGGTATTTTTTTTTTTTTTTTTAGAAAGTAAGAGGCAGACCTGGACCTCCATCTGCTCTTTATTAAGTTGCTCTCCCCTTGGACCTCAAACCTCCAGCCAGCACTGAAGAGGAGGCTCAGAACCTCTTCCTCCAGGAGCAAGGGGAGAGATCCCTTAAAAAAGCAAAACAAAGCCAAACCTGACCCCAAATCCCTTTCCAACGAATTATGGTAAAACTGCTTGAAAAAGCTGTCTGTTACTACTGATCCCGGCTTTGGAGTGGTGGTAGCTTCCTGCGGCTGCTAATCTCTTGGCTCAACAGCACCCATCTGTCATTGCAAGTTTTCCATCACATGTGTAACCAATTTCTTGCACTAAATCCCCTCACCCCTTGTTGCAAAGACTTAGAGTGGTTTCTTTTTCCTTGGTTGACTCCTGAGTGATAGATACATGGGTGAATATTTTAGTAATATCCAGTAGATTGCCCTTCTTATTTGTGTTGTTGAAATCTTGTGTATCTTTTCTGATAGCTTTTTTGTTTGCCTGGTCTATCAATTACTCAAGAATTGAAACGGTTTTCATTGTGTTGGTAGGCTTGTCCATTTCTCCTTATAATTCTATCATTTTTATTATTATTAATATTATTCATTCTGTAAATTTTATCATTCAATGCATACAAGATTAAAATTGTTACATTTTTCCACTTGGAACTCAAAGGCAACTCTTGCTTTATGAATTGCATGAGCCCTTCCAAGTTTAAGTGGCCAGAGGGCTTCAGTGGAGGAAAGTGTGGTTTTAGTATGCACATATCTTTTCTGCGTGTAATATTTTTCTTTCTCTGGCTTCTGTGCCCTTCTGTTCCAGTATGCTTTTTCTTCCAAACATTGTTCAGACTTTCTGGTTCTCTAGTTTCACACTTTTCCCCCCACAAGGTGATAGATGTATATTCTTTTTCAGTGTGCGTGTGTGTCGGACACACATATATATACTTCCATTTTGATGGAAGGAGTAAGGTAGCTTTATAGGTTTTTCCTTCCCTCGACTGTTGTTATGGTATTGAAATGGTCTGTTTAAAAGCAATGGCTGCTAAAATCATCATGGCTTAGTCTCTTTGGAAAAGTAATTCTTTGATAACTTCATTTTTTAATAGTTCTTCTTTCTCCAGGTTTCCTATTTTTTCTCAAGTCGTTGTAATAGTTTATATTTTCTATAAAACTGAGCTTTTATCAAGATTTTCAAATCTGCTAGCATTATTTTAATTCTAATTTAATTTAAACAATTTAAAACTCCTTAGTTTAATTTTTCTTTTGGCTAAAGAGAGCCAATGGTTTATTACATTGATTGTCACTTTTACTCTTTTACAAATAAATAAATAAATAAGTATTTTTTTCTGCTTTTAAAAAAGTTTTTATTTAAATTCCAATTAATTAACATACAGTGTAGTATTAGTCACAGGTGTACAATATAGTGATTCAGTACTTGCATACAACACCCATCATCATAGCAAGTGCCCTCCTTCATCCCCATCACCTATTTCACCCATTTCCCCCACCCACCTCCTCTCTGGTAACCATTTTATTCTTTATGGTTAGGAGTGTGTGTCTTGGTTTGCCTTTCTCTCTTTGTTTTTCCCCTTTGCTTGTTTTGTTTCTTAAATTCCACGTATGGTATTTGTCTTTCTCTGACTTATTTCACTGACCATAATACCCTCTAGCTCCATCCATGTCATTGCAAATGGCAAGATTTCATTCCCTTTTATGGCTAAATAATATTCCATTGTCTATATATACCACATTTTCTTTATCCATTCATCAGTTGGGCTGTTTCCATAATTTGGCTATTGTAGATAATGCTGCTATAAACATTGGGGTGCATGTATTCCTTTGAATTAGTATTTTTGTATTCTTTGGGTAAATAACTAGTAGTGCAGTTGCTGGATTGCAGGGTAGTTCTAGTTTGAACTTTTTTGCAGAACCTCCATAGTGTTTTCCAGAGTGGCTGCACCAGTTTGCATTCCCACTAGCAGTGTAAGGGGGTTCCTCTTTCTCCCCATCCTCGCCAACACCTGTTGTTTCTTGTGTTGTTGATGTTAGCTATTCTGATGGGTGTGAAGTGATACCTCATTGTAGTTTTGATTTGTATTTCCCTGATGATGAATGATATTGAGCATGTTTTCATGTGTCTCTTGGCTGTCTGTATTTCTTCTTTGGAAAAATGACTATTCACGTCTTCTGCCCATTTTTTAACTGGCTTAATCATTTTTAGGGTGTTGAGTTTTATGAGTTCTTTATATATTTTGGATACCCTTTATCAGATATGTCATTTGCAAATATCTTCTCCCATTTTGTAGACTGCCTTTTAGTTTTGTTAATTGTTTCCTTCACTGTACAGAAGCTTTTTATTTTGATGTAGTCCCAATAGTTTATTTTTGCTTTGTTTCCTTTGCCTCAGGAGACATATCTAGAAAGAAGTTGCCGCAGCCAATGTGTTCTCCTCTAGGATTTTTATGGCTTCATATCTCACATTTAGGTCTTTAATCCATTTTGAATTTATTTTTGTGTATGGTGTAAGAAAGTGGTCCGGTTTCATTCTTTTTCACGTTGCTGTCCAATTTTCCGAACACCATTTATTGAAGAGACTTTTTCTCGTTGGATAAAAACTGTCGACAAAGTAGGATTAGAGGGAACATACCTCAACATAATAAAAGCCATATATACAAAACCAACAGCTAATATCATCCTCAGTGGGGAAAAACTGAGAGCGTTTCCTCCACAGTCAGGAACAAGACAGGGATGTCCATCTCACCACTGTTATTTAACATAGCACTGGAAGTCCTAGCCTCAGCAGTCAGACAACAAAAAGCAATAAAAGGCATCCAAATCGGCAAGGAAGAAGTAAAACTTCCACTATTTACAGATGACATGATACTACATATAGAAAACCCAAAAGGCTCCACCAAAAACTGCTAGAATTGATAAAGGAACTCAGTAAAGCCACAGGATACAAAATCAACGTACAGAAATGTGTTGTATTTCTATACACCAATAATGAAGCAGCAGAAAGAGAAATTAAGGAATCAATCCCATTTACAATTATACCAAAACAATTAAGATACCCAGGAATAAACCTAACCAAAGAGGTGAAAGAGCTATACTCTGAGAACAATAGAATACTTATGAAAGAAATTGAAGAGGACACAAGAAATGGGGAAAAAAATCCATGCTCATGGATTGGAAGAACAAATATTGTTAAAATGTTTGTACTACCCAGAGCAATCTACACATTTAATGCAGTTCCTATCAAAATACCATCAGCATCTTTCACAGAGCTGGAAGAAACTATCCTAAAATTTGTATGAAACCACAAAAGACCCCGAGTAGCCAACGTGATCTTGAAAAAGAAAAGCAAAGCTGGAGACATCACAGTTCTGGACTTCAAGTTATATTACAAAGCTGTAGTGATCAAAACAGTATGGTATTCACATAAAAATAGACACAGAGCAATGGAACAAGATAGAAAACCCAGAAAGGAACCCACAATTATATGGTCAATTAATCTTTGACAAAGCGGGAAAGAATATCCAATGGGAAAGACAGCCTTTTATAAATAAATAAATAATTTAAAATTCAATTTTATTGAACACATTTTTATTAATAACACATCTTTATGTTTCATTTAGAAAATACAAGATGCATAGGAAAAAAGTTAATACTCTTCTCCACGTTCCACCCTTTACTGCCCTGAGATAATGCTAACAACCTGACATTATATTTCCACTCTGTTCTGCATGCCTGGGGAAGCACAAAGACACACTTACCCAGGAGTTTGCTTGCTTTTTGTTTTTACAAGAAAGAGATACACTATACGCATCACTCTCTAACTTCTAATTTTAAATATTTAGATATATTGAACACCCTTTCAAATTAGTAAGCTTTTTTAGGCATGAGTTGTAGTGCTATTGGCCAAGTTCAAAGTCAATGAATCAATAATATATATTAAATAAGGTGTCTTTAAACAGAAATACACATAAAACATGGTCATGTATTGATCCATTGACAGAAATGTGTCCAGAGGCTCACAGGAGCCTAACCTTATGTTTCTCCCAGGAGCAATGAATGAGTATTCACTAATTCAGAGTTCATGGTGACTTTATAAAACATAACTCCCATGAAAAACAAGAATCCACTGTATTTCAGACAGGTGCAGATTTTGAGAACAAATACTTGTCAGTCAAACCATTTTTAACTATATTCACACAAAATAGATAAAATAAGGTCTGGCTAGTTACTTTAGTCAAAATCACACACACACACACTCATACTCCACACTCCCCAACTGGTAACCCAATTGGTGCTTTATTTTCTTTAAAGATTTTATTTATTTATTTGACAGGGAGAAAGAGTGCACAAGTAGGGGGAGTGGCAGAGGGAGAGGGAGAAGCAGACTCCTCCCTGAGTAGGGAGCCTGATGTGGGGCTCGATCACAGGACCCTGAGATCGTGTCCTGAGCCGAGGTCAGATGCTTAACCGACTGAGCCACCCAGGTGCCCCCCCAAATTGGTTCTTTAATAGCTAGGAACCATCATTGTCTCTGTCCTACTAGACCAGTGCTGGAGGAAGAGGTCTGGGCTACTGGAGGCGTATTTCCAGTTGAAGCTGTGAGGGCAGTTGTCTTAGAATCTGTAAGTTGTTAAAGATATCTTTTTAAATGTCTTTGTTTTCTGCAAATAGTCATCCAAAGTGGATCCATTTAATGAATTATTCTTTCCATTTTATTAATATTGAAAGTAAAGCACAAATAATCAAAAAGGATATTTTGAGATCTATTGAGCAGGCTACACACACACACACACACACACACACGCGCGGCAAATAATCCAAATCAACACAATGAAAATGATCACTTTTGGAGTAGGAAGAGGATTCTTATTCATGGTCTCATGAACATTGCTGTAATAGTCATTATTAAGAATCTGAACCCAAGTCCTCTGTTTTCTTTTGAATGTGTATGTCTTTTATTACTTTAGGCAGCATTTAACGAGAACTGGGGAAAAATAAGAGTATTTCATTATTTCTGCAAAATGTAAATACAGCTGTCATTGAAGCATCCCCTGGTTAGTTCAAAATGTGGGTGCTCTCATCTAAATAATACTAACTTTAAAGAAATGATGGATAACTCTTCAAACTATAAACGTAGGCTAGATTTGGGGTTTATTTTTATGCCTAGACTTTTCCTCTGCTGTTAGAAGAGTCAGAGTCTCAGTTTAGATTTATCAGACATATATATAGTGCACACTAACTATTAATTATGGAAGAGAATTTATTTTATTTTTTTTTAAAGATTTTATTTATTTATTTGACAGAGAGAGACACAGTGAGAGCAGGATCACAAGCAGGGGGAGAGGGAGAGGGAGAAACAGGCTTCCCGTGGAGCAGGGAGCCCGATGCGGGGCTCGATCCCAGGACCCTGGGATCATGACCTGAGCCGAAGGCAGACGCTTAACGACTGAGCCACCCAGGCGCCCCAATGGAAGAGAATTTAATTAAGACTACGTGGATGGTCCTCCGCAAGCCAGGCCCAGCCTTGAATCCCTTTACCACCCTTCTCTTCTCTTCTGGTTGCTTTCACCTTCTACCCCCTTGCTCTGTCTGCCTCCTACCACCCAAATCTCAAGGACTCCTGGGTTCCCCTTGTCCTTAAATTATCTGGAACTTCTTCCTTCCAAATCCTGTCTACTTCCTAGAGCATCCCAAGAACCAGCTGAAAATGTTTTCTCCCTTTCTTGACTCCTAACTTGTACTGATAATTCATCCTATACATTTTATTTTAAAGAATAATGTTTCCCTTTGTGTGTGTGTATATTTAATATACCCCCATGTAATCACCTACGTAAGACCTGCCTACCCAGTAAGAGTTTTTGAGAACAGCCTTCTTGTCATCTTGTTTTTTTCTTCTGTTAGCCTGAGCATTAAAGCACATTTTTCAACTGTGTCATGTGTGAAATACAATAAGAGTGGTATTTCTTTTTTTTTTTAAGATTTGATTTATTTATTTGACAGAGAGATAGCGAGAGCAGGAACACAAGCAGGGGGAGTGGGAGAGGGAGAAGGAGGCTTCCCGCCGAGCAGGGAGCCCGATATGGGACTCGATCCCAGGATCCTGGGATCCAGCCCTGCATCCTCCCTGCTCAGTGGGGAGCCTGCTTCTCCCACTCCCTCTGCCCCTCCCCCTGCTCATGCGCTCTTGCTCTCTCTTAAACAAATAAAATATTTTAAAAAACCTGGCTCTAACTACAAATCAAGTGTGGGAGAATTAGGCTAAAGGTGCAGGGAGATTTTCCAGGAGGAAGTTGAGAATAAAACAAAGGGTGAAAGAGAAGAATTTTACTTCAATTATTTGAAAATAATAATGATGTGATTCCTTTCGTAATCATCTGTCCCAGGTTTCCTACTCACACCCTACACTGCAGCCAAACTACACATTTCCCCAAATACTGTTTCCTTCCTCTGTGCCTTTGCATGGCCTTGGGCCTTTGCATAGTCTACTGTGCTGGGTTCGAATTCTGGTTGCACTACTTAAGGGTTCGAATTCTGGTTGCACTACTGCATCACTGTCCACGATCTCGTTTCCTTCTCTGACAAACGATGATCATGGTACCTGTAGCCTAGAATTTCTGGAACTCTCAAGTGATAGTAATCATGCAAGGTACCCCCACCTCTGCCATCCTTTAAAGCAGTATTTATCAAACCATAGTAGACAATCATTGGGTTGTGAAATAAACTTCAGGCGTTCCAATCATGATTTCTGGTTAAGCGAACCAAGTACAGCAGAGTAGAGTAGGATACAGCAGACTTCACTGGCCCGTAATAAGTGAAAATATCGCTCTGTAGACATTTTATTTCATATATATGAATATGTGTCCTACACTGTGACATGAAATGTATTTCTCTCGGAAGGTTCTGGAAAAAACACAGTTTGAAAAACACTTTTGCCATCAGTTTAAATTGCATGTCATTCGTGGAACTTTTCCAGATTCTGTGACCCAGACACAAACTTTCTTCCTTTGACCTTGGACTCCTGCCTGGCAGCCACATTCTGTGTGGCTTCAGAGTTGCTTCTGTAAGTATATCATTTTTATAACAGGTTCCGAAGCTCTTTGAGCATCTAGAACGGGCCTTGTTTATCTCTGCATACTTAGCAGGGCTCTTAGCATATTTTTTTGCACATTATTAATATTAAATACATATTTTGTTAATAAATGACTAAGTTTTACCCACATTTAATTCTGGAGGTGACACATTCCACAAAGAAAGCCTGGAAGAGAGACTAGATCCAAATATTCAGGAATTTAACTTCAGTCAGAGGAAAAACCCATATCTACTTATTTGTTTTAATGAGGAATACCTTCTCCTTAGCAAAATATTTCCAAACTTCTTGAAAGGGGCTTGTGTTATTAGATAAGGTATTTCCCTCTTAATCTATGTAGGATGGGACTTCTTAAACTGGATGTAATGGGTGAGTTTTCAGAGTACATAAGCTGTCTGAAATTATATATAAAATCTGTTATATGTATGCACACACACACACACACACCCTGGAGTGTAAAAGTCCAAAACTTTATTTCTCAAGGGGGTGTTTCATGATCCAAGAAACCACAAATATAAGTCTCTGTGTGATATATCCCTATCAGTAAAGAAGAATTTCCCAACTATCTGCATTTTCCTTTAGCCTCAACCCACTTTCCTTTTATCTTAGGAATCATCCAGAGAGGGTTAATGATCCAGATTCTCTCCCTGGTCCAAAGAGCACCCTCTGCTATTATGTTAGGTACGGAGGGAGGCACTGGGACTCTTTCAAGCCATTAGGAAATCATTTAGTCACTGATCTCCTGCGTCCTGCTCCCTCTAGTAATCTCTTATTGGTTTTCCACAGCAATAAATCAACTGTTTGCTCAGCATCTCGACAGCTCTTGGAATATGTGACCATCATGCCTATTCGCCTTCCTCTGGTGTTACAGAATCCCAATGGGTGGTGCGGGGCATCACTAATGTTCAGTTTGCTTTTGGCCTTTCAGCTTGATAAGGGATGAGCACAAGGCAGGCCACTGCAATTAATGGTTATTTGGGACCTCCCATCTAATGGGCTCCCTAGGCTGGGGAGCAGGGGTCGCTGGGCCCAGAACAATGTGGAGATTAATGCATCCAGTGTTTAAGTGGAATGTGATATCTGCACTTTTGTTTGCAGCCATGCCTTCTAACTTCCCCCACCAGTGGGACCTCTTCCAACACATTCTCCCAAAACAAGCAGGAGTGCCCAGATAGCCATCAGGGGAATGGTAAACACTCTGGATATTTAAACAGCTCTTGCCCTTCACCTTGAAGCTCATCCTCTCTCTTTCATACTAATTCGCACCATTAAAACTGACCTTGCTTTCCAGAAATGAGATGCCAGGGCCCCGGGGAACCTGACCTAAGATTTAGAAACCAGGTAAAGATTTCCAGCCAGCCAAGGAGGAGCACAGACAAATTACCCTCTGATTTTCTGGGCAAAGGGTGCCACCTCTGTAAGGCAACATGGTGATTGTAGTTCAATGCTTCTCCAGAGCTGTCCTATAGGCAGTCACCTTCAAGGACAGTGGTCCAGGTTGGATGCTAGTTCTGGGAGACTGGCCTCTCCCAGCAGCTATAACCTGGACGGGGGTGGTGGGGGGGTGGTGGAGGGAAGCATCATCCTGGTAGGTTAAAGAAACAGTTGATTCTTGATTTTTTTTTTTTTTTCTCCCGCATGGAATCTAAAAGCCTGAAACATTAATCTCTTCAAATGCAACTCCCCCTCTGCCCTAATTGAGCACTTATCTTATGGGCAAACAGCTTAGCGGTGAAATCAAATCACTTAAAAGGTGACTCTTTTTGGAGGACAGCATCTTAGGCCAGTAGTGATCTCCATTATCCATTATGCACTTAAAGTGCAGTTTTCTGTTCTTGGCTGAGTTTCCATTTTTTCCCCACTCCCATTACACTTCATACTGTTTGGCTTTCCACAGCAGGAGCTATGGTGCATCTGAACTTGGAGTCAGGCCTCTCTTCTTCCATTCACAAGAGCCCCCTTGCTCCTGGGTAAGCAGGATATTAATTCTTCACACGGCCCAACGAACTGAAAACACAGGAGGTGGAGGCCATTATGAATTCCCCTTCACCAATGGGCAGTTTCCAACATTGTGTCTGCCAGGACTCTGGTTTTCCCTACAAACTGGAAAGGTTTTAAATCCGCACCCCAATTCTCAGCCCTTGGCAGCAAGGAGTCTTGTCTCTCTCATGGTCAGATGGCCATTCTACTCGGTGACCATAGGGCTGGTGCCGTGGCTGATTACCCTTCTGCCTGACCTGGAAATATCAGGGATAGCGGTACAGTGAGGAAGGTTTTTGCAGATACCTGTCGTCCCTGTTTTCCAGCTCTTAGTAGGCCTGTTCTTTTGCTCCTTGTAGAGGTGGTGATAACGAATGCTTGACGTTGGGAAGTGTGCGATCCTCCATCACCACGGCCCTGTTAGCCTCCAGGCCTGCATTGGCAGAGCCGGGAGGAGCCCAGAGCCTTAGCCTCCTACCTCCCACCCTGTCCCTCCCCCACCCTCAGCCTCACAAAGAGCAGGACGGCCCGGGGACTAATCCCATCTGTCCACCACAGGAGCCCAGAGACCGCCATGTCCTTCTTCAGCGCTGGACCCTCATGCCCATGAGACCCTCTGATGTGACCCCATCACAGACCCCTCCCCTCCACGGTGCCCTCTGAATAGACTGCTCAGTAGCAGAAGCCGCTGTGTCCTCAGTCTATTGTTCTAAGGACATGTGACTCAGTCTCCACGAGGACAACACGCTCCTGGCAGCCCCTGCTGGCCGTTTCCTCCCTCTCGGCCCTCAAGGTTCTGACCCTGGGCTTCTCATTGTCCTTTCAGAACATTCTCCCCCTTCATCTTCAAGGCTCATGTGGAAGACTCTACCACCAAGCCCTCCACCTGGATGGTCTCCTTGGTCGGTGACCCCAGGGCCCTCCTCTTTCACAGGAAATTGTAGTTTGGAGGCCACGAGTCAAGCGCTGCCGTAGTTCTTGGTGAGAGAACAGACCAACTTCCCAGCTCTCTGCTGTGTCAGCTCTCTGGCTTCCTCTTCACCTGTAACTGTGTCCTCTTCCCCCTCCTAGCCCTCTGCCCCCATGGCCATACCTTGCACCTTCCCATTATGACATACCCCACCTCTCCCCTACCTCAGTTTCTCCACCCCACTTGGAGACCTCCACCTCTTCTTGTTTGCCAGATCCCTCCCTCCTACCCCCCAACCCAAGAACTTCTCCCATCCCACCGGAATTTGCAACCCACTGAGCCTCTGACCTCTCCACTCCCTCCACCTGCTCACAGCGTCACTGACCTTGACCAGTTTCACTCCCAAGGCCCATCATAGATGCTTTGCACAAACCCATAGTGCCTTCTCTCTCTCCCTTCGCCATGGTTGTTTGGGAAAGCCCAGTCCCTGGATTAATCCAACTCCCTGCCTTCTCATCACCTGCACTGCAGCATCTGGCTGTGGCTGGAGGAAAACATAAAACCATGTTTCATGTCACCCTCTCTCCATGATGCTAAGCTTGCGTGTGCCCTCAGGCCCCCCAGCTACTTGTAGTTCACTCTCCCACTCTCCTGGTCTACTGCTGTTTCATGTCTTTTCTTTCTCCAGACTTCCACTACTTTGTCTCATCCTCACTCCTATCAGATAACCCTTCTTCTGTTTCACTGCAAATTAGAAGCAGGCAGAAGAGAAATTTCATGTGTCCTCCATCAACCTGCCTGAAGACACCTTGTACTCTGCCTCTCCTCCCACTCCTAAGCCAGGACCCACTCCCTCTTGGTTCTCCTGCTACCTCTCTCATCCCTTCTTCTTTGTTTCCTTTGCTTTGTTTCTCCTCATCTTCCAGAGCTCTGAACCTTGGAGTACCCCCAAGGTTCTGTCCTCAGTTCTTTTTTTCTGTCCATATGCACCTGCTTGGTGCATCCAGTCCATATGCACCTGTTTGGTGCATCCCGTCCTGTGACTTTAAAAACCACCTGCATCTGTATCTGTAGTCTGGACCCCTTCCTGGATGTAAGGCTCAGGTGTGCACCTGCATGCTCAGCATTGCCACGATGGATGTCTAATAAGCATTTCCCACCTAACGAGTCCATATTGGAACCTCTAGTTTTCTCAAGTTAGAAAGTAAGGCTGATCTTCCTACATTTTTTTTACCATCTTGGCAAATTGTTAACTCTCCTTCTAATTTCTTAGGAAAAAACCCCTAGGATCATGAAATTCCTGATTCATATCTCTCCTCCTAGCCACCCATTTTCAATTCATTAGAAAATCATCCTCTTACCATCAGAATATTTCCCAGATAGGTCTACTCACTTCCTACACATTGACTCCTGCCACCCAGCGTTTAGACCAGTGCCCACCATGTGGACAGGGTTCTGTGACTGTGTGTTGAATACTGAAGGCCTTGAGACCACGCAGAACGGATAACTTACAATTTTATAGATTAAAAAATTGAAGTGACATGACATCATCAGGCTTTTCACAGAGGTTGTTGTGGAGGCAGAGGTGAGAGAACCCAGTGATGGGTTTTACTGTATTAGAGACTTGTCTCCACAGCAATCTCATGGCCTGCTTACTTGCACTTCTTTCTCAACAAAGCAAGAAGTTCACATTCTTCCCTACCCCCCTTTACACAAAATGTTTATTTTTAAATATAGTATATCATTCATTGAGATATACTGGCTTAGGTGGCCGGGTAGGAATTGTAGAAAATTTGGAATGTGAAACCTTGTTTACAGAATTGCAACTTTATTTTTGACAACCTGTGGTAGTTCCAAATATATAACTGTTTATTTTCTCATTCTTTACAACCACTTCCTTCTACACACACAATCCTTCAAAATGATCAATCAGATGCTTAACAGCATTGATACCCATAAAGGATAGCCCTGGGGGGTGTTTTCAGTGTCAGACTGGAGCATATTTCAGTCTGATAATACTGGTGATCACAAAAATGAGTTTGATTGCCCTGTTGGACATTAAATGGTTTTGTCTCCAACTCAGAAAATTATTTCAATATGTTGTCTTGCCTGGTGAATTTTATAACCACTGTTCCCCTAATTGTTGTTTCAACTGGCTTTACCTTTTTACTTGTTCCCTCATGTTGAGTTATATAAATGTAACTTGTATGTTTGTCCTGTATTTATATGAGAGTCCTGCTTTTAAGTAGTTTGTATTGTGACCAAGTGTATAACATACCTGGTTATGTTGCCTTTGCTTGTTTGTAAACATTTCTTATTGATGTGTAGTGCAGAGTTAAACTTTATATAAATTATATATTTATATTTATATAAATATACAAAACTATATATAAACTTCATATAAATAACTTTATATAAACTTTATATACTGTATTTTTTGGGTATCTGGTTTATTTATTTATTTATTTATTTGTAAAGATTTTTATTTATTTATTTGGCAGAGAGAGAGAGACACAGCGAGAGAGGGAACACAAGCAGGGGGAGTGGGAGAGGGAGAAGCGGGCTTCCCGCTGAGCAGGGAGCCCGATGCGGGGCTTGATCCCAGGACCCTGAGATCATGACCTGAGCCGAAGGCAGACACTTAACGACTGAGCCACCCAGGCGCCCCAGGTATCTGGTTTATTTTGTCAACACCCTTCTGAGATTTATTCAGGTGTTGTGTGCCGCAGTGATGTATTCACTCATTGCCTTAGAGTATTCCACAGAATGAACATAACGCATTTTATCTACCCACTTTACTACTCATGGACATTTGAGTTGTTTCCAGTTTGGGATTATTATGAATATCATCGCTTTGAAGATTTTTGTTAATGTCTTTTTTGGTATATATGTAAGCATGTGTAGGAGTGGAATTGCTGGGTTCTAGAGTGTGTCTGTGTTTAGCTTTACCAGATACTGCTAAAAAGTGCTGCATCCCTTTATATCCCCACGCACAGTGCACATGAATTAATTACTATTGTTCCACATTTTCACCAACTCTTGGTGATGTCAGGTTCAATTATTATAGCCCATCTGCTAGGTATATAGTGGTATCTTGTTTGAGATTTAACTTGCATTTTCCTGATGACTCATGATGTTGAATAACTTTTAGTATGTTTGATGGCCTTCTGGACATCCGTTTTTGGTGAGATGCCTATTCAAATCTTTTGTCCATGTTTTGTTTGAATCGTCTGTGCATTTCTTATTAGTATGTAGAAGTGGTTTAAATATTGTGGATATGAGTTCCTTGTCCTTGAAAATAATCATTTTCCTGTTGTAGTCCTCTCTAAATGATGTCTTTAGAGGAACAGAAGTTTTCAATTTATTGGTCTTTGACTTTATTATTAGTGCTTTTTTGTGTACTGTTAAGAAATCTTTGCCTATCTCAAAATCCTAAAAATGTTCTCCCATATTATCTTTTAGAAGCTTTATTGTTTTATCTCTCACAGTTAAGTCAGTCTTCAATCTATCTGAAATTGACTACTTGGTATTTGAGTTTGAGTGTAGTATATATATACAAGTTCAGTGTGTGATACTGATAACTTTGGAGTGTCGGACATCTAAAGGAGAAAATCCTAAATATCACGTGTACAAAGACTATGCCAATAGATACAAAAACATCTCCTCAATTTAGGGCAAAACATCTGTTAATTCCGTGGTTTGGTATCATGTTGACCAACTAAATGAATGGTATTTTGACTAAAATCGTTCAGTTGCGATTTGATTTTGGCATTGTGGAAACATAGCAACAGGACTGAACATGAAAGTCTACTTAGAAGAAGAGAGTGATCTTGAAATTGGCTTCTGGCCCAGAGCTAATTATTCCCAAGATACACCTGTTAACAAAATTAGGCTTGATTTCTTTAGTCACCTCTTGTTATCATTGTAAATTCATCATTTTCCTGGCAGGGGCTGATTTGGGTCCATTAGGTTTTCTCTGTCTTTAATAGTCAATGACTCCAGCTTCTCTCACTTCCAGGCAAACCAACTGATTATTATAAAAATTAAAATATAAATAGGTTTAAAATGACCACAGGCCACAACAGATAATTTTAGATTTTGTGAAGGAGGCAAGATAACTTTTTAAGGTCCTTTTAGTTCTAAGAGTTGATGTGTATATGAGTATGCATGATATTAATATATACACTTACAGACATACACATACACGCATTCACAGACACACAACACATTTTTGTGTGTATATAAAATCCTAAGCATTTATCCATTAGCAAACATAAAAATTTCTGTGAAAGAATCAGGTTATTTTCTTATTTATTTAACCTGACCATTACTAAAGTAACCTAACATTTCCTAAACTCTAGAGATCAAACATCTATAATCCTATCACTCAGATACTACCAATTTTATCATTTTAGGGGTATTTCTTACCAGTCTTTTCAAAATCTCTAATGGAGAAATATGTTTAATAGAGAAAAATGTCTATAAATATTTTTTCTACCAGTTATCAAATTTTGCAAAAATTGAGAAGTAGCATTGGGATGATTTAACTTAAAATATAGGTCATGAAACATACTAAAAAAAAATTCACTTTGTTAGTGTTTGAGGGTGAGGGTGGAGCATCTCAGAGAGATTTGTGGTGGTTTTCCAGAACAGCTGATATTAAGGCCAAAAACAACTGCCAATCAGGCGAGTCAGACCAGAGTAGTTAGATATGCCATGGATCAAGCAAGCAACAGTGTCTTCAGACATGGGCCCCAAATAAAAGTCCTGGGTGGAGGTGGCAGCACTTGGAACCAAGAAGATTCCTGATTGGACAGCTCATGCAGCAGCTCCCAAGCAGCAGGGATTTATTTAGTCAATGGCCGTCAAGGCTTCTCCTGAGAGTCTAAAGGCTACGTGGGAGCTGCTTAGTTGTAGATCACTGAATTAGTTAAAATATTACCAACAGTCCATTTTTAATTCTTGTTAGTTTCCTCTCCCCTCTCATCACTGAATTGCCCTGATGGCACTCTTAATACCAGTAATTTATAAAATAAAGAGCCCTAAATATTTGGGAATGGACTTGGCATTAGTCTCTCCATCCTCTGCCCCCAACCCTCTATTCTTGGTCCCGAAATAGCCAACTTGGACAATGGGGGGGAGGGGGCGTGTGTTTCTAGGATGGAAGTTAAATGGGATGTCCATGACTTCTCTTTCTTAGACTATGTCTGAGCTCCATTGTTAGACTTAAAATTCATGTGGGGAGTCTGCATCCATCTTTGGCTGGTAGCATCATGAGAATAAACAAGATATCTTTTTGTATATTATGATTCTTCAGAGAAACGGAATACACACACATAGACACGAGAGAGAGAGAGAGAAAGAGAGAGAGAAATTATAAAGTATTGGCTCCGGGGGTTATGGAAGCTGATGTGCCATCTGTAAGCTGAAGACCCAGGAAAACCAATGGTAAAGGAAGGCCTGAGAGCCAGAAAACCAATGGTATAGATGCCAATCCAAGTCTGAAGATCTGAGAACCAAGAGTGCCAAGAGCAGGAGATCAATGTCCCAGTTCAAAAGTCAGGCAACTTTCCTGCACCTTTTTGTTCTATTTAGCCCCTCAGTGGATTGGATGATCTTGATCCACACTGGGTCTTTTTGTGAGATTTTTTTTCTTACTAGTTTAATTTCTTCACTGGTTATAGGATTGTTCAGGTTTCTTTTTGAGCCAGTGTTGTTAGTTGAAGCCCTTTCTATGAATTTGTCTATTTCATCTCAACTGTCATATTTGGAGTATAAAATTATAAAATCCTTTTATGATCTTTTGCAATGTCTGAGGGCTCTGTAGTGCTATTAGTTAGTTGTGTTTCCTCTCCTTTTTTTCTGGTTTTGGAGTCAGCGTCATCAAAGATTTAGCAGTTATATAAGGTTTTTTTCAAAGACCAATAATTGGTGGGTTTCATTGCTCCTTTCTTTTGCATATTTGTTTTTATCTTTATTTATCTCTTTATTTTATTTATCCTGATTTTATTATCTACTTTCCTTCAGTCTTACGGGCTTGTCTATTACTTTTCCAGGTTTTGAGTTGAATACTTAGCTTACTAATTTGCAGCCTTTCTTCATTTCTAACACATTTATTTCAAGACTACATTTCTCTAAGTGATGCTTCAACACATCCTTCTCAACATTTCTAGTGTTTATTGTTGTATTTAGATCTATCTCTTGTTTTAAAAAACCCCACAAATGGTTGTATTTTGTTTTGTTTTCATCCACACTGACAGTAGTCAGTCAAGTAATCCATTTATGTATACATTAACAACTACTGATATATTGGGATCAAATCTACCATCTAATTTTGTGTTTTCTAGTTGTCTAACCTCTTCCATGCTTTCTCTTCTCCTTTCTTGACTTCTTTTGGGCTGATTTTCTTTTTAGCATTTCATATTTTTCTTCTACTTATTTGTAATTATATATCCTGCTTTTATTCTTTATTTTTAATTTGGAAATTGAAATGTAGGTTAATTTATCAAGTCTAATGTTAATTAATACTTTTATCCTCATCTTGAACAATACAGAGATCTTTTGAAAATTCTACCATTAATAAACCTCCTTTTATCTTTTTTAAATTCCAAAAAACATTGATTTAAAATTTTTTTTTTCCAGTCAAACTCATTTTGAGTTACCTATATATTTCCCACTTCCTTTGCTTTTTATCCCTTCTTATATTTCAGATCTTCCATCTGGAATCATTTCTTCTACATAAACTATATGTTTTAGAATTTCCTTTAATGAAGTGCTGGTGGTGAATGCTTTCAGTTTTTATTTGACTGAAAATATCTTTTTAAGACCAAGATGAAATAAAGATATTTTCAGTGAGTTTGGCATTCTAGCTTGCTAGTTATTTTTTATTTTTATTTTTTTAATTTAATTTTATTATGTTAATCACCATACAATACATCATTAGTTTTTGATGTAGTGATCCACGATTCATTGTGCTGTTTTTTAAATGTACGTTGTAAATATCATTCCATGAACTTCTAGATACTATTATTTATGTTGAGAAGTCAGCTGTCAGTATACGGTAGCTTTTTAAGGATACTCTATTCTCTGTCTGCTCTCAACTTTGATTTTCGTCAGTCTCTCCATAATTTGTCTAGGTGTGGATTTCTTCTTCTCTATCTTGCTTGAGATTCATTGGCTTCATGGGATCTGTGGACTGGTGCCCTTTACCGTGTCTGGGAAGCTCTCAGTTATCACATCTTTAAATAATGATTATGTCTCATTTCTTCTGTCTTTTTCTCTTGGGACTGTGATTTCACATATGTTACATATTCTTGCACTGTCTCATATCACTCATGCTCTTTTATGTAACTTCCATTCTTTCTTCTCTCTGTGTCTTCAGCTTGGATGTTTCTGTTGACCTGTTTGCCTATTCATCAATCCTGTCTTCACCAAGTCTCATCTGCTATTAAGTGATGCCTCTGTCCCATTCAATTTATTTTCTCCTTCTTGGATTCTAATATATATCTATATATTATATATATATTATAATATTATTACATAATTATATAATATATAAAAACATATATATTCTAATCATATGTATGTATATAAAGCTTAATATAGATATTAAGCTTTTTCATTCTGTGTTCCATGATTCTCATTCTGTCTTCTGCATTATTCCCAGTTTTGTTTACAACTTTGTGCTATACTCTGGATAATTTTTTAAATTTATCTTCCATTTTAGTAATTCTCCCTTTTGGTGTTTCTAATTTGATGTTAAGGCCATCAATTATTTCTAAGTAGGTTAATTTCTTTTTAATTTCTAGAACTTCTATCTGGTTATTTTTCAAATGCACAATGGGACGTTTTTATAGTTTTCTGTTTCTGCAGGTATCTTTAAGCTTATCTGGTATTTCTTTATGCATAGTCTAGTTGTTTTATAGTCTTTGTCTAATATTGTCAATATATGAAGCCTTTGAAGATATTTTGTTTGTTTTATTTTGCTGGTTTTGTTCATGAAGATTAATTTTCTTGGGTGTCTGGTTACCTCTGGCTGTGTATTACATTGCATGTGAAAAATTATTTGTAGGAATTACTTGAGGCATATAGTACAGGTGCTTCCCTCCAGAAAGAATTTACTTTTACTTCTCCAAAGTGCCTAGGGTCACTATAATTCCATGACCTCCTTAAACCAAATCCCAGGCTTTACATTACCTGTATAACCAAAGGATTTGAAACTGTTATGAAATTCCCCATGAGCTTTGCCATTTTGATTTGCCCTAACCTTTGAGTGCATGGCTATTTGAAGTCTCAGCAACTTTGTGGGAGGGATGGTGGAGAGAATTGGCTGCAGAGAGTTTCTTATAGCATGCCCCGTCTTGGACAGACTCTGGGATTTCTTTTCAATCTCCTCTCGCTTAGAATCCCATCAAAAATAAGATTCTAATATATTGGGATACCAAATCTTCAAGGCAAAAAAGACTGCTGTGCTTTCTTAACTTTTGTGGTACTCATTTATTTATTATTTATTTGGGACTTTTAGTAATATACTTTAAAAATCCATCCATTTTTTTTAGCTCCTGAAAGTAGCAGAAAGCTATATGAAACATTCTTTTTCCTTATAATGTTGAATAAAACTTGGATGTATTTTGGGATAAAATTTAAGTTTCCAAGAACTTTTAAGATAAAACAAAAGACTTAAAACATATTTTTTGTTCATTGCAGATCACTTGATATTCTACCCCTGGTCAGAACCTCTTCTTCATCTTCTGCCAATTACCCTGCTCCTCACTATGTATACACAGATGCATACAAATATACTTATTTTCTGTTACTGTTTTTCTCTGGGAAAATGTATGAAAAGCACTGTCCTATTTTGTTTATATTGTATCTCTTGGATCTATTCTCTTTGCTTTTTATATTTTTCGTATAGTCATTACTTGTGGGTTTTGTTTTGTTGTTTTTTTGCTCTAGGAGGATTTTCAAGCTGTTTATCTAATTTCTTGATTTACTATTCATTCTGTTCTTTAGAGCCTCCACTATATTTGTCATTTTTAGTATAACAATTTCCCTCTGAAAGTAATCTTCATTGCTCTCAATTTTTCCCTTTTTCATTTATATAATATCTTAGGGAATCATATTGAGAATATAAATTAGATTTGAAAAAACAGTTTTCTCTTGGATTTTGCTTGGTGCATAATCTGTTTCACCACAGAACGTTTCATCTGATAAAGATGCATGCACTTCTTTTGAACTACAGGATTTTTTTTCTTGTATAGTATGTTCTTTGTTTTCTTATCCTTTCAGATGCTTATGTACATCCAGTATGTGGAGCTCAACTAAGTTGTCCTGAAAATGTATTTATTGAATATATATTTATATATTCACATCTTTATATCCTTAAAGAGGAACAGGAAAAATCTCTTTCTCTACCTACCTACCTACCTGTCTTCTTTTTGCCTTCATAGAGTTTCATCTACCTGTTGAAAGAGTTGTGCAGGAGAGAATTCTCTGCTTATTGAGGAGGTTCTTCCCTGTGTTTGGCACTACACTGCTCACATTAGGAGTCCCTACAGCTCCATGAGCGCTTGATCCATCCTCACATTCTCTGGAGTTAGGAAACCAGTTTTCTTCCCCCAAACTACAAGCCAGTTTTTGCTCGCACTGAACGTTTTTGATAATATCGCACAAAGGCCACCACTAAAGAATATTTCCCCTGTTCGCCTCACCCATGTTCTCTGTAAAGTGCTGCCCTTCCCTCTGGTTCTGCTCTGGGAAGTCCAATATAATCTCTTCTGTGTGTTTAGTCCTTCCCCAAAAAGCAGGAAGAGTCGAGGGCTTTGGTTTTCGGCTTCAAAAATTCTTTAGGCAAGAAAGTAGTAAGGGCTTTGCTATGTGCTTGAAATTGGAGAATCAAAATATGCACGGAGTAAAATACAACTTAATAGCTCCTGAAAGGTACCTTGCTGGAAGGTATCTGACTACCAAAATAGAGCAAGTAGAGGGCATGTTTAAGTAAATATTGCTTGAAAGAAAAAAAGAAGGAAAGAAACACAAGGAAAGAAAGTCACTTATTCCTTTCCTTCAGGAAGCTCTTTGACCAGTGTTGGGCCTGGAACTGTTTTATTTAGCCTGTTAATAGAAATCAAAGCAAATGAGCACGCAGTTATTTTTCAACTACATAGGCTAAGAAGATGAAGAAAATACTTTTCACTAAATGTGTGCGTCAAGTTGATCTGTCACCATGATGACATTAGCCTGATGTCATCAGCAACTCAAGGAGTCAAGAATGGGTTTTGCTTACTGCATAGGTGTCTAAGTTATGATAAAATAATAAAATCAGATGATTGTACTGGAAGTCAGGGATCATCTCTATATTTTTGAACATTTCAGTGGGAATTTGGGAAGATTCAGAGTGCCGTAGTGAATCAAATTCCTAATGTGGCTGTGCTATCATTACTAAAAACTGTAGGAGATAAGGAGATCACTGGGACAGACTACAATACTTGACAATACTGACAGACTCCAGCATGCTCCTTAAGTGCTAGGTTGGAGCTCTCAAGTACATATCATGGTATTGTGTATTACCTTGTCTTGAAGTTAAAGAGAAATCTTCCTAAAGAATTGTTTGAACATTTGTATAGTTTAGGATACTCCTATTAGAAGTACAAATAGATGCTTTAATCTTAATACCATGGCCAAAACTAACATTACCCATCCATGAGATAGAAGAGAAAAAGTTAAACTAACTCAAAACCTGGTGGATCTCTTCATCTTTGGCACGCCATCTTGGATAGCTTTATCAAGGAAGTTGGACAAATTGAGATGGTGGGCCCCTAGATTATTTTCAAGTGGTAGCGTGCTACTTTTGGCTTCTCAATGTGTAGTTGAAAAGCACAAGAAGCTCAGTTTGCCACATAGTTAATTGGCAACTTGCCAATTCAACCTCGTAGAGCTGAAAATTTTTGACTACTAAGAGAAACTGCGGTACCCCATGCATGATGAAGAGGACATATGTCTCTGAAACACAGGCTCCCCCATCCAGATATCGAACCCTTACAAGTGTGAATAATCACTGACATTTATGTAACTATTATATCATCAACTTGATGATTAGAAAACTTAATGGAGTAATAGCATTTCAGTTAATAATAAGAATAACTGACATTTACTGAATGCTTTATAAGAGTTGCACACTGTGGTACATCACATATTTTTTCCCCCTTATTTAAGCCTTATAAACCTCATGATCCATTTTACAGAGGAGACTGAGGCTTCAAAAGCTTAGGGAGTTTAAGTCTTATAGTGGACACATATCAAAGCAGGGATTTGAACCAAATTTTTCTGATTCTAAAGTTGGTGTCCTTTTCAATTAAGCCATGTTGCCTCACGTATAAACAATCTGTGTAGGCTCTCTTTTCCTCTAGGATACAGCTGACCGTCGAACAACGTGGGGGTTAGGGGTGCTGATGACCACACCATTGAAAATCCATGTATACATTTTGAATCTCCCCAAACTTAACTGCTAACAGCCTGCTGTTGACTGGAAGCCTGACAGATAACATAATCAATTGATTAATACCATTTTTTGTGTTATATGTATTATGTGCTGTATTCTTACAATAAAGTAAGCTAGAGAAAAGAAAGTGTTATTAATAAAATCAAAGGGAAGAGAAAATACATTTACAGCACTGTCCTATGTTTATCCAAAAAATTTATGTACAAGTGGACCCATGCAGTTTAAACTCATGTTGTTTGGGGTCAGCTTTATTTACATTTGGGTTTCTGATTTTCTTACCTCGAAGTGGATGCTTAAAAGGAGTCACAGTCGGTGCATAACGATTTTTCACACAATCTCATAATCTGTCATACCTCCCCTTAAGTAAAGATGGGTTAACTTCACACTATGTGTAAGGAAAATATTGGGCATGTTTTGGTGTAAAGTATACAACAAAACTGGAATAATTTTGAACATGTGAGTACAAACTGATGGATGCTGTGAGTTTTAAGTGCTGCCAGAGTTATCTTTTGAGCAAGATAACTGATTCAATAATATTTACCTTTCAACGACTGTAACTGTGCCTCAGGAGAAAATAAAGCAATGAGGGATATTCCCTGACTTGGATACAACAGCCGAGCAGCTGTGGAGAAGAGAAACTGTCTAGGATCAAGTGGTGTGTTAGAAACATTTTTGTACTGTCTTGTGAGACTTGACTAATAAACTTCCAGGAATTTTGTAAGCAAGGTGTGAAATGTAGCTATTATTAAAAATTAAATTATAGAGTCTTGCAATTAAATTACATTAAAAGCAAAGTGATAAATACTCAGCAACACTTCCTAATGATTTTGTTACAGTTTGGTGTTATCTCCCTTCTTGCAGTTGTTCCATTGTATCTGTATGGTGGAAATTGACCTAGGGTTCTGATACTGCATATCTCTTCCTAACTTTGCATTCAGTGATGCCACATGAGTGTTCTGAAATTGACCACAGTGGGAGTATTTCCATGAGAAAAATTGGCAAACCCTACATGTCAAGGCTTGATTGATTGTTTTGCTGATTGCCTAGGCAAGTTTTGGCAAACTGCAGCCAGTCAGCCAAATTCAGCCTAAGGTCTGTTTTCATAAAGTTTATTGGAAAACAGCCGTGCCCATTTATTAATGTGTTATCTGTAGCCGCCTTTTTTTTTTTTACAACAGCAGAGTTGAGTAGTTGGTGAGAGTAACCCTCTGTCCCACAAATCCTAAAAAATTTACAATCTGGCTCTTTACAGAAAATGTCCTCCAGCCCCAGAATCTAGACTTATTAGGAAACTGACAGGGAAAATATTTGATAAGACAGGTTAAACATAGAAGGACATCGTATGTATAGACCTTGCATTGTGGCTAGCATGAAAACTTGTAAAAATCTTTCAGGATTCAGGGGCGCCTGGGTGGCTCAGTCGGTTAAGCGTCTGCCTTCGGCTCAGGTCATGGTCCCAGGGTCCTGGGATCGAGCCCTGAATAGGGCTCCCTGCTCCGTGGGAAGCCTGCTTCTCCCTCTTCCACTTCCCCTGTTTGTGTTCCCTCTCTCGGTGTCTCTCTCTCTGTCAAATAAATAAATAAAATCTTTAAAAAAAAATCTTCCAGGATTCAAAAACAATTATCCAATTCAGCAAAAGAGTTGCTCACGTGGTAGACACATGGGTGAAGTTCCCATATCTGTGTGTAGTGCTGAAGTGGAAGTTTCATTTTAGTGAATATCATTTGTTTGAGATGGAGAAATATTTTAACAGTCAGCAGTATATCAGATTTAATGACAATAAATGTATTAAGGAAAGAATCAGCAGACTGGAATGAAATTTTATCAAATCATGATTGAATTGCAATAGTGGATTGCCTATGGATGCAAGAGTTTGGAGAAAATCGCTGAAAGCATTCTGTGAGAATCAATTGGCTATGTAAAATTGATAATAAAAAGTACTGCACACTTTATTATATGTAAATGATGTGCTACATATTCTTAATATCAGTAAAATTAACAATAGACTTATGCACTTACCAGTCTATGATTTTCTCCAAAGAACCAGTTGTTAAACTTTTACCAGCACACCATGAAGCAGGCTGGCAGCAGCATGTAACAGCTCTTTGCCCCAGTGATGTTAGGAGACCCAACTTGTCACGAATTACTTCCCTTGTAGACAAAACCAAGCAAATCAAAATGGAACAGGAGGCAGTAGTAAATTGAACAGTAATAAAATTGGCCAGGGCAATAGACAAGCCTTGGTCCCCAAAGAGTCATAAGCATCATATCCTTCACAGCTACATCCAACTGAAGGAGCACCTGGTATGATTTACCTTGAGACCAAAGTAAGTAAAGTCGGGGGTCAGGTGGTGGCTACCTGTGTTGATTAGGAAATGAAGACAAATGCTCTTACAAACACCTCCACGGGCCGAGGGATTTACACAGCTTTCGTTTTTGCTCTTCTCACCGTTCAGTGTGGTTTGGGGATTGGAAGTATTGGCCCTGCTCAAGCAGAGACCCAGGCTCTTTCCATTGAGGGGCCCTGCCATCACCGGGGGACTCAAGAGTCCTCATGGGGTGTCTGGTATCTGGTCGGCCCTCGAGGAGAGTGCATGGTGGTTTCAGCAGGTGGCATTTCCAATCCACATCTCTTTAGCCAGAATTGAGGTGGCAGGGGAGAGTGGGGAGAGGTGGCCTTCTTGCGTGCCTGGGAGGGACATGAAATAGGAATTTGTGGACGCATGGTATGACTACCGCCACTACTTCCCTCTTTCCCTTCTTGGCCTGACAAGTCCCAGTGTGCGCAGGACAGTTCACCTTTCACAGCGCGTGCCAGTGAGGGTACTTGATTCTGTTGAACTACATGGTAAACTTGAAACAGCTTGGGTCCACTAGTTGTTAGTCATCCATTACAGACATGCAGGCTTGTAGGTGGTCCCCAGGTGTTCTGATATAGGCATGTTGCTGGAAGACTCTGTGCAGGGGATGAACTAGGAAGTTAAAAAGATTTTCTTGTTCTGGTAGGATTTCTTTCTTCTTTGGCTTTACAACATAACCACTCGAAGAACTTGGCCAATTAATGCATATATATTTAGGTCAGTGCCTTCCTTTATGTCATTGCAATCTCTTGGGTTTTTGTTTTTTGTTTTTTCCAAAACTTTATGTGAGGGAGGGTAAGGGCTAAAGAGAAGTGTTAGCCAAGGTATATGAAGTGTAAAGAATGCTGAGGAGATGTCCCAGATAGACACTGCAGAGCTTCTAATTGCATTTTTACAATTGCAAAGACAGATGCTCAACAGTGTGAATTCGTGGTGATGTGGTTGCGTGTGAGCATTTTGTGTCCTTGTGTGTGTGCGGGAGTGGGAGTGACGTGCAGAACTCTGTTTCTGGAGCACGATTCTATGGGCAGCACAGCAGGCTTGTGCTCCTGGAACAATGTCAAGCAAGCAGGCCACCTTCCCCTTCCCGACCTGGGTGCCAGTACTGACATATATGTGAGGGAGGTGCTTCCACATGCTTCTTCCCATCTGCTCGCTAGGCTTTGTGAACAGAATGGAGATGCTGAGAGGCACGACAAAGCCAGAGCCACTGCTGTCAGTTGGCCCGAGGACACCTGCCCTCATGGTGTTTGGCACAACCTGGCTCATCTATGCTTTCATGAGAGCAGTCCAGGACTGTCCTCTCTAGGAGCTGCGCATGCCCTAACGGACTATTCGTCAGAAGTTTTTATCCTTAGTGAAGCAAAGAGGCCACGAAAAGATGGAGACAGTTGAGAATCCAGAAACTGGAGTGTAAGCAATACCTAGCATGCGGTGAGGGTCCACGTTAACCCCTTGTTTCTTAGCCATGGGAAGGCTCCCACCTGTGGAGTCCCTGCCTGCAATCCTCTTGTGGGTCTCTCCTAGTGTGATCCTGCCATCTGTCATGCAGAGTATTCTGGGAGAGACCTTCCTATTCCTGTAACCTGCAGAGGAATGACAGATGAATGTGGGGGCAGGGAAAACACACGGCCCCCTCTCTGAGTGGGCTTGTGTGACTTCAAGGGGAGCAGAGCTCCCTGCACGTGAGCTTTGGAAAGGAATATACTCCCAGTGTCAAGGGTTTCATCTTCCCAACTATGTCTCTGTTTCCCATCTAACTTTTTTCCTGACATATATTTTTTGGTAAAAGGGGAGAATTCTGTTCTAAAAAAAAAAAAAAGGAAAAAGAAAAGAAAAACTTGGAAGTAGGGGTGGGAGAGAACCTGGCTACAAAAGAGCAGCACAGAAGAATTTTGGGGGTGTGAGAACTGTTCTGTGTCTTGATTTTGGTGATGACTACATGACTCCATGCATTTATCAAACCTCACAGAATGCTACGCCAACAAAGGGACATCTGCTGTTTACAGAGTATAAAGTACATTTATAAAAAGTTTCAGACACGTCACTAATCTTTGTAGCTCCCTTTATGAAAAGGATAATAATATCAACTAGAGGGACCAGAAAACATTTATTAAAATGTATTGAATGGTCCTGTTCCATCCAGTATGGCAGCCCCTAGTTACATGCGGCTACAGAGTACTTGAAATGGGCAATCAAGTTGAGATGTGCTATCTGTGTAAAATATACACCAGATCTCAAAGATTTCATACAAAAAAGGTAAATAGCTCATAAATAATTTTTATATATTGATTACATGTTGAGGTGGTAGTATTTTGGATATATATTATTGAATAAAATATACTATTAAAATTAATTTCATCAGTTTATTTATTTATTTTTAAAGACTTGATTTGTTTAGGGCACCTGGGTGGCTCAGTTGGTTAAGCGTCTGCCTTCGGCTCAGGTCATGATTTTGGAATCCCATGATTGAGTCCTGCATTGGGTTCCCTGCTCAGCAGGGAGTCTGCTTCTCCCTCTGACCCTCCCCCCTCTCATGCTCTTGCTCTCTCTCATTCTCTCTCAAATAAGTAAAATCTAAAAAAAAAAAAAAAGACTTGATATTTTTATTTGAGAGAGAGAGAGAATGAGAGTGCATGCACGAGTGGAAGGAGAGGGCTATACAGTTGTGGACCTGAAGTTGAGAAACACTGATAAACATTTGTTAATCTGTTCATTGATACAGCATTGATAACCTACCATGTATAATTCACTATGTTAATTTTTCTTCTAAGTAATCTCTACACCCAACATGGGGCTCGAACTCACGACCCTGAGATCAAGAGTCCCATGCTATACCGACTGAACTGGTCAGGCACCCCACTATGCTAAATATTTTGAGGAAGATAAAGTACTTTATCCACAAAAAAAGTAACAATATGGTCCCATATCTACAAAGATAAAGTAGATATGGATCTTGAATTCACCATATTTATAGAGCTCAGACATTTGTTTGAAACAGAATAGGTAATCAATAATGTCATAATAAGGTAATCTGAGAACAGATGGGGAAGAGTAATAAGTGAACTATGGATGACTTCACACCTATTTCTTTGTTTCCAAAAGCTGACATGATATTTCTACTTGGATATCAACACAGCTAAAATTTAACTCATCAACTTTCCCTGTAACGAACTATCCTCTAAGTATACCATCATTATTTTAATCTCTTAGGTTAGAAAATTGGGAGATAGTTTTGACTATCTCTGCTGGCTTCTCCATCTCTTGTCAAGGTTTTTAAAACTTTCTCTAACTTAGGAGTGCCTGGATGGCTCAGTTGATTAAGTGGCCGGCTCTCGATTTTGGCTCAGGTCATGATCTCAGGGTCCTGGGATTGAGCCGCGCCTTGGGCTCTGCACTCAGCGAGGAGTCTGCTTGAGGATTCTCTCTCTCCCTCTCCCTCTGCCCCTCCCCCCAACATGCACATGTGCACATAACGTGCTCGTTCTCTAAAATAAGTAAATCTATCTTTTAAAAAAATTCTCTAATTTAGTCAACCTAAATAATTTTGTTTCCTCTTCTTCTTTTCCAACTGTGGGTAAACAATTTTAGGGGGCATACCAGTACATTAAAAAGTATAAATATATAATGTGCCAATATATCATCTAGCGGAGGGAGTATGTGATCTCTTGAAATGCCAAAAAAAGATGACTACCACACAGGTTAAACTTAAGTGGCAGATAAATAGTAGAGATTCTGAGGAAAATAAGATAAATATAAAAATATGGCTTCTGTGAACAATTTGCTTGTTATTCTAGTCATGATTTCTCATAATTCTATTACTGAAATAGTTTCCTCTGCCTTCTGTTCTAAACCCCTAGATGTCATTTTTGGTTTAATTTTCCTCAAACATTTCTTTTATCGTGATTATTTCTTCTGCTCCAGGGTCCATAGTGACTTCTTCTTCCCTAAGGTATTAAATACTTGGCAATTTGACCCAACTCCACCTTTATTTCTCACGATCCCCCATCATGCAAGCACCACACCAGCCCGGTGGGCCCATTCACACACCCTTGCCTCCATGTGTTTGTGGGGCTGTCCTCCTCCACTCCTTTGCTGATACTAAGGCAAGCCATCTTTCCGGTCCGTCTAGTCTCCTTGAAGTTTGCGTTACCACGCTAGGGCACACTGTTTCCCATCTTTGAATTAATTTGCACTCATAATAGACCCTACCCAACACAATATTCTTATTCTCTGGAAGTTGCATCCATCATCAACACCATCCAACACGAAATGTTCTCATTCTATGGGAAGAAAGAAGCCCTGCTTTGGTGTCCTTCCAATTCAATTAAATAGTCCCTAGGAGATACTCAATACTCCCTACCCTGTGTGCTGCTCAAAGAGAGAAGCATTGATACTGTGCCTTTGGAGAAGTATTGCTATGATTCTTATATGAAAGAGAAAAAAGGTATGCAACGGATTCCTTTAAGCAAGCAGATCAAATAGTCCTTCCACATGAATGTTGCATTTCAATATAATTAACTTGAAAACTACACACACAGTCTAATTTTTAAACTTTGCTGGTCCTCCTTTTTAAAGGATTTCTTGGAGAGCCTGTGGCACATTCTTTTAATATATTCAAAGGTTATAAATCTTAATTCTGTGAAGGTGAACTTGCATTTCCAAACTGGTATTTAGAGCCATGTCAGAGGATTCAGATGGGGGAAGATGTGTGGTATCATAAAGGGTCTGAAAAAAAGGATGTGAGTGGAGTCAAGAGACTCACCTTTTCTATTGACATTGGTTTTAAATAAATGCTGGAGTGTTGACTCTCAGAGGGAAGAGCCCTGTCCCGCACAGGGGGCCTCACTGACATGACTAAGTCAAGATTTTTGTGGGTATCTTTATCCACCCTGTTGGCTGCTTTGTGCTTCTCTCCAAATTTCCTTCACCGATAAAGCACACCTTCAGGCAAGAAAAACGTGTGATTTACACCCCCCAGGAAAGCCCTGCTCAGTCCAGGGCAGCCATGATAATGGACTGAATGGGTGTGGGTTGAGCGCCAGGTGCAGCCCTGTTCAGGTTTTCATTGACAAGTTTTAGGATGTAGTGACTGCTCAGTGAAGCTAAAGGATGGTAAACAGTGGTAATCAAGACTTGAGAGGTAGAAGCTCTGTTGTGAAAGTGGAGCTACCTTTGCTGGGGAGAATGAGACTGTGTGCGTGTGTGCGTGTATGTGTGTGTTGGTGGGTAGAACAGGGGGCCTCAGAGATGGGCCTCAGAGATAAATTGCCTATGATGTCAAGTACCAACATTTAGACTTCTAACACTATGCATATTCAGTCGCCATTCGTCAAGCTCCCAGCACAGTTGGCTGCTTTGGCACATAATAAATTGGATTTTATGTACTACGAGGCATCCAGTCTTTTTTGAGCATTGACCAAACTTACAATCTGGTACATAGGTCTCAAATGGAGGGGAACAGGTACTTTTATTGTGTAGACTTTTCTTATCACACATTATTTCTTTGAAGACTCACAGCGGCTTTCTGAGGTAAATACAGTTGTCCTCATTTCCACAAAACGGGGAAGTAATCTTGGAGACTTTTAAGGATTTTGATCAAGGTCAGGCATGTAGTAGTGAGTGTTTGAATGGAAGGGAGGATAGTAAGGGGCAACTCCAGGCCCCCGAGCCTTCTAGAAAATTCTAAATCCAAATATGTGAGTCTTCCTGAAAAAATCTGCTGATGTACTCTTAGCAGGGTTATATATTTCTGCTGAGTCATTTTCAGGATGATGACCTCCTGCTTTGATGGACTGCCAGGATTCAAAAGTTCTTTGAATTAGGGGCTCCTTTCATCCTGTTGAACATTATCAATCCTGGACTAGTGATCCTTCCTTGTTTTCTAAGCTCTAAATGAGAGAGAACAATGCAGTCACATTTTGATATTCTGTAGCTTTTCTCTGCTTAGTCATGCCACTAAGCACCTTTTTGTGTGAGAGGCAACATATAAGCTATTTGCTGAGTGCATGAAAATAGGCTTATTTTCCTCCTCTCCGTTTATAAAGCATTTTCACATGTAACGTCTAATTTTATTTTGCCTTGGCAAAAGAGACGGTGCTGAGGCCAAACGTTTCCACAGCCGTGGTTAATCAAGGTTACTCCTTTTAAATCATTATTACTTATCTTTGCACTAAAGGACAGGCATGAAAGAGAAATGTCTTTAATAACTTACTGATAGGGCAGGCAAGGAAGCATAAACATGCTGTCCTAAACCAGGGCTTCTCAAGCTGCTTCAGATCACCCAAGGGTGCTCGTTAGATATTCTAGGCTCCCGTCCTGAACCGACTAATCTGTCTCTGAAGGCAAAACCTGGGAATCTGCATTATTTTAAACAGCTGTCCTGTGAATCTTTTATATAATATTTTGTATTATGATTGCCCAGCCAAAGGTCTTAAGATGGAGGTCACTGTACAAAACAATGCCTTACTATCCTTCTGGCACTGTTTTCCATGATCTGCGATATTCCCCTCCCTGAGACCCAGGTGACTGTTCTGCCAGACCTCCTGGAAGACTTCATTAAAATTAAAAAATTGATTCTTAGGCTACTTGGAGTGCACCTATCTTTCTGAAGCTGCTGTGGTCTCTGATCCGTTCACCACAGTCTGAGAACTAACACTGGCAATGATTTTGGGTTATTTTTAATTAGAATTTTTTTCATTCATTATCTAAAATTAACATGGCTAGATTGCTTCAGAAAATGGAAACATTTAGATTTGGAAGGAAAAAGTGAAATTTTTAATCACTGGGACATTGATACACTCTCCATTTTTGCATTAGGTTTCATCAGGGAAATAAAATGAAACACATTGAGCTTTGTGACACCAGGAGAGTGAGTGCGGCCAAATTTGGTTACCAAGCAAAGCCAATAGGTGAAATGGTGTAGGGCGAAGCAGAAAGTTCTCAAATAGGGCATTCCATTAGTTAAAGAGATTTGGGCTTCTGCGAAACATAAATAGCCTGACCCATTTGGTTAACTAGACAACAAAATGGTTGTTGTCTAGGATGGAGCTGTGAGACTTCGTGCACTAAATCTAAGACTTGAATATTCAAAACACAGAAAAAGGCATGCATACCAGTGTGCTTTATCTTCACTCTAAATCGACACCAGGGGTTTTTAACCTCTGCCCTCCTGACATTTGGGGCTGGAATGTTCTTTGCTGTGAGGAGCCGTTTTGTGCATTTTAAGATTTTCAGCAGCATTTCCGGCCTCCACCCACTAGATGGCAGTGGCTAGATTCCCCAGTTGCCGTCACCAAAATTGTCTCCAGACATCCCCACATATCCTCAGGAGCAAAATCACTTACAGTTGAGAACCATTGAACTACATGCACGAGTTTCTTTTAATTTTAACTTCTGCAATCACACACACACACACACACAAATTAAATTGAAGGAATTCTTTAAGATATGTTTTAAAATAACTCAAAATAAATTTATTTAAATATTTGAAAAACACTCCAAAACTCTATCAAGATCAAAGATGTAGAAGGGTGAAACATTCTGATCTTGTATATAATGGAACAGCCTCCGTTATGAGGTGACATGGATTTATATAAGTGGTAAATGAAGACTCAAACTGTTAATACTGGCAGCAAGATTAGTTCAGTCAGCTTAGATTTCCTTCCACCCAAGCAATAGGACAGGCTTTTGATATGCAAAATAGACTCTGGTATTATCAGAAGAGTGGAAAGGGCAGGCAGAAGAACATGCAGTCTCCCCATTTTAAATGTGTTCTCTTGTCATTCAAATGTAGGAATCTCAGAAAACATTTTGGGTCATCCTGAACTTAACCTCTGGGTATATCCATGTGTCTGTGCCAGGACTTAATCCCCTGGATGCCCATTCTCACTCGATTCCCCAAATCGGTGGAACAAGGGACTTGATCCATGTCATGTCTCACTCCCTCTCAGTTAAGGAGCATGTAAAGTGAGACTTCTCTAGGTCCTAAGGCCTCAAGTGGTGGCCAAGAAATAAACTTCAGGGAGAGTAAGATCTTGATGGACTCCAGGATAAGGGGCCTGGAGGAATGGAAACCTGTAAGCACCAAGGCCTCCCACTGGTGAAACCTCTTGAGGAATATTCTTCAAAACATTTTTTTTATTATTACGTAGATAATAAATGCCCATTTTAGGACCTCCAAGGATTTAAAGGAAAAAGTTGAAAGACAATCCAATTATCTTTCTTTTCTGTGTAGTGTTACCATCTATGTGGTATAAATTATTTATTTATTTATTTATTTGAGACAGAGCGAATGAGAGACAGAGAGCATGAGAGGGAGGAGGGTCAGAGGGAGAAGCAGGCTCCCCACCGAGCAGGGAGCCCGATGCGGGACTCGATCCCGGGACTCCAGGATCATGACCTGAGCCGAAGGCAGTCGCTTAACCAACTGAGCCACCCAGGCGCCCTATGTGGTATAAATTCTTTAGGTTTGCTTAACTTTTAACTTTTATATAAATGGAATCAATGGTATATAATTTTTTTTTTACAATTTGGTGTTTTCAATCCACATTTTTTTTTTTTAAGATTGATTTATTTGAGAGAGAGAAAGAGCATGAGCTAGTGGGGGTAGGGGTGGAGAGAGAGAGAGAGGGAGAGGGAGAAAATCTCAAGCAGACTCCCCACTGAGCATGGAGCCCGATGCAGGGCTTGATCCCACAACCCAGAGATCATGACCTGAGCCGAAACCTAGTGTCAGCGCCTAACCAGCTGAGCCACCCAGCTGGAATTAAGTTTTAAGATCCATCTGTGTTGATGCTTGTAACTGTAATTTGTTGTCACTGGTGTTTAATATTGTACTATAAGAATATATCACATTTATTTATTCATTCTGTTGTTGATTTTAGTTGGTTGTTTTGTTGCCTGTTACAGATGAGGCATCTATGACTATTTTTATGTGTCACTTGTGGAAAATGTTCACGAGTTGTTCTTACTTCTTACATGTGAGGGTGAAAATCCTAGACTTGGGGGATGTATGTTTCCAAATGTCTAGATAATGCCAGATTGTTTTCCAGATTGTTTGTACCATTAAGCTCTTGCCCGCTCACCATCCTTACCAACACTTGAAATTGATGGGTTTTTTAATATTTGCCAATGTGATAGTATGAAAAAGTAGTTCATTATGGTTTTAATTTACATTTCCATGATTATTAGAAAGCTTAAAATCTTTCCATGTTTATTTGGGATTATTTATGTTCCCCTTTGGTAATTTTTTTGGCCCATTTTATGTTTCATTATTTGCCTTTTTCTTATTGATTCATGTGTGTGGTTTTTTTTTTTTTAATATTCTGGATATAAATTTTTTTTCCAGTTCCATAAATGTTTGCGTATATGTGCCAGTTAGTAATTTGTCTTTTTATTCTGTAGAGTTTTTTGATGAACAATAGTTCTTAATTCTAATGTAGTCAATTTTACCCATATTTTCCTTGTTTTATGCTTTCTTACCTGTTTTAGGAAATTCCACTCTCCCTTGAGGTGTTAAACTACTATCCTGTATTTTCTTCTAGAAGTTTTAAAGTTTTGCCTTTTACTGATAGGTCCTTAAACCATCTTAAAGTGATTTCTGTGAATGGTATGAGATACACAACAAACTCCATTTTTTCCATATGGATGCCTAATTGCCCAGTGTCATTTATGGAAATATTTATTTTTTCTACACTGATCAGTCTTCAAGTGGACAGCTTTTGTAGCTGGGAAAGCATGCCCTCCCTTAGTCAGATTGCAAAAGGCATCCCATTTGGATGAGCCAATTAGCAAATATGTGTTCTTCTAAGCATATCTATTAGAACAAGATGTCCTTTCCTCCTAGAAGATGGTGCCTTGACAGGCACATGACCTGCTCTACTTGGGCTGGTTCTCAGTTCCACTTGAGCTAGCTGCCCTCTAGGAAGCTGCCCTGTTCTGTTGTATTGATCCATGTGTGTATCTCCATACCATACCGCATCATCTTAATTTTATAGCTTTGTAATAAGTCTTAATATTTCAGAGGGCAGATCTCCCCATTTGTTCTTCTTCAGTTGTTGCAGCTTCTCTTGACCCTTTTATTTCCACATAAATGCTTGAATCAGAGTATCAAGTTCAATGAAAAAATCCTGTTTGTGGTTTGGTGGGAATGGCATTGAATTCATAGACCAAAATGGGAGGAATTTAAATCTTTTCATTATTAAATCTTACCCATGAATACAGATGTGTCTTCATTCTTTCAATTCAGTTTCATATTTTTTTCCCTAATGATTTTTACTTTGTCAGACTTCTAAGATTCTTAGTACTTTTGCTGTCTTAAATTATTTTAATTTCATTTTCTAATTCTTGGTTGCTAGTGTCTAGAAATATCTTTTTTGCTCTTCATATTGATTTGGTATTTGGTAAATTTGCTAAACTCTTATGCTAATTATTCACGTATAATTTTGGTGGGGTTCTTTATGGACAGTCTTACTATCGACAGATTACTACAGATTTGTTCTTTCCTTCCCAATTCTTATGATTCATTTTATTTTATGTTCTTACTGTACTAACTAGTTATTGCACACACTGACTAGCTCTCCACTGAACCTGCTTTTCCCGTCTTCCTGGGAACCCACAGCTGAACTACATTTCCCAGTGTCCCTTGCGATTAGGAGGTCCACATGAGTAAATTCTAGCTAAGGTAATGTGAGCAGAAGGAAAGCATGCTTGTTCAAGAGCTGCCCATTAAAACTTCCCAGGCATGATGCTCTTGTTTGTTCCCCTTCTGCTAACTTGATACACATGAATGTGTCAACTATCAAAGCTAAGTATTAAAGACAGAAGAAGCCATGATGTGAAAGGAGTCCCAATCCCTAAGTCAACACAAAGAGAAGAGCTGCCCGCCAATCTAGAACACTTAAGTAGCACTTTATTTGAACAAGATATAAGCTTCTACTCCATCTTCTCCACCGTACATTTTGGAGGTTTTCGTTTGTTTTGTTTTTTTAATGCTAGTTTTACCTGTGGGTATATACTGGGAATTCTAGTACGGAGTAAATTAGAAGTGGTGATAATGAGCACCCCTGTTGTCTTCAATTAAAAAAAAAAAAAAAAAAACTTTTAAAGTTTGACCACAGAATTAGATGTTTACCATAGCAGTTTGTTTTCCTAATTTGCTGTTTGTACATGAATTGTAGATTTTTGTTTGTGCTTTTTCTGCGTATATGTGGATGCCTAGTCTCTTTTCTACATTTAACCCTTTAATACATTTAGAAGTTGTTTTGGCCAGCACTTTTACGTAAAGATCCAAATTTATCTTTCCCTACCAGCTACCTGTAGGAATAAGGATTAGATTTGGCCGCATACAACAACAGGGAACCCAAAATAGCCATGACTTGAACAAGATGGAACTTTATTTCTTCATCATTTAAAAAAATGTTCAGAGCTAGGCAGTCCAGCCCCCCTCTGTGGCGGCTTCCTCATCCCTGGGAGTACTGGTTTCTTATTCCATTCTGTTCTACTATTCTAGTACATAGAATAGTACTATTGTATGTACTAGACTTCCAGCTTGAAGGTCCCCTTCTGGCTTACATAGATACTGAAGCTCAGCCACCAATTTCAGCTTGAAGGTCCAGCTTGAAGGTCCCCTTCTGGCTTACATAGATACTGAAGCTCAGCCACCA